>NC_139999.1:2858832-2910546 GCF_964263955.1 Coregonus lavaretus | reverse complement strand
CTTTGCAAGACTGTATTGCAAGTGCAAAGAAAAACTCCAAATAACGCATGTAGAGCAGAATTGGGCCAATACCCCCTCCTTATTCGAATAGAAAAAAGAGCCATCAAATTTTACAACCATCTAAAACCAAGTGACCTCAAAACATTCCATCACACAGCTCTAATATGTCAAGAGATGAAACAAGAGAAGAGTCCCCTCAGCCAGCTGGTTCTGAGGCTCAGTTCACTAACCAAAACCAACCTCATAGAGCCTCAGGACAGCACTCAGAAAATCTGGCCCAACCAAATCATCACAAAGCAAAAAGAAAAATATATCACCTATTGGAAAGACACCACAAAAAATCAAAGTAAACTTCAATGCTATTTGGCTCTAAACAGACAGTACATGGTGGCAGAATATCTGACCAATGTGACTGATAGAAAACTGAGAAAAACACTGACTAGGTACAGACTCAGTGAGCACAGTCTGGCTATAGAGACCGGTCGTCACAGGCAAACCTGGCTGCCCAGAGAGGACAGGCTGTGCTCACTCTTCCCCCGGGGAGAGGTAGAGACAGAGCTGCATTTCCTATTACACTGTGACAAATACTCAGACCTAAGAGAATCTTTCTTTCCCAAAATTATCATTCAGTACAAATAATTTGAAACTATAAAAGAGGAAGAACAAATCTAATATTTATTGGGTGAAAAGCCAAAATGTGCAATTTTGGCAGCCAAATATGTGTCCTCCTGCCACAACCTGAGGGAGAGAGAGAGAGAGAGAGAGAGAGAGAGAGAGAGAGAGAGAGAGAGAGAGAGAGAGAGAGAGAGAGAGAGAGAGAGAGAGAGAGAGAGAGAGAGAGAGAGAGAGAGAGAGAGAGAGAGTTACAGAGAGAGAGTTACAGAGAGAGAGTTACAGAGAGAGAGAGAGTGTTTAGTAGCAGGGTATAATATACAGGCCTGTCTGGTAGCATGGTATACTATACAGGCCTGTCTGGTAGCATGGTATACTATACAGGCCTGTCTGGTAGCATGGTATACTATACAGGCCTGTCTGGTAGCATGGTATACTATACAGGCCTGTCTGGTAGCATGGTATACTATACAGGCCTGTCTAGTAGCATGGTATACTATACAGGCCTGCCTGTAGCATGGTATACTATACAGGCCTGTCTAGTAGCATGGTATACTATACAGGCCTGTCTAGTAGCATGGTATACTATACAGGCCTGTCTGGTAGCATGGTATACTATACAGGCCTGTCTGTTAGCATGGTATACTATACAGGCCTGTCTAGTAGCATGGTATACTATACAGGCCTGTCTAGTAGCATGGTATACTATACAGGCCTGTCTGGTAGCATGGTATACTATACAGGCCTGTCTGGTAGCATGGTATACTATACAGGCCTGTCTAGTAGCATGGTATACTATACAGGCCTGTCTGGTAGCATGGTATACTATACAGGCCTGTCTAGTAGCATGGTATACTATACAGGCCTGTCTAGTAGCATGGTATACTATACAGGCCTGTCTGGTAGCATGGTATACTATACAGGCCTGTCTAGTAGCATGGTATACTATACAGGCCTGTCTGGTAGCATGGTATACTATACAGGCCTGCCTGTAGCATGGTATACTATACAGGCCTGTCTAGTAGCATGGTATACTATACAGGCCTGTCTAGTAGCATGGTATACTATACAGGCCTGTCTGGTAGCATGGTATACTATACAGGCCTGTCTGGTAGCATGGTATACTATACAGGCCTGTCTGGTAGCATGGTATACTATACAGGCCTGTCTGGTAGCATGGTATACTATACAGGCCTGTCTAGTAGCATGGT
This sequence comes from Coregonus lavaretus, assembly GCF_964263955.1. NCBI lineage: Eukaryota > Metazoa > Chordata > Actinopteri > Salmoniformes > Salmonidae > Coregonus > Coregonus lavaretus. The sequence goes on along the minus strand of NC_139999.1, from coordinate 2,908,723 downwards.
ATACTATACAGGCCTGTCTAGTAGCATGGTATACTATACAGGCCTGTCTAGTAGCATGGTATACTATACAGGCCTTTTTTAACCAATGTCTTGGCACTATTCATCCGTTTATGGACAACCCAGAACAGGTACAATACGTGCCTGGGTGCAGTGCGTGCTTGTGTGTGTGCGTGTGTGTCACTGACCAGACAGTAGCATAGGATCCTTGTCGGCTTCTTTCTTGACGTGATCAGACTCTCCTGTTAGTGAACTCTCATCTATCTTCAGATCGTTGCCCTGTATCAACACTCCATCCGCTGGAAGCAGGTCACCTGAAACACAACAGATACTGTTTTATAACCTACAAGTTGCTTACACGTTTTTTCCACTTTTCTCCAAACGTCAAATTTTGAGGTGTTTTTGACAAAATGTCAAATATCGCAGTTGCCAAAATGTGGGCCAATCACTGGGATTGAAGACGTGACCCCCAGAGCCGGAGTTTGCGAATTACGTCCATCTGCCACCCCGTCCAAAACCCAACCCTACTGGAAGGAAATAGCGCTCACCGTTGCTCCTAGTGGCTGCATCCTGTATTCAGGCACACAGATCCCTCATGAGTTAAAGGCACACAGAAACAACTGTGGTTAAGTTAAGGCATTCATTCCGACTGGGTTAAGGGTTAAGGTTTGGGATAAGAAAACAACTCTAGGGTTAATTTCAGGCATTATTCCGATTGGTTAACAATTCAGGCATTCATTCCAATTGGTTAAGTTACGGACAAAGGTATGGGATAGGGTTAATTAACTTCATGCATTCATTCCGATTGGTTAAGTTAAGGATTAAGGTTTGGGATAGGGTTAATTCACTTCAGGCATTCATTCCAATTGGTTAAGGATTAAGGGTTGGAATAGTGTTCATTAGCTGGGTCAGAACAGGGAAGCACGGCTGGCCCTGAAATGTACACGAAGAGCTAACATTAATAATATGCATGTCAATCTCTCATGGCTCAAAGTGTTATTTGTCACATACACGTGTTTAGCAGATGTTATTGCGGGTGTAGCGAAATGCTTGTGCTTCTAGCTCCGACAGTGCAGTAATATCTATTCACAATTTCACAACATATACCCAATACACACAAATCTAGTAAGGAATGGAATTTAAGAATATATACATATATGGACAAGCAATGACAGAGCGGCATGGACTAAGATACAGTAGAATAGTGTATGACATGTTAAATGCACCAAGCTGTCTGTTTAAACTACTGGCACACTAAGACACCCATGCATACCTCACAAGACATGCCACCAGAGGTCTCTTCACTGTCCCCAAGTCCAGAACAGACTATGGGAGGCGCACAGTACTACATAGAGCCATGACTACAAGGAACTCTATTCCACATCAAGTAACTGATGCAAGCAGTTTTAAAAAACTGGTAAAAATACACCTTATGGAACAGCGGGGACTGTGAAGAGACACACACAGGTACAGACAAACACAGGTACAGACACACACATACGCACACAAACGCTAGCACACGCACGTACATTAAATTAACTTTGTATGGTGGTATTATACATTTTGTATTGTAGATATGTAGTGGTGTAATAATGTTATATGATGTACTGCAGGGTTCTTCAATTCCGGTCCTGGAGGGCCGAAACACTTCTGTTTTTTATTTCTACCTGGTAGTTAATTACACTCACCTGGTGTCCCAGGTCTGAATTAGCCCCTGATTAGAAGGAGAGGATGAAAAACAGAGGTGTTTTCGGCCCTCCAGGATTGAAGTACCCTGATGTACTGTTTTATCTTTTGTTTTGTGTGTGATGTAAGTGCCTTAACCCCAGGAAGAGTAGCTGCTGCCTTGGCAGGAACTAATGGGGATCCATAATAAACCCCAGGAAGAGTAGCTGCTGCCTTGGCAGGAACTAATGGGGATCCTTAATAAACCCCAGGAAGAGTAGCTGCTGCCTTGGCAGGAACTAATGGGGATCCATAATAAACCCCAGGAAGAGTAGCTTCTGCCTTGGCAGGAACTAATGGGGATCCTTAATAAACCCCAGGAAGAGTAGCTGCTGCCTTAGCAGGAACTAATAGGGATCCATAATAAACCCCAGGAAGAGTAACTGCTGCCTTGGCAGGAACTAATGAGGATCCTTAATAAACCCCAGGAAGAGTAGCTGCTGCCTTGGCAGGAACTAATGGGGATCCTTAATAAACCCCAGGAAGAGTAGCTGCTGCCTTGGCAGGAACTAATGGGGATCCATAATAAACCCCAGGAAGAGTAGCTGCTGCCTTGGCAGGAACTAATGGGGATCCATAATAAACCCCAGGAAGAGTAGCTGCTGCCTTGGCAGGAACTAATGGGGATCCATAATAAACCCCAGAAAGAGTAGCTGCTGCCTTGGCAGGAACTAATGGGGATCCATAATAAACCCCAGGAAGAGTAGCTGCTGCCTTGGCAGGAACTAATGGGGATCCATAATAAACCCCAGGAAGAGTAGCTGCTGCCTTGGCAGGAACTAATGGGGATCCATAATAAACCCCAGGAAGAGTAGCTGCTGCCTTGGCAGGAACTAATGGGGCTCCATAATAAACCCCAGGAAGAGTAGCTGCTGCCTTGGCAGGAACTAATGGGGATCCATAATAAACCCCAGGAAGAGTAGCTGCTGCCTTGGCAGGAACTAACGGGGATCCATAATAAACCCCAGGAAGAGTAGCTGCTGCCTTGGCAGGAACTAACGGGGATCCATAATAAACCCCAGGAAGAGTAGCTGCTGCCTTGGCAGGAACTAATGGGGATCCATAATAAACCCCAGGAAGAGTAGCTGCTGCCTTGGCAGGAACTAATGGGGATCCATCATAAAATACAAACACAAAACTTCAGGCATGAATTCTGATTGGTTAAATTAAGGATTAAGGTCTGGGATGGGGATAAAACAGGAAGTTTAGCCATCAAGACTCGCCTTGCTAACTCACAGATGGCGCAGTGGTCTGAAGGAGTCTGCATGCTTCCAGACGAACTTTGGAAGAGTTTGTGCATTTATTATGACAACATTCTGTGACGTTTTAGTTCATTTTGGACTTCAGTAAATTTATTTTGGGCAGTTTGGGCACAAAGCATTTTTTCTCGAGGCAAGCCGCAGTCGGTGCGGTAGTCTACACCCTTTCGTCAGTGATTGGTCAACAGTAGGTATTCTTCAATTAAGTCTTGGTTGTGATGACCAGTTTACAGAGGATTATAGAGGGCAGTGATGTATCCTATAAGGATCACTGGTGGCAAATCTGATGGCTGAATGGTAAAGAACAACTAGCCGCTCGAGAGGACCCTTACCTCGAGAGCATCCACCCTTATTCTTCTTACCGAACCACATGACCTTTGTTATTAGGAGGTGTTCAGAACAAGGTTAAGGGCAGAGAAAGCTTATTGGACATGGTTAGGTTAGTTGTCTATGGGTAACAACACGTACCATACTTGATTTGTGCGATGTCCCCGACCACGATGTCAGCCACGGGGAGCTGGATGACCTGAGCGCCTCTAACCACCTGGAACTTCTGCTCCTGCTCGATGCGGCTCTGCAGCCCTCTGAACTGCTTCTCCTTGCTCCAGTCGTTGAAGGCTGTCACCAGCACAACACACACTACAGACAGTAAGATGGCTGCTCCCTCTATCCAGCCGGCCTCAGCCTCACCCTCGTCCTCCGCACCCGCCGCCGCTGTCCCACAGGCTGAGAGAGAGAGAGAGAGGGAGGGAGGGGTTATATAGAGGTGATATGTAGACACGCATGCACGCATATACACAAACACACACATCTGGAAATATGCATTCTGCTCTTCTATTATACAGCATTGTGTTCTACTACACAGCGTTGTGTTCTACTACACAGCATTGTGTTCTACTACACAGCATTGTGTTCTACTACACAGCATTGTGTTCTACTACACAGCATTGTGTTCTACTATATAGTATTGTGTTCTACTACACAGCATTGTGTTCTACTACACAGCATTGTGTTCTACTACACAGCATTGTGTTCTACTATACATCATTGTGTTCTACTATATAGTATTGTGTTCTACTATATAGTATTGTGTTCTACTACACAGCATTGTGTTCTACTATACAGCATTGTGTTCTACTATATAGTATTGTGTTCTACTATATAGTATTGTGTTCTACTACACAGCATTGTGTTCTACTATACATCATTGTGTTCTACTATATAGTATTGTGTTCTACTATATAGTATTGTGTTCTACTATACATCATTGTGTTCTACTAAACACAGGAGAGACAGTAAAGCACTAACTCTCTGGGATTACCAGTAATATAAAACACTAAGTTACTTCACTACTAATGTAAAGCCACATCAACCAGAGAAACGTTTCCCCAGCAGTGTCTCTGCACAGCAGGCGAAGCACCATCACTGCTTAGCAAACAGAAACACACAGGGAATACACTTTAATTAACAGTCTAAAAGTGAAGTGACTCCAGGTAATGAGCAGGATTCTGTAGGATCCCAGATTCACTCACACAGACAACGTCTGCCTCAATGTAACCAGATGTTAATATGTGTATAGTGAAGTGATCACGCTGAAACGGAGCAGCAATATTTGGTTCTGTTTGCAGACACTCTATAAAGGATCCTCCACAAGGGAGTTTTTATTCCCAGCACCACAGAGAAAAGTTTAATAAAAAACAACTGTCTATTTGGTAATAGACAACTACGGTACAATGGAGGTGCCCCAGTAAACCGGGATCATTCCCAGAACATTAGCTAAGATTCCCATTAAGTTTTAGTTTGGGTTTTATCTAACATTAGGATTATAACATCCCCAAAACATTTGCAGAATGTTTTTGATAACGAAATGATTTAAAAGGTCCAATGAAGCCATTTTTTAAAATATCAATATCAAATTATTTCTGGGTAACGATTAAGTACATTAAAAAAATGTGCAATAGCAAAGAGCAAAATCATCAAATCAAATCAAATTTTATTGGTCACATGCGCCGAATACAACAGGTGCAGACATTACAGTGAAATGCTTACTTACAGCCCTTAACCAACAGTGCATTTATTTTAAACAAAAAAAAGTAAGAATAAAACAACAACAAAAAAAGTGTTGAGAAAAAAAGAGCAGAAGTAAAAATAAAGTGACAGTAGGGAGGCTATATATACAATAGAATAAAGTGACAGTAGGGAGGCTATATATACAGGGGGGTACCGTTGCATAGTCAATGTGCGGGGGCACCGGCTAGTTGAGGTAGTTGAGGTAATATGTACATGTGGGTAGAGTTAAAGTGACTATGCATAAATACTTAACAGAGTAGCAGCAGCGTAAAAAGTATGGGGTGGGGGGGCAGTGCAAATAGTCCGGGTAGCCATGATTAGCTGTTCAGGAGTCTTATGGCTTGGGGGTAGAAGCTGTTGAGAAGTCTTTTGGACCTAGACTTGGCACTCCGGTACCGCTTGCCGTGCGGTAGCAGAGAGAACAGTCTATGACTAGGGTGACTGGAGTCTTTGACAATTTTGAGGGCCTTCCTCTGACACCGCCTGGTATAGAGGTCCTGGATGGCAGGGAGCTTTGCCCCTGTGATGTACTGGGCCGTACGCACTACCCTCTGTAGTGCCTTGCGGTCAGAGGCCAAGCAGTTGCCATACCAGGCGGTGATGCAACCAGTCAGGATGCTCTCGATGGTGCAGCTGTAGAATTTTTTGAGGATCTGAGGACCCATGCCAAATCTTTTTAGTCTCCTGAGGGGGAATAGGCTTTGTCGTGCCCTCTTCACGACTGTCTTGGTGTGTTTGGACCATGATAGTTCGTTGGTGATGTGGACACCAAGGAACTTGAAGCTCTCAACCTGTTCCACTACAGCCCCGTCGATGAGAATGGGGGCGTGCTCAGTCCTCTTTTTTTTCCTGTAGTCCACAATCATCTCCTTTGTCTTGGTCACGTTGAGGGAGAGGTTGTTGTCCTGGCACCACACGGCCAGATCTCTGACCTCCTCCCTATAGGCTGTCTCATCGTTGTCGGTGATCAGGCCTACCACTGTTGTGTCGTCGGCAAACTTAATGATGGTGTTGGAGTCGTGCCTGGCCATGCAGTCATGGGTGAACAGAGAGTACAGGAGGGGACTGAGCACGCACCCCTGAGGGGCCCCCGTGTTGAGGATCAGTGTGGCAGATGTGTTGTTACCTACCCTTACCACCTGGGGGCGGCCCGTCAGGAAGTCCAGGATCCAGTTGCAGAGGGAGGTGTTTAGTCCCAGGATCCTTAGCTTAGTGATGAGCTTTGAGGGCACTATGGTGTTGAATGCTGAGCTGTAGTCAATGAATAGCATTCTCACGTAGGTGTTCCTCTTGTCCAGGTGGGAAAGGGCAGTGTGGAGTGCGATAGAGATTGCATCATCTGTGGATCTGTTGGGGCGGTATGCAAATTGGAGTGGGTCTAGGGTTTCTGGGATTATGCTGTTGATGTGAGCCATGACCAGTCTTTCAAAGCACTTCATGGCTACAGACGTCAGTGCCACGGGTCGGTAGTCATTTAGGCAGGTTATCTTAGAGTTCTTGGGCACGGGGACTATGGTGGTCTGCTTGAAACATGTTGGTATTACAGACTCAGTCAGGGACATGTTGAAGCCATTTTTTAAAATATCAATATCAAATTATTTCTGGGTAACGATTAAGTACATTAAAAAAATGTGCAATAGCAAAGAGCAAAATCATCAAATAGAGTGTTACATGTTCACATGAAATGAAGAGGATAGGAACATTTTAATAACTCAGGAATTGTGTTCTGTGTCCTGATTGACCATAATAGAATGAAAAAGAACCTGCAAGGCCATAGCTGGTATCGCAGAGGGTCAATTATCTGGCTGTAAATCTGAAGATTGCAGGTTCAATCCCACAATATATATATTTTTTTTTTGTCATTTAGCAGACGCTCTTATCCAGAGCAATTAGGGTTAAGTGCCTTGCTCAAGGGCACGTCAACAGATTTTTTTCACAAAGTCGGCTCGGGGATTAGAACCAGCGACCTTTCGGTTACTGGCACAACACTCTTAACCACTAAGCTACCTGCCGCCATCTATTAACCACTAAGCTATTCTTTAACCATCTTTCTTTTTTTTTTTTTTACTGTGAAATTGAGGCTCAGATATACTCTACTAAAAAACAAGATATCTTTATTTCACTCAGATGCATAAATCGAGTCAGAAATGCAGAATTTAGACTAATTGTAAAATTATTAACATTATGCGAAAGTTTAGTGTTCAAAATTTTTTTAAACACACACGGTATAATTCCTTGGATACCTTGTGAATATGGGCCCAGAAGCAGGCAGCATATAAAGAGGATGGGTGAAGTGATGGTGAATAACCCAGTTACAAGTATATCCCTGGGTTAGTTATGTCTAAAATAATTAAAAAGGAAGCATGGAATTCCTGACTGACCATACTGCAATGGCTATATACCGAAAACATAAGTTGTAAGCGATCTTCCCTGGTGGCGCAGAGAATAAAATATCCGTTTTGGGAACCAAACATTGCAGGTTCAAGCCCCACATGTGAAGACAGTCAACATATAATGTGTAAAAAAAGACGGTTATATATATATATATGATTAAATGCTGTTCAAATGTCCAGTGATTAAAACATTAAAATGCCATGTGTCTCCATGTCACCTACAATACTACTGCAGCTTGCTGTTGGCTGGGCTCTCTGCTTGTGCCATCAATCCACTGCACCTTATCCAGAGCACTGCGTTCTGCCTGGTTGTCACCCTCCTCCACTGGCTTCCAGTCAAAGCTTGCGTCCACTACAAGACCATGGTGCTTACCTACGGAGCAGCAAGAGGAACTGCCCGTCCCGTCCCTTCCTTCAGGTTATGCTCAACCCCTACACCTGAGCACTCTGTTTCGGTTTCTTGGCCCTCCCACCCTTACGGACAGGCAGCTCCTGCTCAGCCCAGTCCAAGCTTCTCTCTGTCCTGGCACCCCAATGGTTTTAAGTAATACTAACCTTTTAGTGTTATTCACCAAGTAATTTCTCGTGGACAGATGCACGTAACATAAAATGGTTGTAGAATCTGTCGACAGACTGTGGGATGTGACGACTAATGAGGAACTTTGATTCGGTGTGCTGATTTTTAATCACTGATCATTTGGAAAAATCCCAATTTTGTAGGTGCTTCCATTTTTTGAATTTTGGAAGGGGAGAGGACATTTGTACCATAGGCTTGCCGGAAACTGGCTGAGAGTTTCCTTTCAGAGGGGTGGAGACTGGCTGAGAGTTTCCTTTTGGAGGAGTGGAGACTGGCTGAGAGTTTCCTTTTGGAGGAGTGGAGACTGGCTGAGAGTTTCCTTTTGGAGGAGTGGAGACTGGCTGAGAGTTTCCTTTTGGAGGAGTGGAGACTGGCTGAGAGTTTCCTTTTGGAGGAGTGGAGACTGGCTGAGAGTTTCCTTTTGGAGGAGTGGAGACTGGCTGAGAGTTTCCTTTTGGAGGAGTGGAGACTGGCTGAGAGTTTCCTTTTGGAGGAGTGGAGACTTCACTAGTCTCGTTAGTATATTTTTTAGCACGTCTCCCCGTAGAACATAACTGAACATCTGACTCATAAGAACATAGAAGATCAGTTGCACATGAGGGGATACTTCAGAACAACTACAGTACAGCACTGTGAATGAATGCGTCCTTAATGGCACAGCCTATAGCTGACATCTCTACTTGATTAGACACTTTGTTCTAAGCTGTGATGTTCTAATAGAATGCAGATTGTTTGTCCTTGGTGCTGAACTGCCAGACACGGCTGCTGTACGTTTTAGAGCTGTACACTCCAGCCTTAGAGGAGAGCCTGGACACACACACACACACACACACACACACACACGCGCACGCACGCACGCACACGCGCGCACACACACACCCACACGTGCACGCACGCACGCACGCACACGCGCACACACACGCACGCACGCACACACGCGCACGCGCGCACGCACGCACGCACGCACGCACACACACACACACACACACACACACACACACACACACACACACACACACACACACACACACACACACGCATACACGCACACACGCACACACGCACACGCGCACACGCGCACACACACACACACACACACACACACACAGTCTTGTATAACTAACCTTGTGGGGGCACAAAATTCATTCCCATTCAAAATCCTATTTTCCCTAACCCTATTCCGGGAACTTTTTAATAAATTCCCTGGTTGTCCCAAAATCCCAGTTGGAATATTCCTGGAGTAGGCAGGAAATGCACTGGTGGGCACCTTTCATATACTTTTTGTTTTGTTTTAGGGGGTAGATCAGCTTTAATATTGCAGATAGATTGTAACTTCCATCAATGTAATTTTCTGCAATCCCCCATATGTTTTTTTTCTTCTCGCAAATACATATACAGTGGGGAGAACAAGTATTTGATACACTGCCGATTTTGCAGGTTTTCCTACTTACAAAGCATGTAGAGGTCTGTAATTTTTATCATAGGTACACTTCAACTGTGAGAGACGGAATCTAAAACAAAAATCCAGAAAATCACATTGTATGATTTTTAAGTAATTAGTTTGCATTTTATTGCATGACATAAGTATTTGATCACCTACCAACCAGTAAGAATTCCATCTCTCACAGACCTGTTTGTTTTTCTTTAAGAAGCCCTCCTGTTCTCCACTCATTACCTGTATTAACTGCACCTGTTTGAACTTGTTACCTGTATAAAAGACACCTGTCCACACACTCAATCAAACAGACTCCAACCTCTCCACAATGGCCAAGACCAGAGAGCTGTGTAAGGACATCAGGGATAAAATTGTAGACCTGCACAAGGCTGGGATGGGCTACAGGACAATAGGCAAGCAGCTTGGTGAGAAGGCAACAACTGTTGGCGCAATTATTAGAAAATGGAAGAACTTCAAGATGACAGTCAATCACCCTCAGTCTGGGGCTCCATGCAAGATCTCACCTCGTGGGGCATCAATGATCATGAGGAAGGTGAGGGATCAGCCCAGAACTACACAGCAGGACCTCGTCAAGGCCCGTCTGAAGTTTGCCAATGACCATCTGGATGATCCAGAGGAGGAATGGGAGAAGGTCATGTGGTCTGATGAGACGAAAATATACGTTTTTGGTCTAAACTCCACTCGCCGTGTTTGGAGGAAGAAGAAGGATGAGTACAACCCCAAGAACACCATCCCAACCGTGAAGCATGGAGGTGGAAACATCATTCTTTGGGGATGCTTTTCTGCAAAGGGGACAGGATGACTGCACCATATTGAGGGGAGGATGGATGGGGCCATGTATGTTGGCCAACAACCCCCTTCCCTCAGTAAGAGTATTGAAGATGGGTCGTGGCTGGGTCTTCCAGCTTGACAACGACCCGAAACACACAGCCAGGGCAACTAAGGAGTGGCTCCGTAAGAAGCATCTCAAGGTCCTGGAGTGGCCTAGCCAGTCTCCAGACCTGAACCCAATAGAAAATCTTTGGAGGGAGCTGAAAGTCCGTATTGCCCAGCGACAGCCCTGAAACCTGAAGGATCTGGAGAAGGTCTGTATGGAGGAGTGGGCCAAAATCCCTGCTGCAGTGTGTGCAAACCTGGTCAAGACCTACAGGAAACGTATGCTCTAAAAGGTGTCTTTTATACTGATAACAAGGTCAAACAGGTGACATTAATACAGGTAACGAGTGGAGGACAGAGGAGCCTCTTAAAGAAGAAGTTACAGGTCTGTGAGAACCAGAAATCTTGCTTGTTTGTAGGTGACCAAATACTTATTTTCCACCATAATTTGCAAATAAATTCATAAAAAATCCTACAATGTGATTTTCTGGATTTTTTTTCCTAATTTTGTCTGTCATAGTTGACATGTACCTATGATGAAAATTACAGGCCTCTCTCATCTTTTTAAGTGGGAGAACTTGCACAATTGGTGGCTGACTAAATACTTTTTTTCCCCACTGTACGCTGCTGCTACTGTCTATTATATATCCTGTTGCCTAGTCATTTTACCCCCACCTATAAGTACATAGCTACCTCCAGGGTTTTTTCTGGATCTAAAAGGGGTGGTGGGCGTAGCAGGGGGCACGGTCGGCCCGTCGTCGTGGTTGAATTTTAGATAATATTTTAGAGGCCCCCAATCTCGGCGGTGTAGAGACATTTTTGCATTTTTAAGCCAATTTCTTGCAATCGTACACATTTTTTCATGTAGTTCAGATCATTTTTTTTAGCTCATAATCTGTGATTCTACATATTCTACCATGGAGCTGAGAAAATACTCAAAAACCAAAAACAACAGTTACATTTCTCATGTTATGTCGGACAAAATCAGTTATAAATTCCTCTGTCCTAGTTAAAAACAAGTTATCATCCAATAGGCTTTGATTAAATTTCCAATATCCACGTGGAAATTCAGTAAGAGTAAGCTATGTTGTGTAAATCAAATGATACAAACCCCCCAAAAAATCAATTTCAATTCCAGGTTGTAAGGCAACAAAATAGGAAAAATACCAAGGGGGGTGAATACTTTCGCAAGCCACTGTATATGCCAATTATATGATCCGACCGCATTATGTCCCTTATCAACACTTTTTAAACTTTTGGTGCCAAGGAGAATGACATAAGAAAGAAGTCAAGAAGACTACCTTGATTGAGTCTCCGCCATGTATATCTCACTAGATCAGGATATTTAAGCCTCCATATATCTACTAGTTCTAATGTATCCATGACATTCACAATTTCCTTAAGAGCATGAGGGGGATTGTTTATAGTGTGATTTCCGTTACGGTCCATTGAGCTATTTAAAACGGTATTATAATCTCCCACCATAATAATAGAGTCTTGAATTGCTTGCAGGGTTGATGATTTATTATATACACTGCTCAAAAAAATAAAGGGAACACTAAAATAACACATCCTAGATCTGAATGAATGAAATAATCTTATTAAATACTTTTTTCTTTACATAGTTGAATGTGCTGACAACAAAATCACACAAAAATTATCAATGGAAATCAAATGTATCAACCCATGGAGGTCTGGATTTGGAGTCACCCTCAAAATTAAAGTGGAAAACCACACTACAGGCTGATCCAACTTTGATGTAATGTCCTTAAAACAAGTCAAAATTAGGCTCAGTAGTGTGTGTGGCCTCCACGTGCCTGTATGACCTCCCTACAATGCCTGGGCATGCTCCTGATGAGGTGGCGGATGGTCTCCTGAGGGATCTCCTCTCAGACCTGGACTAAAGCATCCGCCAACTCCTGGACAGTCTGTGGTGCAACGTGGCGTTGGTGGATGGAGCGAGACATGATGTCCCAGATGTGCTCAATTGGATTCAGGTCTGGGGAACGGGCGGGCCAGGCCATAGCATCAATGCCTTCCTCTTGCAGGAACTGCTGACACACTCCAGCCACATGAGTTCTAGCATTGTCTTGCATTAGGAGGAACACAGGGCCAACCGCACCAGCATATGGTCTCACAAGGGGTCTGAGGATCTCATCTCGGTACCTAATGGCAGTCAGGCTACCTCTGGCGAGCACATGGAGGGCTGTGCGGCCCCCCAAAGAAATGCCACCCCACACCATGACTGACCCACCGCCAAACCGGTCATGCTGGAGGATGTTGCAGGCAGCAGAACGTTCTCCACGGCGTCTCCAGACTCTGTCACGTCTGTCACATGTGCTCAGTGTGAACCTGCTTTCATCTGTGAAGAGCACAGGGCGCCAGTGGCGAATTTGCCAATCTTGGTGTTCTCTGGCAAATGCCAAACGTCCTGCACGGTGTTGGGCTGTAAGCACAACCCCCACCTGTGGACGTTGGGCCCTCATACCACCCTCATGGAGTCTGTTTCTGACCATTTGAGTAGACACATGCACATTTGTGGCCTGCTGGAGGTCATTTTGCAGGGCTCTGGCAGTGCTCCTCCTGCTCCTCCTTGCACAAAAGCGGAGGTAGCGGTCCTGCTGCTGGGTTGTTGCCCTCCTACGGCCTCCTCCACGTCTCCTGATGTTCTGGCCTGTCTCCTGGTAGCGCCTCCATGCTCTGGACACTACGCTGACAGACACAGCAAACCTTCTTGCCACAGCTCGCATTGATGTGCCATCCTGGATGAGCTGCACTACCTTAGCCACTTGTGTGGGTTGTAGACTCCGTCTCATGCTACCACTAGAGTGAAAGCACCGCCAGCATTCAAAAGTGACCAAAACATCAGCCAGGAAGCATAGGAACTGAGAAGTGGTCTGTGGTCACCACCTGCAAAACCATTCCTTTATTGGGGGTGTCTTGCTAATTGCCTATAATTTCCACCTGTTCCACAAGTTTCAAATCTATTTATCATTATATATGTTTGTAAATTTACCAATAAAAAAAACCATAGTGATTGAGTGTCCATATAGCTGTACCATGATATTTGCATTGCTATTATGTAACCCTCCAATTGTTCTCCACTAATTCCCCCGCTAAAGACCCTCCCCATCCCAAGTTCCTTTCATATACTAATCATTTTAGGATGTGGAAATCAGGCATTTTAGGATGTGGAAATCAGATGTTTTAGGATGTAGAAATCAGGCTTTTGAGGATGTAGAAATCAGGCTTTTGAGGATGTGGAAATCAGGCGTTTTAGGATGTAGAAATCAGGCGTTTTATGATGTAGAAATCAGGCGTTTGAGGATGTGGAAATCAGGCTTTTGAGGATGTGGAAAACAGGCTTTTGAGGATGTGGAAATCAGGCGTTTTAGGATGTGGAAATCAGGATATGGTTTTAGGATGTATACTTACATTTTACATTTACATTTTAGTCATTTAGCAGACGCTCGTATCCAGAGCGAGTGCATACATTATTTAAAATGTTTCATTCTGGCCCCCCGTGGGAATCGAACCCACAATACTGTCGTTGCAAATGCCATGCTCTACCAACTGAGCTACATCCCTGCCGGCCATTCCCTCCCCTACCCTGGACGAGGCTGGGCCAATTTTGCGCCACCCCATGGGTCTCCCGGTCGTTTTTCACAATTCTTGACATTTAATCAGAGTAAAAATTCCCTGTCTTAGGTCAGTTAGGATCACCACTTCATTTTAAAAATGTGAAATGTCAGAGTAATAGTAGAGAGAATGATTTATTTCAGCTTTTATTTCTTTCATCACATTCCCAGTGGGTCAGAAGTTGGGAATTGGGATACAGTGAATACACTCAATTAGTATTTGGTAGCATTGCCTTTAAAATGGTTTAACTTGGGTCAAACGTTTCGGGTAGCCTTCCACAAGCTTCCCACAATAAGTTGGGTGAAGTTTGGCCCATTCCTCCTGACAGAGCTGGTATAACTGAGTCAGGTTAGTAGGCCTTTCTCAGTTCTGCCCACAAATGTTCTATAGCATTGAGGTCAGGGCTTTGTGATGGCCACTACAATACCTTGACTTTGTTGTCCTTAAGCCATTTTGCCACAACTTTGGAAGTATGCTTGGGGTCCATTTGGAAGACCCATTTGCGACCAAGCTTGAACTTCCTGACTGATGTTTTGAGATGTTGCTTCAATATATCCACATCATTTTCCTTCCTCATGATGCCATCTACTTTGTGAAGTGCACCAGTCCCTCCTGCAGCAAAGCACCCCCACAGCATGATGCTGCCACCCCCGTACTTCACCGTTGGGATGGTGTTCTTCGGCTTGCAAGCAACCCCCTTTTTCCTCCAAACATAACGATGGTCATTATGGCAAAACAGTTATATTTTTGTTTCATCAGACCAGAGGACATTTCTCCAAAAAGTATGTGCAGTTGCAAACCGTAGTCTGGCTTTTTTTCTGGCGGTTTTGGAGCAGTGGCTTCTTCCTTGCTGAGCGGCCTTTCAGGTTATGTCGATATAGGACTCGTTTTACTGTGGATATAGATACTTTTGTACCTGTTTCCTCCAGCATCTTCACAACGTCCTTTGCTGTTGTTCTGGGATTGATTTGCACTTTTTTCTCCAAAGTACGTTAATCTCTAGGAGACAGAACACGTCTCCTTCCTGAGCAGTATGACGGCTGCGTGGTCCAATGGTGTTTATACTTGCTTACTATTGTTTGTACAGATGAACGTGGTACCTTCAGGCATTTGGAAATTGCTCCCAAGGATGAACCAGACTTGTGGAGCTCTACAATTTTTCTTCTGAGGTCTTGGCTGATTTCTTTTGATTTTCCCATGATGTCAAGCAAAGAGGCACTGAGTTTGAAGGTAGGCCTTGAAATACATCCACAGGTACACCTCCAAATGACTCAAATGATGTCAATTAGCCTGTCAGAAGCTTCTAAATCCAGACATCCTTTCCCAGAAATGTCCAAGCTGTTTAAAGGCACAGTCAACTTAGTGTATGTAAACTTCTGACCCACTGGAATGGGATACAGTGAATAATAAATGCATTAATCTGTCTGTAAACAATTGTTGGAAAAATTGCTTGTGTCATGCACAAAGTAGATGTGCTAACCAACTTGCCAAAACTATAGTTTGTTAACAAGAAATTTGTGGAGTGGTTGAAAAACAAGTTTTAATGACTCCAACCTAAGTGTATGTAAACATCCGACTTCAACTGTATGAGATGAGTAATGCAAGATATGTAAACATTATTAAAGTGACTAGTGTTCCATTTCTTAAAGTGGCCAGTGATTTATATAGGCAGCAGCAGCCTCTAATGTGCTAGTGATGGCTATTTAACAGTCTGATGCCCTTGAGATAGAAGCTGTTTTTCAGTCTCTCGGTCCCAGCTTTGATACACCTGTACTGACCTCGCCTTCTGGATGATAGCGGGGTGAACAGGCAATGGCTTGTGTGGTTGATTTCCTTGATGAACTTTTTGGCCTTCCTGTAACATCGGGTGCTGTAGGTGTCCTGGAGGGCAGGTAGTTTTCCCCCGGTAATGCGTTTGGCAGACCGCACCACCCTCTGGAGAGCCCTGCGGTTGCGGACGTTGCAGTTGCCATACCAGGCGGTGATACAGCCCGACAGGAAGCTCTCAATTATACGTCTGTAAAAGTTTGTGAGGGTTTTAGGTGCCAAGCCAAATGTTTTCAGCCTCCTGATGCAGCATGGGCAACGTTTTCCATCTCCTCAAAAGTATATTTGCCGTTGCGAATGTCAGACTCCACTCTGTGAGGCACATCGATCAGCAGGTTGAAAATGGTGATATTGTGGACTCCTAAATTGACAGTGCAGTTTGTTTAGGCAATTTTACAGCTAACTAGCTACTTTACATGCTGATATTGTCTTTGATATTATTGTATGTAGCTACGTCTGCTAGCTATAACACAGACCCCCTCTCAGACCCCCTCTCAGACGATCCTGCAGGTGAAGAAGCCGGATGTGGAGGTTGGCGTGGGTACACGTGGTCTGCAGTTGTGAGGCCGGTTGGAAGTACTGCCAAATTCTCAAAAACGACGTTGGAGATAGCTTATGGTAGAGAAATTAACATTCAATTATCTGGCAACAGCTCTGGTGGACAATCCTGCAGTCAGTACACCAATTGCACGCTCCCTCAAAACTTTAGATATCTGTGGCATTGTGTTGTGTAACAAAACTGCACATTTTAGAGTGGCTTTTTACTGTCCCCAGCACAAGGTGCACCTGTGTAATGACCATGCTGTTTAATCAGCTTCTTGATATGCCACACCTCTCAGGTGGATGGATTCTCTTGGCAAAGAAGAAATGCTCACTAAGAGGGATGTAAACACATATTTGCACAAACGTTGAGAGCAAATATGCTTTTTGTGCGTGTGGAACATTTCTAGGATCTTTTATTTCAGCTCATTGAACATGGAACCAACACTTTACATGCTGCACTAATATTTCTGTTCAGTGTAGGCAGATGGTGATGTAAATTTGTCCTCACTGACCTATACATGCTAGTTGATCAAATCTGACACCATTATAAGCGATCTAGATCTTGCTGAGCTAGTTATGCTACTTAAATTAATATGGTAATTCGGTCTAACATTTTAATGTGAGAAGTAAAGCCTGCACATCTGGCAGCTCTATCTGGCAGTTCTATCTGGCAGTTCTATCTGGCAGTTCTATCTGGACTTTCCTGGAACAGTGATTATCTATCTGGCAGTTCTATCTGGACTCAACTGAAACAGTGATTGTCCATCTGGCAGTTCTATCTGGACTCAACTGAAACAGTGAATGTCAATGTTGCAGTTCTATCTAGAATCAACTTGAACAGTGATTTTCTATCTGGCAGTTCTATCTGGACTCAACTGGAAGAGTGATTTTCTATCTGGCAGTTCTATCTGGACTCAACTGGAAGAGTGATTATCTGTCTGGCAGTTCTATCTTGACTCAACTGGAAGAGTGAATATCTGTCTGGCAGTTCTATCTGGACTCAACTGGAAGAGTGATTATCTGTCTGGCAGTTCTATCTGGACTCAACTGGAAGAGTGATTATCTAACTGGCAGTTCTATCAACTGTTGTCAACTCTCTCTCTCTCTACCACACCTGCAATTTCAACCTCTAAATGCCCGGCTATGAAAAGCCAAGTGACATTTACTCCTGATGTACTGACCTGTTGCAACCTCTACAACCACTGTGATTATTATTTGACCCTGCTGGTCATCTATGAACATTTGAACATCTTGGAGAAAGATCTGGCCTTAATGGCCATGTACAGTTATAATCTCCACCTGGCACAGCCAGAAGAGGACTGGCCACCCCTCAGAGCCTGGTGCCTTTCTAGGTTTCTTCCTAGGTTTCTGCCTGTCTAGGGAGTTTTTCCTAGCCACCGTGCTTCTACATCTGCATTGCTTGCTGTTTGGGGTTTTAGGCTGGGTTTCTGTATAGCACTTTGTGACATCTGCTGATGTAAAAAGGGCTTTATAAATAAAATGCGATTGATTGATTGACTCAACTGAAACAGTGATTATCTATCTGCAGATGGAACAGGCAGTTCCTCATAGATATCATCCTGACTAATTTACCCTCTAAATACACCTCCGCTGTCTTCAACCAGGATCTCAGCGATCAATGCCTTATTGCCTGCGTCCGTAACGGGTCCGCGGTCAAACGACCAACCCTCATCACTGTCAAACACTCCCTAAAACACTTTAGCGAGCAGGCCTTCCTAATCGACCTGGCCCAGGTATCCTGGATGGATATAGATCTCATTCCGTCAGTAGAGGATGCCTGGTTGTTCTTTAAAAGTGCTTTCCTCTCAATCTTAAATAAGCATGCCCCATTCAAAAAATTCAGAACTAAGAAAATATATAGCCCTGGTTCTCCTCAGACTTGACTGCCCTTGACCAGCACAAAAGCATCCTGTGGCGTACTGCATTAGCATCGAAAAGCCCCCACGATATGCAACTTTTCAGGGAAGTTAGGAACCAATATACACAAGCAGTTAGGAAAGCAAAGGCTAGCTTTTTCAAACAGAAATTTGCATCCTGTAGCACTAACTCCAAAAACGTTTTGGGTCACTGTAAAGTCCATGGAGAATAAGAGCACCTCCTCCCAGCTGCCCACTGCACTGAGACTAGGAAACACTATCACCACCGATAAATCTACAATAATCGAGAATTTCAAAAGCATTTTGATACGGCTGGCCATGCTTTCCACATGACTACCACTACGCCAGCCACCAGCTCTGCACCCTCCATTGCAACTTGCCTATGCCCCCCCCCCCCCCCCCCCCCCCCGCTTCTCCTTCACACAAATTCAGACAGCTGATGTTCTGAAAGAGCCTTCAAAATCTGGACGCCTGCAAATCATCTGGGCTAGACAATCTGGACCCTTTCTTTATAAAAATAGCCGCCGAAATTGTAGCAACCTCTATTACTAGCCTGTTCAACCTCTCTTTCGTAACGTCTGAGATCCCCAGAGATTGGAAAGCTGCCGCGGTCATCCCCCTCTTCAAAGGGGGTGACACTCTAGATCCAAACTGTTACAGACCTATATCCATCCTGACCTGCCTTTCGAAAGTTTTTGAAAGCCAAGTTAACAAACAGATCACCAACCATTTTGAATCCCACCGTACATTCTCTGCTATGCAATCCGGATTCCGAACTGGTCATGGGTGCACATCAGCCACGCTCAAGGTCCTAAACAATATTCTAACCGCGATCGATAATAGACAGTACTGGGCAGCCGTCTTCATCGACCTGGCCAAGGCTTTCGACTCTGTCAACCACCGCATTCTTATTGGCAGACTAAATAGCCTTGGTTTCTCAAATGACTGCCTCGCCTGGTTCACCAACTACTTCTCAGATAGAGTTAAATGTGTCAAATCGGAGGGCCTGTTGTCTGGACCTATGGCAGTCTCTATGGGGTGCCACAGGGTTCAATTCTTGGGCCGACTCTATTCTCCGTGTATATCAATGATGTCGCTCTTGCTGCTGGTGACTCTCAGATCCACCTCCACGCAGACGACACCATTTTGTATACATCTGGCCCTTCATTGTGCACTGTGTTAACAAACCTCCAAACAAGCTTCAATGCCATACAGCACTCCTTCCGTAGCCTCCAACTGCTCTTAAACACTAGTAAAACTAAATGCATGCTCTTCAACCGAACTCTTCTGGCACCCGCCCACCCGACTAGAATCACTACTCTCGACGGGTCTGACCTAGAGTATGTGGACAACTACAAATACCTAGGTGTCTGGTTAGACTGTAAACTCTCCTTCCAGACTCACATTAAGCATCTCCAATCCAAAGTTAAATCTAGAATCGGCTTCCTATTTCGCAACAAAGCCTCCTTCACTCATGCTGCCAAACATGCCCTCGTAAAACTGACTATCCTACCGATCCTTGACTTCAGCGATGTCATTTACAAAATAGCCTCCAACACCATACTCAGCAAATTGGATGTAGTTTATCACAGTGCCATCCGTTTTGTCTCCAAAGCCCCATACACTACCCACCACTGTGACCTGTACGCTCTTGTTGGCTGGTCCTCACTACATAACCCACTGGCTCCAGGCCATCTATAAATCACTGCTAGGCAAATCTCTGGCTTATCTTAGGTAATTGGTCACCGTAGCAACACCCACCCGTAGTATGCACCCCAGCAGGTATATCTCACTGGTCATCCCCAAAGCCAACACCTCCTTTGGCCGCCATTCCTTCCAGTTCTCTGCTGCCAATGACTGGAATGAACTGCAAAAATCTCTGAAGCTGGAGACTCTTATCTCCTTCACTAACTTTAAGCATCAGTTGTCAGAGCACCTTACCGATCACTGCACCTGTACACAGCCCATTTGAAATTAGCCCACCCAACTACCTCATCCCCATATTGTTATTTATTTTGCTCATTTGCACCCCAGTATCTCTATTTGCACATCATCTCTTGCACATCTATCATTCCAGTGTTAATACTAATAACAATTTACTACATTCGCACACACTGTATATATATATTTTCTGTTGTATTTTTGACTTTATGTTTAGTGTTTATTCCATATGTAACTCTGTGTTGTTGTTTTTATCGCACTGCTTTGTTTTGTTCTGCCAAGGTCGCAGTTGTAAATGAGAACTTGTTCTCAACTGGCTTACCTGGCTAAATAAAGGTGAAATAAAAAAAGTTTTTATTAAAACTGTTATTTACATAATAATGAGCCTTGTGGCATCTCTCACATGTATGTAATAGGGCCTACATTGAGCTATAGGCAACACTGCAGCACCTCTGACAACTCATTCTGACGCAACCCCTTTCCTCTAAATGTGTTACCAAACTTACAGATGTTTTTCTGTTCAAACTTAAATATGATTCTAATTGAATCTGGGGGTCGTTACGATGATGGATCCATCTTCCTCTGCAGCTTCTGTATCCCCTCCTTCCCCGCTGGCTAAATGGCTTTCTGCATCCCAAATCACACCCATTCCCTATGGGCCCTGGTCAACAGTAGTATACTACAGTACATAGCCATTTGTGACACAGCTTGTGTGTCTTCATTGAATATTTCCCAGCCCAGATAGAGGGCTGATGTATGGTCCATCACCTAAAGGTTATGTCTCTGGTGAACACTTCATTACACCCACTCCTCTCCTCCCCTCAGATCTCCCCTGCCTCCCCCTCTCGAACAATTCTCTCCTCCCCTCAGATCTCCCCTGCCTCCCCCTCTCGAACCATTCTCTCCCCCTTCAGATCTCCCCCTGCCTCCCCCTCAGATACCATTCTCTCTCCCCTCAGATCTCCCCCCGCCTCCCCCTCAGAAACCATTCTCTCTCCCCCCTGGATCTCCCTCAGATCTCACCTCTCATTCCAAAAAGCTCACAATGCACAGTCACTCCTGTTAACAAGACCTAAGGGACCATGTTTAGCTAGTATAACAACATGGTACACAATTAGGGTTTTTCCATTCCAGCACCAACGTGTCACCAGAAGGTCCTGGCCGTTACTGCCTCCCTAGGTGACAAAAGAATAACAAGAATA
Organism: Coregonus lavaretus; assembly: GCF_964263955.1. Taxonomy (NCBI): domain Eukaryota; kingdom Metazoa; phylum Chordata; class Actinopteri; order Salmoniformes; family Salmonidae; genus Coregonus; species Coregonus lavaretus. The sequence goes on along the minus strand of NC_139999.1, from coordinate 2,887,320 downwards.
ATAATCTCAACGTCAACAGTGACGAGGCGTCTCCGGGATGGCTGACCTTGTAGGCAAAGTTGCAAAGAAAAAGCCATATCTCAGACTGGCCAATAAAAATAAAAGATTAAGATGGGCAGTCTGAGATATGGCTTTTTCTTTGCAACTCTGCCTAGAAGGTCAGCATCCCGGAGTCGCCTCTTCACTGTTGATGTTGAGACTGGTGTTTTGCGGGGACTATTTAATGAAGCTGCCATTTGAGGACCTGTGAGGCGTCTGTTTCTCAAACTAGACACTCTGATGTATTTGTCCTCTTGCTCAGTTGTGCACCGGGGCCTCCCACTCCTCTTTCTATTCTGGTTAGAGACAGTTTGCGCTGTTCTGTGAATGGCGTTGTACGAGATCTTCAGTTTCTTGGCAATTTCTCGCATGGAATAGCCTTCATTTTTCAGAACAAGAATAGACTGACGAGTTTCAGAAGAAAGTTCTTTGTTTCTGGCCATTTTGAGCCTGTAATCGAACCCAAAATTGCTGATGCTCCAGATACTCAACTAGTCTCAAGAAGGCCAGTTTTATTGCTTCTTTAATCAGCACAACAGTTTTCAGCTGTGCTAACATAATTGCAAAGGGTTTTCTAATGATCAATTAGCCTTTTAAAATGATAAACTTGGATTAACAAACACAACGTGCCATTGGAACACAGGACTGATGGTTGCTGATAATGGGCCTCTGTACGCCTATGTAGATATTCATGTGGTCCTCTGTAGCTCAGCTGGTAGAGCACGGCGCTTGTAACGCCAAGGTAGTGGGTTCGCTCCCCGGGACCACCCATACACAAAAAAAATGTATGCATGCATGACTGTAAGTCGCTTTGGATAAAAGCGTCTGCTAAATGGCATATTATTATTATATTCCATTAAAAATCAGCCGTTTCCAGCTACAATAGCCATTTACAACATTAACAATGTCTACACTGTATTTCTGATCAATTTGATGTTACTTTAATGGACAAAATTTTTATTTATTTCATACACAAGGACATTTCTAAGTGACCCCAAACTTTTGAACGGTAGTGTACATATGAAATTAGTAAAACAGTATGTAAACATTATTAAAGTGACCAGTGTTCCATTATTAAGGTGACCAGTGATTCCATGTCTATGTATATAGGGCAGCAGCCTCTAAGGTGCAGGGTTGAGTAACCAGGTGGTAGCCGGCTAGTAATGACTAGTTGACTGTCTGATGGCCTTGAGATAGAAGCTGCTTTTCTGTCTTTCGTTCCCAGCTTTGATGCACCTGTTCTGACCTCGCCTTCTGGATGATAGCGGGGTGAACAGGCCGTGGCTCGGGTTGTTGATGTCCTTGATGATCTTTTTGGCCTTCCTGTGACACCGGGTGCTGTAGGTGTCCTGGAGGGCAGGCAGTGTGCTCGCGGTGATACGTTGGGCTGACCGCACCACCCTCTGGAGAGCCCTGCGGTTGCGGACAGTGCAGTTGCCATCTATCCGTGGTTTTTGGTTTGGTTAGGTTTTAACCGTCACAGTGGGAACAACATCCCCTATACACTTCCTGATTTACTCAATCACTGTGTCAGTGTATGTTATTCTCAGAGGCTACCCGCAACATATCCCAGTCCGCGTGATAAAAACAATCTTGAAGCATGGATTCCGATTGGTCAGACCAGCGTTGACTAGACCTTAGCATGGGTACTTCCTGTTTGAGATTCTGCCTATAGGATGGGAGGAGCAAAATTGAGCCGTGATCTGATTTGTCAAAGGGAGGGCAGGGGAGGGCCTGACAGCCATCACAGGGAGAGTAACAATGGTCGAGAGTTTTCTAAGCACCGGTACTACAAGTGATGTGTTGATAGAACTTCGGTAGCGTTTTCCTCAGATTTGCTTTATTAAAGTCCCTAGCTAACATACAGTTGAAGTCGGAAGTTTACATAAATCAAATCAAATCAAATTTGATTTGCCACATGCGCCGAATATAACAGGTGTAGACATTACCGTGAAATACGTACTTACAGCCCTTAACCAACAATGCATTTATTTCTTAATAAAAAAGTAAAATAAAACAACAACAACAAAAAAAGTGTTGAGAAAAAAAGAGCAGAAGTAAAATAAAATAACAGTAGGGAGGCTATATACAGGGGGGTACCGGTGCAGAGTCAATATGTGGGGGCACCGGCTAGTTGAGGTAGTTGAGGTAATATGTACATGTGGGTAGAGTTAAAGTGACTATGCATAAATAATTAACAGAGTAGCAGCAGCGTAAAAAGTTGGGGTGGAGGTGCAAATAGTCTGGGTAGCCATAATTAGCTGTTCAGGAGACTTATGGCTTGGGGGTAGAAGCTGTTGAGAAGCCTTTTGGACCTAGACTTGGTGCTCCGGTACCGCTTGCCGTGCGGTAGCAGAGAGAACAGTCTATGACTAGGGTGGCTGGAGTCTTTGACAATTTTGAGGGCCTTCCTCTGACACCGCCTGGTATAGAGGTCCTGGATGGCAGGAAGCTTGGCCCCAGTGATGTACTGGGCCGTACGCACTACCCTCTGTAGTGCCTTGCGGTCGGAGGCCGAGCAGTTGCCATACCAGGCGGTGATGCAACCAGTCAGGATGCTCTCGATGGTGCAGCTGTAGAACTTTTTGAGGATCTGAGGACCCATGACAAATATTTTCAGTCTCCTGAGGGGGAATAGGCTTTGTCTTGGTGTGTTTGGACCATGATAGTTCGTTAGTGATGTGGACACCAAGGAACTTGAAGCTCTCAACCTGTTCCACTACAGCCTCGTCGATGAGAATGGGGGCGTGCTCAGTCCTCTTTTTTTTTCTGTAGTCCACAATCATCTCCTTTGTCTTGGTCACGTTGAGGGAGAGGTTGTTATCCTGGCACCACATGGCCAGGTCTCTGACATCCTCCCTATAGGATGTCTCATCATTGTCGGTCATCAGGCCTACCACTGTTGTGTCTTCTGCAAAATTAATGATGGTGTTGGAGTCGTGCCTGGCCATGCAGTCATGGGTGAACAGGGAGTACAGGAGGGGACTGAGCATGCTCCACTGAGGGCCCCCCGTGTTGAGGATCAACGTGGCAGATGTGTTGTTACCTACCCTTACCACCTGGGGGCGGCCCATCAGGAAGTCCAGGATCCAGTTGCAGAGAGAGGTGTTTAGTCCCAGGATCCTTAGCTTAGTGATGAGCTTTGAGGGCACTATGGTGTTGAACGCTGAGCTGTAGTCAATGAATAGCATTCTCACGTAGGTGTTCCTCTTGTCCAGGTGGAAAAGGGCAGTGTGGAGTGCAATAGAGATTGCATCATCTGTGGATCTGTTGGGGCGGTATGCAAATTGGAGTGGGTCTAGGGTTTCTGGGATAATGGTGTTGATGTGAGCCATGACCAGCCTTTCAAAGCGCTTCATGGCTACAGACGTCAGTGCTACGGGTCGGTAGTCATTTAGGCAGGTTATCTTAATGTCCTTGGGCACGGGGACTATGGTGGTCTGCTTGAAACATGTTGGTATTACAGACTGAGTCAGGGACATGTTGAAAATGCCAGTGAAGACACTTGCCAGTTGGTCAGCACATGCTCTGAGTACACGTCCTGGTAATCCGTCTGGCCCTGCATCCTTGTGAATGTTGACCTGCTTAAAAGTCCCTCCTGCAGCAAAGCAACCCCACAGCATGATGCTGCCACCCCCGTGCTTCACGGTTGGGATGGTGTTCTTCGGCTTGCAAGTCATCCCCTTTTTCTTCCAAACATAACGATGGTCATTATGGCCAAACAGTTCTATTTTTGTTTCATCAGACCAGAGGACATTTCTCCAACAAGTACGATCTTTGTCCCCATGGGCAGTTGTAAACCGTAGTCTGGCTTTTTTATGGCGGTCTTGGTGCAGTGGCTTCTTCCTTGCTGAGCGGCCTTTCAGGTTATTACATTTACATTTTAGTCATTTAGCAGACGCTCTTATCCAGAGCGACTTACAGGAGCAATTATGGTTAAGTGCCTTGCTCAAGGGCACATTTACGTCATTTAGCAGACGCTCTTATGCAGAGCGACTTACAAATTGGTGCATTCACCCTATAGCCAGTGGGATAACCACTTTCCACTTTTTTTTGGGGGGGGGGGGGGTAGAAGGATTACTTTATCCTATCCCAGGTATTCTTTAAAGAGGTGGGGTTTCAAATGTCTCCGTTATGTTGATATAGGACTCGTTTTACTGTGGATATAGATACTTTTGTACCTGTTTCCTCCAGCATCTTCACAAGGTCATTTGCTGTTGTTCTGGGATCGATTTGCACTTTTTGCAAAATAGGAAAAAACGGCAAGGGGGATGAATACTTTTGTAAGGCACTGTATTGAAAACCCAGCTGGCTGTATGGATGGGGAGAGTATATCTGGAGAGAGCCATGATTCCGTGAAACAGAGTATGTTACAGTCCCTGATGTCTCTCTGGAAGGAGATTACCACTTCTCCGCCGGCGGTGTCTTGGAGCAGCCTCTGGGATAAGTTACATCACCCAAAGATAAAAGGATCCAATTCAGGAAAGTCGATTTCCTGGTCTAAATGCTGGTGAGTTACCGCCTCTCTGATATCCAAAGTTATGTTCTGAATGAATGTAAAGAATGTTCTAGGCTAATAATGTGAGAAATAAGACCAAAAATACAAAAAATTATGCAAAGTTGCTTAGGAGCCTGAAACAAGGCGGCCATGTACATCGGCACCATCTTGTGCAGAGGCGCGCTGGACAAGCTAAATATTGGGCACTGCTTTTCCCAGCATTTTCTAAACTGACGTTTGCTTTGTGAGAAGGTGTAGTAGGTGTTACTCCATGTTCACAGTTAGCCATTGTTATATAAATGCAAGCTGAAAAGTACCAGTGGCCTGGGCTTTGGCCGCCAAGTGAGAGCAGGTCCACTGAGGCCATGGCCCAGTGAGACACTGGAGTCAGGCCTTGGAAGTGGAAACACTAAAAGCCGTTTTGGTAAAACACCAGGTTAAGTCCTTAGTTGAAATTCACCAAATATGACTCTTAGATTTAACACAACAGGATTGTACGTGTATGCGTGCCTGTGTGCATACGCATGTCTCCACGCGTCCATATGTCTCAGTACTCACACTCTCCAGTGTCCCCTCCCGGAGGCTGATAGAAGGACAGTCCCAGAGAGATCAAGGCGGCCACCTCCAGGATGATCAGAGTCACGTCCTGCAGGGCCTCCCATACTAACTGGAGGAAGGTTTTCGGCTTCTTTGGAGGTATAAGGTTTTCCCCGTACACTTCTTTCCTCTTATCTAGGTCAGTTACATCTCCTGTTAAGCCTGTTGGGAAAAGAAAAGGGAGAAAGAATCATGATGAGTCGTTTAGAAGAAGAATTTAGTGTTTTAATAGAGGAAATTCGGTAAAAGATTAAACCCGATTAAACCTGTTCTGTTTTCAAACATCAAACGTCCTACTTTATGTCCCTCCTTCCCTCCCTTACTCTCACTCTCTCTCTTTGATTGGATGGCCTTTTACTCTCCTGATCAATCCTTTTGTTTATTCGCGCTGATCTTAACTTATTTTGTACATAATGTTTCTGGCATTGTTTCCTATGACCGCAAATATCTTCTGGACATCAGAACAGCAATCACTAACCTCGATTTGGATTAAGATTTCTACTTCAACAAGTCGGAGGCGTAGGACGTACTGCTCACACCGGACCAGAGACTCGGAAAAGGAAAAGACGGCATAAAAGAGGTACCCTGATTAAACTACATCAGCTAATAAATAATCCGCCTCTCCCCTCCATTCCATTGGCCAACGCACAATCACTGGAGAACAAACTGGACAAGCTCCGTTTGAGACGTTTCTATCAATGGGACCTGAAAAACTGTAACATACTATGTTTCTCGGAGTCGTGGCTGAACAAGGACATTGATAATCGACATCTAGCTGTTTTTTCTATGTATCGGCAAGACCATACAGCAGCATTGGATAAGGTTAGGTTAGGGGGGAAGGGTGTGTCTCTTTGTTAACAACAGCTGGTGCGCAATCTCTAATATCAAGGAAGTCTCGCGGTTTTTGTTTTATGTTTTGCTCTCCTGCGGTAGTTAGAAGTCTCTAGGTTTTGCTCTCCTGAGGTAGAGTATCTCATAGACCTATTATTTACCAGGAGAGTTTTCATCTATATTTTTCGTAGCTGTCTATTTACCACCACAAACTAATCCTGACACTAAGACCGCACTCAACAAGCCATAATGTGGGGAAAAAAAGTATTTAGTCAGCCACCAATTGTGCAAGTTGTCCCACTTAAAAAGATGAGAGAGGCCTGTCATTTTCTTCATAGGTACACGTCAACTATGACAGACAAATTGAGAATTTTTTTTCCAGAAAATCACATTGTAGTATTTTTAAGGAATTTCTTTGCAAATTATGGTGGAAAATAAGTATTTGTCACCTACAAACAAGCAAGATTTCTGGCTCTCACAGACCTGTAACAACTTCTTTAATAGGCTCCTCTGTCCTCCACTCGTTACCTGTATTAATGGCACCTGTTTGAACTTGTTATCAGTATAAAAGACACCTGTCCACAACCTCCAAACTCCACTATGGCCAAGACCAAAGAGCTGTCAAAAGACACCAGAAACAAAATTGTAGACCTGCACCAGGCTGGGAAGACTGAATCTGCAATAGGTAAGCAGCTTGGTTTGAAGAAATCAACTGTGGGAGCAATTATTAGGAAATGGAAGACATACAAGACCACTGATAATCTCCCTCGATCTGGGGCTCCACGCAAGATCTCACCCTGTGGGGTCAAAATAATCACAAGAACGGTGAGCAACAATCCCAGAACCACACGGGGGGACCTAGTGAATGACCTGCAGAGAGCTGGGACCAAAGTAACAAAGCCTACCATCAGTAACACACTACGCCGCCAGGGACTCAAATCCTGCAGTGGCAGACGTGTCCCCCTGCTTAAGCCAGTACATGTCCAGGCCCGTCTGAAGTTTGCTAGAGTGCACTTGGATGATCCAGAAGAGGATTGGGAGAATGTCATATGGTCAGATGAAACCAAAATATAACATTTTGGTAAAAACTCAACTCGCCGTGTTTGGAGGACAAAGAATGCTGAGTTGCATCCAAAGAACACCATACCTACCTACCATACCATCACCATTACATCAGTACTAAAACCACCACCATCATTAAACTATTACCGTTACCATGACCCATACAACCCGTACCGCTACTATTTGGGGCAATAATAATAATAGTAATAACAATAATAATGTGTTTTTCCTCTGGGTTAAATAATTAAACGTTTATAGTAATTTCTTCGAATAATTAATTTCCTGGTCTGCCTCTATCTCCCCCTCTCTCTCTCTCTCTCTCTCTCTCTCTCTCTCTCTCTCTCTCTATCTCTCTCTCTCTCTCTCTCTCTCTCTCTCTCTCTCTCTCCCTCCCCCCCCCCCCCCCCCCCCCCCCCCTCCCCCCCCCCCCCCCCCCTCCCCCCCCCCCCCCCCCACTCTCTCTCTCTCTCTCTCTCTCGCTCTCTCTCTCTCTCTTCTCCTCTGTCTACCCACTGATGTGTCACCACCTGCATCAGGATCAGCAGAGAACTGTGTTTAATCCCTCAAAAGGTGTTATTATGATAGCATACCATCAGACTGCAGCAGCAATGTCTGATCAGAGAGTCATAGAATAGAATGGTAATGTGAGCATCAACAACAGATTATTGCCACTGAGACAAACAGCAGCTAGCTAGGTGTCAACAGTGTCTACATTAGTAATATGGTGGCTGTTACTGTGCCAGTGGTCCAACCATCAGTCATAAATCACATTAGCTAAGAGGATTGTATCCAGTGGAAGCATCATCAGTGAAAACACAACTGAAGTATTGGCCCTCCTGTAGCTCTGTTGGTATAGCGTGGCGCTTGCAACGCAAGGGTTGTGGGTTCGTTTCCCACAGTGGGGGCCAGTATGAAAAATATATGCACGCGCTAATTGTAAGTCGCTCTGGATAAGAGCGTCTGCTAATTGACTAAAATGTCAACAACAAAAAATGCATACTATTCCCATCAGTGGGTTTCAACACCACCGGTGTGTTTGACCTTGCCTCTCTATTGAATGATTTGACACTCGTTTCTACGTGATGAGGCACCTGAGAGCTACACTTGTGACGACTTCAACTATAACGAATACTAAGCTCTATTGGTCTTTACTTCATAAGGAAAGGGCTGCGTACAGCCCAGGTTAATGGATGTAGCCTTCCTAACAAAATACATGAGGTTATTAACTTGGTCAACATAAATAATATTCGTATTTTAGCTTTAACCGAAACGCATTTGGGTGCATCCGTTAATGATCGGCAAATGAACATGCATGGATATAGACTACTTAGAAGGGACGGGATGAGGAATGGTGGTGGTGTTGTAGCGTTGTACATTCAGAATCATATACCTTTCCCCAGAGGAGGGATGACCTTAATGCATGTCACAATAGGCTCAAGTTCATCTGCCTCACCAGGCAGCCATATTGGTAAGATGTGTGTGTAGACCTCCTAGCTCTAACATGCCTCACCAGGCAGCCATATTGGTAAGATGTGTGTGTAGACCTCCTAGCTCTAACATGCCTCACCAGGCAGCCATATTGGTAAGATGTGTGTGTAGACCTCCTAGCTCTAACATGTCCAATCTGGATCACTTATGCACTGGGTTTGACCAGGCCACAGATAGTAACAGAGATGTATTTATCTAGCTCTAACGTGTCCTATCTGGATGACTTATGCACTGGGTTTGACCAGGCCACAGATGTATTTATCTTGGATGATTTTAATGTAAATTGGAAGGATCAGATTAATTCAAATATAACTAAATTATTGAGGTATGCTGAGAGCTGTGGTTTGAAACAAATGGTTAATGACACTACCTAGATCATCAACTAGTTGGCTCTCTGTTCGTACACGTGCATTGATCTGATCTTCTGTAATATACCATTGCAATGATCAATGGCCAGGTCAATGCCAGTGGGCTGGACAGACCATAATATTGTGACCATAACCATGAACCAAAGAAAACCACCAAGGATTGTGGTGAAGAGACAATTTCTAAATAATTTGGCTGCTGTACCCTGGGAGATGATTTATCTAGAGGATGATTTAAATCACGCTACAGAAGGATTTATTGAATTGCTCACCTGATTCATAAAAGGTATGGAATACAGTTAAGGCCTTACTTGGTACATCTAGCCCATCTAGTGTGGAGGTTGATGGACGACAATAACAGAACCAGCTGATATTGCCAATCATTTTGCTGATTCTTTTTTTTTTTTTTTACAAAGAAAACTAATTCACTGAGCGACAATGTGAACACCCATTCTTCCAAACAAGCTATTATCCAATGGATTGATGATCATATTATGAGCAAATAAAACTGCTCCTTTTAGTCTGGTGTCAGTAGAGGAGGTGTTAAACCTATTGTAGTCATTACCCAACGGTATATCTACAGGTTATGATCTTATGGAGGAAAAAAATGACTTTGCTATGCTGCTCCCCAGATTGTAGCTCCACTGAACGAAGGATGTAACTGGTCACTGGAACAGGAGCATTTTCCAAATGTATGGAAGCATGCTAAGCTGTGTCCAATCCCGAAAGACATCAAAGAACCCATTACTCCTGCCAATAGTTGACCAATCAGTCTACTTTCTTCACTCAGTAAGATACCGGAGGGTATTGTGAGTAAACAAATATGGGAGTACATGATCTGATCACAGCCAATCAGCATGCTTATCGCAACAACAAAAAAAACACTCCACTACCTCTGCACTGGTTGACATGACTGACCAGTGGCTCAATGCTATGGATAACGGCATGTTTCTGGGTGTCATATTTTTAGATTTCAGTGCAGCATTTGATTTAGTGGATCATTAAATTATTTTGACAAACGTATTGTATTATGGGTTTAAGGAGGCAGCATTGAATTGTGTCCAGTCATATCTAACTGAAAGGAAACAGTCCATCTATATCAATTGGTTGTTTTATTCCCCTCACGCTTTAAACTGTGGAATACCGCAGGGCAGCTGCCTTGGGCCATTTCTTTGCTTAATATATACCAACTACCTTCCTTATGCCTTACATGAAACTCTTGCTACTATATTTGCAGATTGTACTACAATTTAAACAGCAATACCAATCTGATCAACAGGTACAGCAAGCTCTATACAAGTACATCTGGGAAAATATCAGGGAGTGGGTTTGCCGGAACAAAGTAGTTTTGAACGCTAAGAAAACCAAGGTTATGTTGGTCTGTTCCACCAGGAAAAGGGATGTGAATAAGCATGGGGGGGTTAGGGTTAGGGTTAGTAGTGTCAGAAACCAAACTAGTAGGGGTGCAACTAGACAACCGTTTATCATGGTCGCCTCAAATAACTCAGATATGTAAGAAAATAATTACAAACTTCATGCATGATCAGAAGGATGGCTAAATATTTACCGGGAGAGATTCTTAAGCAGACAAACCAAGCATTAATTGGGAGTCAGGTGAACTACTGTTCTGTGGTCTGGAGAATAGCATCAGCAAGTGAAATTAGGAGGCTGCAGATTGCACAGAACAAAGCAGCAAGGGATTGTTTTAAGGTGGAGATATGGTTATTCTGTTGTAGTCATGCACAATGCTCTTGGGTGGTCATCAATCAACAAGCCCATTGAAAAAAACTTGCTTATTTTATTTCACAATGTACACCATTTAAAACTCCATTCACAACAGTATTCAGTTGGTAAGAGACAGACATTCAGTCAATACTAGGAAGAGATTGTCGATCATCTATGCGTTATCCTGACAGAAAAGAGAAACATGTAAAAGTACATTTAGATTCAGAGTAATGAAGGAATTGAATAATTTATCTGAGCAAACCAGAAACCTTTCAATATATACATTCATTTAAATATAATAAATTGGAAGGTTGTGCAGGACTATGGTAGACGAAGGCACCTATCTTTTCAGACAGTCAGATTATTTATCTGGTCAGTATGGCAGGGTTTTATGTCTGTTGTGTGTAACATTGTGTTATATGTGAAAATATGATTGTATTATCACTTGTATTTGAATGTTTAAGGACTATTCAAATGAGAGGTAAAAGAGATCCTAATCAAATCAAACATACGCAAACAGACACAGCGCTGTCGTTATCAACTCTCTGAACTGTGTGGGTGATAACTGCTGCTGATGAAGACAGATGAAGACTAGTCAGAGAGACAGACAGGAGAGAGAGGGGGAGGGAGAGAAAGAGAGGGGGGAGGGAGAGAGACATAGAGGGGGAGGGAGAGAGATAGAGGGGAGGAAGAGAGAGAGAGAGGGGGGAGGGGGAGCGAGAGAGGGGGAGTAAGAGAGAGAGAGCGGAGGAGGAGAGAGAGAGGGGGAGGGGGAGAGAGAGAGGGGGGAGGGAGAGAGACATAGAGGGGGAGGGAGAGAGAGAGAGGGGAGGAAGAGAGAGAGAGAGGGGGAGGGGGAGAGAGAGAGGGGGAGTAAGAGAGAGAGAGGGAGACGGGGAGGGAGAGAGAGAGAGGGGGAGGGGGGAGAGAGAGGGCGTAAGAGAGAGAGGGAGAGGGGGGAGAGAGAGGGAAAGGGAAAGGGGGGAGAGAGAGGGTGTAAGAAAGAGAGGGGGAGGGGGGAGAGAGATGGGGAATAAGAGAGAGATAAGGGGAGGAGGGAGAGAGAGGGAGTAAGAGAGAGTGAGGGGGAGGGAGAGGGAGAGAGAGAGAGGGGGAGGGAGAGAGAGAGGGGGAGGGGGGAGAGAGAGGGAGAGGGGGGAGTAAGAGGGGGAATAAGAGAGAGCGAGAGAAGGGAAGGAGGGAGAGCAAGAGAGAGGGGGGTGTAGAGAGAGAGGAAGGGGAGAGAGAGGGGGAGTAAGAGATAGAGAGGGAGTAAGAGAGCGAGAGAGGGGGAGGGAGAGAGATAGGGGGAGGGGATAGAGAAAGGGGGAGAAGAGAGAGAGAGGGGGAGAGGGGGAGGTGATAGAGAACGGGGGAGAAGAGAGAGAGGGGGAGGGAGAGAGGGGGAGGGGATAGAGAAAGGGGGAGGGAGAGAGACATAGAGGGGGAGGGAGAGAGAGAGAGGGGAGGAAGAGAGAGAGAGAGGGGGAGGGAGAGAGAGAGGTGGAGGGGGAGAGAGAGAGATGGAGGGAGGGAGAGAGAGGGGGAGTGAAGGATAGAGTGAGAGAGGGAGGGAGAGGGGGGAGGGAAGGAAGAGAGAGAGGGGAGGGGGAGAGAGAGAGAGAGGGGGAGGTAGAGAGAGGGAGGGGGAGAAAGAGAGAGAGATGGAGGGGGAGAGAGAGAGGGGGAAGTAGAGAGAGGGGGGAGTGGGAGAGAGAGAGAGATGGAGGGGGAGGGGGAGAGAGAAATGGAGGGGGAGAGAGAGAAATGGAGGGGGAGAGGGGGGGAGTAAGAGAGAGAGGGGAGGGGATAGAGAAAGGGGGAGGGGAGAGAGAGGGGGAGGAAGAGAGAGAGAGGGGAGGAGGAGAGAGAGAGGGGGAGGGGGAGAGAGAGAGATGGAGGGGGAGGGGGGGAGAGAGAGATGGAGGGGAGAGAGAGGGGGAGTAAGAGAGAGAGGGGGAGGGAATGGAGAAAGGGGAGGGGAGAGAGAGGGGAAGGAAGAGAGAGAGGGGGAGGGGGAGGGGGAGAGAGGGGAGGGGGAAAGAGAGAGATGGAGGGAGGGAGAGAGAGGGGTAGAGAGGGATAGAGCGAGAGAGGGAGGGAGAGGGGGAGACGGAAGGAAGAGAGAGAGAGGGGAGGAGGAGAGATAGAGGGGGAGGTAGAGAGAGAGAGGGGGAGAGAGAGAGAGATGGAGGGGGAGGGGGAGGGGGAGGGGGAGGGGGAGGGGGAGGGGGAGAGAGAGAGACATGGAGGGGGAGGGGGAGGGGGAGTAAGAGAGAGAGGTGTTCCAAATAGAACAGACTAGCGCTATATATTATCTTATTAAGCATTCTGTTTTAATTGTCTCCCTCTGTGTGAGAGGAGAGATGCTCATTGATGTCTCACAGCATCAAATAAAATAACATTTTATTGGCCACATGCGCCGAATACAACAGTTGTAGACATTACCGTGAAATACTTACTTACAGCCCTTAACCAACAATGCATTAATTTTTTTAATAAAAAAGTACAATAAAACAACAACAACAAAAAAAGTGTTGAGAAAAAAAGAGCAGAAGTAAAATAAAATAACAGTAAGGAGGCTATATATAGAGGGGGGTACAGGTGCAGAGTCAATGTGCGGGTGCATCGGCTAGTTGAGGTAGTTGAGGTAATATGTACATGTGGGTAGAGTTAAAGTGACTATGCATAAATAATTAACAGAGTAGCAGCAGCGTAAAAATATGGGGTGGGGGTGGGGAAGCAGTGCAAATAGTCTGGGTAGCCATGATTAGCTGTTCAGGAGTCTTATGGCTTGGGGGTAGAAACTGTTGTGAAGTCTTTTGGACCTAGACTTGACGCTCCGGTACCGCTTGCCGTGCGGTAGCAGAGAGAACAGGCTATGACTAGGGTGGCTGGAGTCTTTGACAATTTTGAGGGCCCTCTGTAGTGTCTTGCGGTCGGAGGCCGAGCAGTTGCCATACCAGGCGGTGATGCAACCAGTCAGGATGCTCTCGATGGTGCAGCTGTATAATTTTTTGAGGATCTGAGGACCCATGCCAATTCTTTTCAGTCTCCTGAGGGGTAATAGGCATTGTCGTGCCCTCTTCACAAAGGTCTTGGTGTGTTTGGACCATAATAGTTTGTTGGTAATGTGGACACCAAGGAACTTGAAGCTCTCAACCTGTTCCACTACAGCCCCGTCGATAAGAATGGGGGGGTGCTCAGTCCTCTTTTTTTTTCCTGTAGTCCACAATCATCTCCTTTGTCTTGGTCACGTTGAGGGAGAGGTTGTTATCCTGGCACCACACGGCCAGATCTCTGACCTCCTCCCTATAGGCTGTCTCATAGTGGTCGGTGATCAAGACTACCACTGTTGTGTCGTCAGCAAACTTAATGATGGTGTTGGAGTCGTGCCTGGCCATGCAGTCATGGGTGAACAGGGAGTACAGGAGGGGACTGAGCACGCACCCCTGAGGGGCCCCCGTGTTGAGGATCAGTGTGGCAGATGTGTTGTTACCTACCCTTACCACCTGGGGGCGGCCCGTCAGGAAGTCCAGGATCCAGTTGCAGGGTGATCTGGTTAGTCCCAGGATCCTTAGCTTAGTGATGAGCTTTGAGGGCAATATGGTGTTGAATGCTGAGCTATAGTCAATGAATATCATTCTCACGTAGGTGTTCCTCTTGTCCAGGTGGGAAAGGGCAGTGTGGAGTGCAATAGACATTGCATCATCTGTGGATCTGTTGGGGCGGTATGCAAATTGGAGTGGGTGTAGGTTTTCTGGGATAATGGTGTTGATGTGAGCCATGACCAGCCTTTCAAAGCACTTCATAGCTACAGACGTCAGTGCTACGGGTTGTTAGTCATTTAGACAGGTTATCTTAGTGTCCTTGGGCACGGGGACTATTGTGGTCTGCTTGAAACATGTTGGTATTACAGACTGAGTCAGGGACATGTTGAAAATGCCAGTGAAGACACTTGCCAGTTGGTCAGCACATGCTCTGAGTACACGTCCTGGTAATCCGTCTGGCCCTGCGGCCTTGTGAATGTTGACCTGCTTAAAAGTCTTACTCATATTGGCTACAGAGAGCGTGATCACATAGTCATCCGGAACAGCTGGTGCTCTCATGCATGCTTCTGTGTTGCTTGCCTCGAAGCGAGCATAGAAGTGGTTTAGCTCGTCTGGAAGTTGTGTGTCACTGGGCAGCTCGCAGCATCAAACACACACCACCATAGAGTCAGAATATAGACCTATAGAGTCAGGATATAGACCTATAGAGTCAGGATATAGACCTATATAGTCAGGATATAGACCTATAGAGTCAGGATATAGACCTATAGAGTCAGGATATAGACCTATAGAGTCAGGATATAGACCTATAGAGTCAGGATATAGACCTATAGAGTCAGGATATAGACCTATAGAGTCAGGATATAGACCTATAGAGTCAGGATATAGACCTATATAGTCAGGATATAGACCTATAGAGTCAGGATATAGACCTATAGAGTCAGGATATAGACCTATAGAGTCAGGATATAGACCTATAGAGTCAGGATATAGACCTATAGAGTCAGGATATAGACCTATAGAGTCAGGATATAGACCTATATAGTCAGGATATAGACCTAGTAGTAGAGTCAGGATATAGTCCTATAGAGTCAGGATATAGTCCTATAGAGTCAGGATATAGACCTATAGAGTCAGGATATAGACCTTTAGAGTCAGGATATAGACCTATAGAGTCAGGATATAGACCTATAGAGTCAGGATATAGACCTTTAGAGTCAGGATATAGACCTATAGAGTCAGGATATAGACCTATAGAGTCAGGATATAGACCTATAGAGTCAGGATATAGACCTTTAGAGTCAGGATATAGACCTATAGAGTCAGGATATAGACCTATAGAGTCAGGATATAGACCTTTAGAGTCAGGATATAGACCTATAGAGTCAGGATATAGACCTATAGAGTCAGGATATAGACCTATAGAGTCAGGATATAGACCTATATAGTCAGGATATAGACCTATAGAGTCAGGATATAGACCTAGTAGTAGAGTCAGGATATAGTCCTATAGAGTCAGGATATAGACCTATAGAGTCAGGATATAGACCTATAGAGTCAGGATATAGACCTATAGAGTCAGGATATAGACCTATAGAGTCAGGATATAGACCTATAGAGTCAGGATATAGACCTATAGAGTCAGGATATAGACCTATAGAGTCAGGATATAGACCTAGTAGTAGAGTCAGGATATAGACCTATAGAGTCAGGATATAGACCTATAGAGTCAGGATATAGACCTAGTAGTAGAGTCAGGATATAGACCTATAGAGTCAGGATATAGACCTATAGAGTCAGGATATATACCTAGTACTAGAGTCAGGATATAGTCCTATAGAGTCAGGATATAGACCTATAGAGTCAGGATATAGACCTATAGAGTCAGGATATAGACCTATAGAGTCAGGATATAGACCTATAGAGTCAGGATATAGACTTATAGAGTCAGGATATAGACCTATAGAGTCAGGATATAGACCTATAGAGTCAGGATATAGACCTATAGAGTCAGGATATAGACCTATAGAGTCAGGATATAGACCTATAGAGTCAGGATATAGACCTAGTAGTAGAGTCAGGATATAGACCTATAGAGTCAGGATATAGACCTATAGAGTCAGGATATAGACCAGGTAGTAGAGTCAGGATATAGACCTATAGAGTCAGGATATAGACCTATAGAGTCAGGATATAGACCTAGTAGTAGAGTCAGGATATAGTCCTATAGAGTCAGGATATAGACCTATAGAGTCAGGATATAGACCTATAGAGTCAGGATATAGACCTATAGAGTCAGGATATAGACCTATAGAGTCAGGATATAGACCTAGTAGTAGAGTCAGGATATAGACCTATAGAGTCAGGATATAGACCTATAGAGTCAGGATATAGACGTATAGAGTCAGGATATAGACCTATAGAGTCAGGATATAGACCTATAGAGTCAGGATATAGACCTATAGAGTCAGGATATAGACCTATAGAGTCAGGATATAGACCCAGTAGTAGAGTCAGGATATAGACCTATAGAGTCAGGATATAGACCTATAGAGTCAGGATATAGACCTATATAGTCAGGATATAGACCTATAGAGTCAGGATATAGACCTATAGAGTCAGGATATAGACCTATAGAGTCAGGATATAGACCTATAGAGTCAGGATATAGACCTATAGAGTCAGGATATAGACCCAGTAGTAGAGTCAGGATATAGACCTATAGAGTCAGGATATAGACCTATAGAGTCAGGATATAGACCTATATAGTCAGGATATAGACCTATAGAGTCAGGATATAGACCTATAGAGTCAGGATATAGACCTAGTAGTAGAGTCAGGATATAGACCTATAGAGTCAGGATATAGCCCTATAGAGTCAGGATATAGACCTATAGAGTCAGGATATAGACCTATAGAGTCAGAATATAGACCTATAGAGTCAGGATATAGACCTATAGAGTCAGGATATAGACCTATAGAGTCAGGATATAGACCTATAGAGTCAGGATATAGACCTGGTATTATTGTATTTAGTAATGAAAGAGAATGCATTCAGTGGTTGACCTCAGTATGTAGAACAGTGTAGTGGTGGTAGTCTGGATCTAATATAGGGAATAGGGTGTAGAGGTGGTAGTCTGGATCTAATATAGGGAATAGGGTGTAGCGGTGGTAGTCTGGATCTAATATAGGGAATAGGGTGTAGCGGTGGTAGTCTGGATCTAATATAGGGAATAGGGTGTAGCGGTGGTAGTCTGGATCTAATATAGGGAATAGGGTGTAGCGGTGGTAGTCTGGATCTAATATAGGGAATAGGGTGTAGCGGTGGTAGTCTGGATCTAATATAGGGAATAGGGTGTAGCGGTGGTAGTCTGGATCTAATATAGGGAATAGGGTGTAGCGGTGGTAGTCTGGATCTAATATAGGGAATAGGGTGTAGCGGTGGTAGTCTGGATCTAATATAGGGAATAGGGTGTAGCGGTGGTAGTCTGGATCTAATATAGGGAATAGGGTGTAGCGGTGGTAGTCTGGATCTAATATAGGGAATAGGGTGTAGCGGTGGTAGTCTGGATCTAATATACGGAATAGGGTGTAGTGGTGGTAGTCTGGATCTAATATAGGGAATAGGGTGTAGTGGTGGTAGTCTGGATCTAATATAGGGAATAGGGTGTAGCGGTGGTAGTCTGGATCTAATATAGGGAATAGGGTGTAGCTGTGGTAGTCTGGATCTAATATAGGGAATAGGGTGTAGCGGTGGTAGTCTGGATCTAATATAGGGAATAGGGTGTAGCGGTGGTAGTCTGGATCTAATATAGGGAATAGGGTGTAGCGGTGGTAGTCTGGATCCAATATAGGGAAACAGTGTAGTGGTGGTAGTCTGGATCTAATATAGGGAATAGGGTATAGCGGTGGTAGTCTGGATCTAATATAGGGAATAGGGTGTAGCGGTGGTAGTCTGGATCTAATATAGGGAATAGGGTGTAGCGGTGGTAGTCTGGATCTAATATAGGGAATAGGGTGTAGCGGTGGTAGTCTGGATCTAATATAGGGAATAGGGTGTAGCGGTGGTAGTCTGGATCTAATATAGGGAATAGGGTGTAGTGGTGGTAGTCTGGATCTAATATAGGGCATAGGGTGTAGCGGTGGTAGTCTGGATCTAATATAGGGAATAGGGTGTAGTGGTGGTAGTCTGGATCTAATATAGGGAATAGGGTGTAGTGTTGGTAGTCTGGATCTAATATAGGGAATAGGGTGTAGCGGTGGTAGTCTGGATCTAATATAGGGAATAGGGTGTAGCGGTGGTAGTCTGGATCTAATATAGGGAATAGGGTGTAGCGGTGGTAGTCTGGATCTAATATAGGGAATAGGGTGTAGCGGTGGTAGTCTGGATCTAATATAGGGAATAGGGTGTAGCGGTGGTAGTCTGGATCTAATATAGGGAATAGGGTGTAGCGGTGGTAGTCTGGATCTAATATAGGGAATAGGGTGTAGCGGTGGTAGTCTGGATCTAATATAGGGAATAGGGTGTAGCGGTGGTAGTCTGGATCTAATATAGGGAATAGGGTGTAGTGGTGGTAGTCTGGATCTAATATAGGGAATAGGGTGTAGTGGTGGTAGTCTGGATCTAATATAGGGAATAGGGTGTAGTGGTGGTAGTCTGGATCTAATATAGGGAATAGGGTGTAGTGGTGGTAGTCTGGATCTAATATAGGGAATAGGGTGTAGTGGTGGTAGTCTGGATCTAATATAGGGAATAGGGTGTAGTGGTGGTAGTCTGGATCTAATATAGGGAATAGGGTGTAGCGGTGGTAGTCTGGATCTAATATAGGGAATAGGGTGTAGCGGTGGTAGTCTGGATCTAATATAGGGAATAGGGTGTAGCGGTGGTAGTCTGGATCTAATATAGGGAATAGGGTGTAGCGGTGGTATTCTGGATCTAATATAGGGAATAGGGTGTAGCGGTGATAGTCTGGATCTAATATAGGGAATAGGGTGTAGCGGTGGTAGTGTGGATCTAATATAGGGAATAGGGTGTAGCGGTGGTAGTCTGGATCTAATATAGGGAATAGGGTGTAGTGGTGGTAGTCTGGATCTAATATAGGGAATAGGGTGTAGTGGTGGTAGTCTGGATCTAATATAGGGAATAGGGTGTAGTGGTGGTAGTCTGGATCTAATATAGGGAATAGGGTGTAGCGGTGGTAGTCTGGATCTAATATAGGGAATAGGGTGTAGCGGTGGTAGTCTGGATCTAATATAGGGAATAGGGTGTAGTGGTGGTAGTCTGGATCTAATATAGGGAATAGGGTGTAGCGGTGGTAGTCTGGATCTAATATAGGGAATAGGGTGTAGCGGTGGTAGTCTGGATCTAATATAGGGAATAGGGTTCCAATTGGAACTCAGCCACTGACTCTTGTCGTTACTCTGGGCAGAATACCAGGACACCAGTACAGTACATTCATAATGACACTGAAGAGGTAGGGAAGACATAGTTAGATCATGGAGTCTAGCTGAGTTTAAAAAGATCAAAGATCATTCCCTGACTTATTGAAAGTTAAAAACCAAAGTCAGAAAACTTCTGCCTGTCGATCTGCCTCTCCATAATGCATGGTTAGTTATGTGCGAACCTGTCTGCCTGGCTTTCGACGTCGCAGTCACTGCTCAAACAGCATTCTAAAACAAGGTCTGACAAATCACTCACACCTAACCCGGCTGCTTTTAACACCGTTGTGGATCCTAAAAAAAAATATAAAAAATATGTCAGCTTTTCCATAAGAAGGAGAATTCAATTTCATGTGAGATTAAACTTGAACAATATTGCATATTTTAGCAATTCGTCTCGTTCTCTTTCTCAGTGGCTAAAAATAGATCACCATGGCAACACTATACAGTAGGTTACATCGTGATCACGATGGTTGGAAGGAAACACTGGTGGTCTCCCAGGGATATTCAGAACCACGCAGAGACTACAGAGAACTCTCTCTAGGTACAGACGAAGAATGAGGGCCTTTTGCGTCCCTTTGAGATTTGAAGTAAAAATGTTGCAGGAAATGTTGAATTTTAAAAACCTGTTATATTAAATGAAGTGCCCTTTAAAGCTACAATATGTACCTTTCTGGGCGACCCTGAAAGCACGTCTAAGAAGCGGTAGGTCTGTTCTATGCACGCTATTTCTATGCTTCCTGATCTTAAATTTAGTTTTTGTGTCTTTTACTTTTCGGTTTTGAACACTAGCTTCAAACAGCTGAAAATACAATATATTTTTTGGTTATGGAAAATATATTTCACAGCGGTTTAGATGGTACAATGATTCTCTACACAATGACTGCTTGTTTTGTCACATAAACTGAAATTAGGCAAACTATTAGAGTTTTTGCAACCAGGAAATGGCAGAACAATTTCTAAATAGTGCATCTTTAATATTGACTATATGACAAATTCAATAAATCTGGTTTTTAATAATGAATAAAGACTTGCTCAAATGAAACACATTCTGACATGTCCCTCTAGGCATCCTCTGTGAATTCTACAAAGTTTTAAGGAAAATTCCACCCAAAAACTATATTTTGGTATTTGTTTAGTTAGTCCATTGTTAACATAGTCCCAAAATGTTTTGCTTGTCAGCAACCAAGTTTTCAAGATATGTAACTTTTAACATACATAAATCATCGCTGTATGATCCATTTTGCTTTATATGACGCAAAACACAGCATTATACGATGACAAAATGCATCATAACGGGATGATTTCTGAACAGAGGCTCCCTCAATGTGAAACCGCACCACCACCCCGGGGTAGAGCCGTTAAGCCCTACATGTCACGCTGAGACGGGTGCCATATGAACTTCAACGTGGAAAAAGAAAAG
This sequence comes from Coregonus lavaretus, assembly GCF_964263955.1. Lineage (NCBI taxonomy): Eukaryota > Metazoa > Chordata > Actinopteri > Salmoniformes > Salmonidae > Coregonus > Coregonus lavaretus. The sequence goes on along the minus strand of NC_139999.1, from coordinate 2,866,302 downwards.
CCCTGCTCAAAAAAACTATTGTAAGAATATCAAAATGTCCACCAAAGAGCTCTGAGAAGGAGAAACTCCTTTAACCTGACACAACCCTCAGCATACACCGACTGTATAGTCATAATCATGTTTGAGGGTAAACCCCTAGCCGTAAAATTCACCCATTCAGGGGCCAAACCCCCAGATCCATATCTGCAGTCGTGGGTGCCAAATTCCCCCCGTGCGCATGGGGACACCGATGACACGGAAAACTTCCACGGGTCCCCTTCCAACAGGCAGATGATCTCCGGGAATCAGGGTTGTCTGGGCGAACGGAGAGCCCCCAGAATCAACAACAGACCCTCCTGACGGTGGACTGAATCAGGTCCACCGGAGCGAACACATAGAGCAGGGTCCGAGGCCACTGATACACCAAAGCATCCATTCCCAATGGAGCGCTCAGATCCCTCATTGAGAAGAACAGATGACAGGAGAGAGAGAAATCCTCCCTGCCTGTTGATACTATTGTCGGACCTTACCAACACATGCTTGCCCTCCAACATCGGAAGGAAACGCCTCAGCTCCAGCAACAACGTGAGACCGATGGCGAGATGCGTCCGGACGTGCAGCAATCAACCAGCGCTGAAACAAGATGCGTCAACAGAAGTTCCGTCGACTCCACTACGTCAGAAACATTCCATGGGGAGGTTGTATAGCCACGTGAAAATATGCATCCTTCAGGTCAACCAGTAGCTGAAAGCAATTTTCACACGTTCCAAAGCAAACTGTCATAAACAAATCTCACAAGTATCAGACACCACAAACTCCCAGCTACTATCTAATCAACGCAACATTAACATTCTCCCACCCCTGGTTAAACACTATTGGCCTAAAAAGCCAAAACCTAACACAACATCTGCCAATTAATTTCCAGCAATTTTGCCCTCTCTTTATCTGTGTGGTGCGCGCATTTGTCTATCACTCCGTGTGTAGCCAGTTGATGTGAAAACCATCTTGTTGGTTGACAGAAATACTTTCCCCCAAAACCTTTTCAAACATTTAATGTTAACTGCAAAGTAGGTTTACCTGGCAGAAGTATATAAAGAGTAAGTACATTTGAAGTCGGAAGTTTACATACACTTAGATTGGAGTCATTAAAACTCATTTTTCAACCACATTTCATGTTAACAAACTATAGTTTTGGCAAGTCGGTTAGGATATCTACTTTGTGCATGACACAAGTAATTTTTCCAACAATTGTTTACAGATAATTTCACTTATAATTCACTGTATCACAATTCCAGTGGGTCAGAAGTTTACATACACTAAGTTGACTGTGCCTTTAAACATCTTGGAAAATTCCAGAAAATGTTGTCATGGCTTTAGAAGCTTCCGATAGGCTAATTGACATCATTTGAGTCAATTGGAGGTGTACATGTGGATGTATTTCAAGGCCTACCTTCAAACTCAGTGCCTCTTTGCTTGACATCATGGGAAAATCAAAAGAAATCAGCCAAGATCTCAGAAAAAACATTGTAGACCTCCACAAGTCTGGTTCATCCTTGGGAGCAATTTCCAAACGCCTGAAGGTACCACGTTCATCTGTACAAACAATAGTACGCAAGTATAAACACCATTGGACCACGCAGCCGTCATACCGCTCAGGAAGGAGACGCGTTCTGTCTCCTAGAGATTAATGTACTTTGGTGCAAAAAGTGCAAATCAATCCCAGAACAACAGCAAAGGACCTTGTGAAGATGCTGGAGGAAACAGGTACAAAAGTATCTATATTCACAGTACAACAAGTCCTATATCGACATAACCTGAAAGGCCGCTCAGCAAGGAAGAAGCCACTGCTCCAAAACCACCATAAAAAAGCCAGACTACGGTTTGCAACTGCATATGGGGACAAAGATCGTAGTTTTTGGAGAAATGTCCTCTGGTCTGATGAAACAAAAATAGAACTGTTTGGCCATAATGACCATCGTTATGTTTGGAAGAAAAAGGGGATACCTTGCAAGCCGAAGAACACCATCCCAACTGTGAAGCACGGGGGTGGCAGCATCATGCTGTGTGGGTGCTTTGCTGCAGGAGGGACAGGTGCACTTCACAAAATAGATGGCATTATGTGGATATATTGAAGCAACATCTCAGGACATCCCTCCCTAGCTAGATGCACAATTAAAGAGTCAGAAGCACAATTAAAGGGTCAGAAGCACAATTAAAGGGGAATTACACCACAAAATAAAACAGTAATTTTTTTCTTCCAGACCAAAAAAAAAAGAAGGTATTCTGGTGTGATTTAAGCATTTACATGGACTCATAACTTCCAATTTCGTTGTTTCTCTATGAAGAATTGTAATTTTGAGAGTGAAAAACTAAAATCTAAAACTAGGAAAAATGTAACTAAGAAAACATAATTTGGTGAAAACAATTACAGATTGTATAGGGCCCCCCTTAGAGTCGTTTATTAACCATTACTTTACCAGGTATATTCACAGAACACATAGTGCACTACTTTCTCTTATACACTAAGGACCCGGGGAAGAGTTGCAGGGGAGAGGAGAAGAATGGGCCTATTTGAAAAAATTAGTAGCTCACAACATGTAATAAAAATAAAAAAGTAGCTCTCATGCAAGAAAAAGGTTGGAGACCCCTGATCTAGGGGGACGAGTACTTTCTCCCCACTATCAGACACCGGAGTCGGAGCCGAATCTCGAAGCCGTCGTGTGATTGAAAAGTAGTACTTCAGGCTGAAGAGCGAAACATTTAGGAAGTGTACGCGAGCCCGAGAATTATAGCCAGGAAGGCGGGGCTTCTGAGGGCAGGCTCGGCATCCATTGGGCGTGATTTCAGTTTGCTTCAGGTGAGTAGGATTGGTCGTTGACTCCCCATAGTATGTAATACCGAGTGACCGACTGAAAGGGAACCATGCATTTTCAGTAAGTGAGAAAACCTTGCAAGCATCTCCTCCCAAAATATAAATATTATACCTTGCTTAGAGCCTTGGAAATAAAATCTTAGACGCTATATACTTTCAGGAACTGTCGTCTTTGTGTTGTGTACATTCCTCTCTCATGCGGTCTATGCGATCTGTGTGTATCTAACCTAAAGTAACAGGTTTAAAAGTGTATCCGTCCAGAGATCTGTATAACATGATGAGATGCTCATGTCTATGCCTTAACAATGGGAGTCGTTGTCCCAAAAGCTTAGGTCCAAAATAAACCTATAGAAACACAATGGGATTATTTTGGACAGATTTTGGCGAGACTGAAACCTCTTGCTTCGTCTGTTCTTCTCTGATCCGTCTCTGGGCAGGGAAAAAACGGGTGCAGTGGATTATGATCATTGTAGTTAATTACCACGTTTCTACGCTGAACTAAGTTGAATTTGCTTAATAAAAACTCAGTTCATCCAGCGTCCCACAGAGTTCTTGACTTGATTTCCCCGATTTCTGTCGTGAATTATTTGCTTTCTCTTTCCCTTTTTAATTTTTTAATATTTTATATAACCTTTATTTAACTAGGCAAGTCACTTAAGAACAATTTTTTTTTTACAATGACAGTCTACACCGGCCAAACCCGGACGACGCTGTGCCAATTATACGCCGCCCTATGGGACTCCCAATCACGGCCGGTTGTGATACAGCCTGGAATCAAACCAGGGGGTCTGTAGTGACGCCTCAAGCACTGAGATGCAGCGCCTTAGACCGCTGTGCCACTCGGGAGCAGCGGTCCCGACATAATTAATTAGATGCATTAGTAATGCATCCCCAACAGTTTACCCACCTTTTGTTCCCCAACAGTTTACCCACCTTTTGTTGAAGAATACATTAAAATTATAGGAAGCGTTACTTTTTTCACTGCGACCAGCGATCAGAATTTACCAACACATATTTTTTTACCAGTACATCAAGACATGTAGAGTGTCTGTAGGTCCAGTTCCGGTCCCCTGTGGTTCATGAGCTAGTGGTCCTGGAGGGCTCGTTAACATAGAGGTCATCAATCAATGAACTGGGGATGTAGGGACTAGACGTCACAGCTGGAAACCCCAGGAGCATCAAATGGACCAACATTACAGCTGGAAACCCCAGTAGCATCAAATGGACCAACATTACAGCTGGAAACCCCAGTAGCATCAAATGGACCAACAGTACAGCTGGAAACCCCAGGAGCATCAAATGGACCAACATTACAGCTGGAAACCCCAGTAGCATCAAATGGACCAACAGTACAGCTGGAAACCCCAGGAGCATCAAATGGACCAACATTACAGCTGGAAACCCCAGGAGCATCAAATGGACCAACAGTACAGCTGGAAACCCCAGTAGCATCAAATGGACCAACAGTACAGCTGGAAACCCCAGTAGCATCAAATGGACCAACATTACAGCTGGAAACCCCAGTAGCATCAAATGGACCAACATTACAGCTGGAAACCCCAGTAGCATTAAATGGACCAACAGTACAGCTGGAAACCCCAGTAGCATCAAATGGACCAACATTACAGCTGGAAACCCCAGTAGCATCAAATGGACCAACATTACAGCTGGAAACCCCAGTAGCATCAAATGGACCAACATTACAGCTGGAAACCCCAGTAGCATCAAATGGACCAACATTACAGCTGGAAACCCCAGTAGCATCAAATGGACCAACATTACAGCTGGAAACCCCAGTAGCATCAAATGGACCAACATTACAGCTGGAAACCCCAGTAGCATCAAATGGACCAACAGTACATAACTGTCCATGGCCCTGAATTTCTGAGCTTGGAGATTACCCCTCTCCTCTCTTCTACTCTCCTCTTCCTCCTCTGGCTACCCTGTATTGACCCTTTCTTGCACTCTATCTTGCACGGACTCTATGCACAAACACTGGACTCTACCCACACACTGGCCTCTACCCACACACTGGACTCTACCACACACTGGACTCTACCCACACACTGGACTCTACCCACTCACTGGACTCCACCCACACACTGGACTCCACCCACACACTGGACTCTACCATCACACTGGACTCTACCACACACTGGACTCTACTCACACACTGGACTCTACCCAAACACTCATACATACTCACACTGACACCCCAACTAGGAGTTCAGGGCATTTTTTTTCTTCCAGTCCCACAAAAAAAGAAACGCAACAAAGCCCCTATTCAAGGTTCTCACTGTCACTCTGAAAATGTGTTCCAGTGTCGGCCTGTCAGCTGAAAATCTTTTCCGTTGTTTGTGTAGGCTAGCAGCCCCTCCCGCCGAACCATGTGTAGTCTCCTGTAGCTACTGACGTTACAGGCGTAATTCAGGAATTAGGGAGATACCTACCGAGTGGCGCAGTGGTTCAAATCCAGGCTCTGTCGTAGCCGGCCGCGACCGGGAGACCCATGGGGTGGCGCACAATTGGTCCAGGGTAGGGGAGGGAATGGCCGGCAGGGATGTAGCTCAGTTGGTAGAGCATGGCGTTTGCAATGCCAGGGTTGTGGGTTCGATTCCCACGGGGGGCCAGTATGAAAAAAAGTAATAAATAAAATAATGTATGCACTAACTGTAAGTCGCTCTGGATAAGAGCGTCTGCTAAATGATTTTAAAAAATATATACATTTTTTTTAACCACAAAACAATGGATTTACTTGTTCAATGCTAGTTAAGGATACTATAGTTATCACGTTTCACATTGGAACTAGTAAAAAGTAAGCTGTGTTTTTATTTTAATACCGGTGCCGCTCTGCACGCTCTGGTCTAGCTTTAGAAAACTCACTACACACACACACACACACACACACACACACACACACACACACACACACACACACACACACACACACACACACACACACACACACACACACACACACACACACACAATAATGTAATGTAATGGAACTGAGAGTCATGGTCAACGGCTAGCTCTGGTCCAACGTTAGTGAAGCCAACTCTCTGAAGTTCGAAGACATTCAAAGTTCCTCCATAGAAGCCGCTCCTCCGTAGGTATAAATCTGTGGGTCTAATTCAGATAATGCACGTCATAACAACAAGATGCCCAGTGCTTCATGCCCAGTGCTCTCCTCACCCGCAAAATTTCAGTCGCATGTCGCACCCTACACTAAACCCGTCTGTCCAATGCATGTACATAGTTTGCTCGCTCCATAGAAAGCTGCTCTATCCATTTGTGAAGTAATTTAATGTTGAGCTAAATGTAAGAAAACAAATATTTCAGATGTTTAAAAAGGAACAGAAAGGAACGATATGAAACAATTTCAGTTCCAACCCTTGAACACACACACACACACTACACACTACACACACTACACACACTACACACTACACACACTACACACACTACACACTACACACACTACACACTACACACACTACACACACGTAACACGCCCACACACACTACATACACCCACACACACGTAACACACGCACACATGCACACTGACGCCAAACACTCTCGCACACACACACACATTTACACATCCTGTTGCCTTGTCACTTTACCCCTACCTACAGCAAATGTACATAGCTACCTCAATTACCTCGTACCCCTGCACATCCACTCAGTACTGGTACTCCCAGTATATAGACATGTAACTACATCAGTACTGGTACTCCCTGTATATAGACATGTTAATTTACCCATTATTGTTATTCGTTATTCACTGTGTATTTATTCCTCATCACTATTTCTATTTATTGCATATTGGACCTGTAAACCTTTCACTGTTAGTATACACATGTTGTTTACCTCTCCTCTGCTCTCCTCTCCTCTCCTCTCCTCTCCTCTCCTCTCCTTCCTCTCCTCTCCTCTCCTCTCCTCTCCTCTCCTCGTCCTCTCCTCGTCCTCTCCTCGTCCTCTCCTCTCCTCTCCTCTCCTCTCCTCTCCTCTCCTCTCCTCTCCTCTCCTCTCCTCTCCTCTCCTCTCCTCTCCTCTCCTCTCCTCTCCTCTCCTCTCCTCTCCTCTCCTCTCCTCTCCTCTCCTCTCCTCTCCTCTCCTCATGTCCTCTCCTCTCCCTCTCCTCATCTCCTCTCCCTCTCCTCCTCTCCCTCTCCTCTCCTCTCCTCTCCTCTCCTCTCCTCTCCTCTCCTCTCCTCTCCTCTCCTCTCCTCTCCTCTCCTCTCCTCTCCTCTCCTCTCCTCTCCTCTCCTCTCCTCTCCTCTCCTCTCCTCTCCTCTCCTCTCCTCTCCTCTCCTCATGTCCTCTCCTCTCCCTCTCCTCATCTCCTCTCCCTCTCCTCCTCTCCCTCTCCTCATCTCCTCTCCTCTCCTCTCCTCTCCTCTCCTCTCCTCTCCTCTCCTCTCCTCTCCTCTCCTCTCCTCTCCTCTCCTCTCCTCTCCTCTCCTCTCCTCTCCTCTCCCTCTCCTCTCTCTGCTATACAGCAGACAGCATCCCTGCTGTTAATTCAGCCAGGCAGCTCCTTAGACGGCTGTACTGTAGTCGTGACTGTCATTGGCGGCTGAGAACCACCCAGCGGCAGCTCGGACCTGCTC
>NC_139999.1:2847455-2858632 GCF_964263955.1 Coregonus lavaretus | reverse complement strand
ATATAGTGCCCTACTTACCATGGAATAATAGGGTGCCGTTTTGGACGCCCCCCCAGGGGTCTTCACTGTGACAGTCTGTCTGCATGGGGACGAGGCCATACATTTCCCTAAAGGGCTCTTATATTCTCAGCTGCTGGTAGGCTACTGGATCAAGTGTGATGATTAGCTACATCACATTTACATGCGATTAGGAGGCCATTCTCCAGGCTAGGTAGAACACATGGAATAAAATGGCCAGAGATCCTCATCCCATCCAAGAATCACTCGTTATTTTTTGCAAAATTCTACTGCAGCTTTATAACGCCTACAAGCTTACCCTTCTCCTGCGTTTTCCCTTTCTCCCTCCCCCTCTTTCTCTCTTGTTTTATTCCCTCTTTGTGTGTCTCTATCTGTCTGTGTTTGTTTGTGTGTGTCTGTCTGTGTTTGTTTTGTTTGTGTGTGTCTCTGTCTGAGTTTGTTTGTGTGTGTCTCTGTCTGTGTTTGTTGTGTGTGTCTCTGTCTGTCACACCCTGGCAAATGGACTCTAGTTATTGAGCCAGAGTGTGTTTGTTTCTATGTGTTCTGTTTCTATGTTGGGTGTTCTAGTTTGTTTATTTCTATGTTGGCCTGAGTGACTCCCAATCAGAGGCAACGAGTGTCAGCTGTGTGCTGGTTGTCTCTGATTGGGAGCCATATTTAACTGTCTGTGTTTCACTTTGTGTTTGGGGTTTTTGTTCCGTGTTCGGTCATTGTCACTGAGGACTTCACGAGTCGTTTATTGTTTTGTTATTTTCGTGTGTATGCTTTAATTAAATAAAGCAAGTATGTTCGCAACTAACGCTGCGCTTTGGTCCACTCCTTCATACGACGTTCGTGACAGAAAAACCCACCATAAAAGGACCAAGCAGCGTGTCCAGGAGCAGGCAGACTGGACATGGGAGGAAGCGCCAGGAAAGGAGATGGAGAGGCTGGCGATGGCCCAGGTGGGCAAATCGTGGTCCTGGGAGGACATGCTAGGGGGCAAGGGACCTTGGGGTAGGATTAAGGCCCTGGCGAGAGAGGAGCAGCGGCGTCAGCAGTGCCATCGTCGGACGGACGAGAGGCACCCCCAATAATTTTTTAGGGGGGGGCACACGGCATGGGCGACTGGGCAGCAGGAGGCTGCCACAGGGCGAAATGGGAGACGAGAAGAGAAGGCCACCGGGTTACGGGAGCCATTGGCGAGAGGAGGGAAGGAAGTTGTAGAGGCACGGCGAGAGGTACTGAGGTGTATTGCCAGTCCGGTCCGGCCCGTTCCTGATCCCCGTTTAAGGCCAGTGGTGTGTGTTCCCAGTACGGTCCGGCCTGTTCCTGCTCCACGCACCAAGCCTACGGTGTGCGTCGCCAGCCCAGTCCGGCCTGTCCCTGCTCCACGCACCAAGCCTACGGTGTGCGTCGACAGCCCAGCCCGGCCTGTCCCTGCTCCACGCACCAAGCCTACGGTGTGCGTCGCCAGCCCAGTCCGGCCTGTCCCTGCTCCACGCACCAAGCCTACGGTGTGCGTCGACAGCCCAGCCCGGCCTGTCCCTGCTCCACGCACCAAGCCTACGGTGTGCGTCGACAGCCCAGCCCGGCCTGTTCCTGCTCCACGCACCAAGCCTACGGTGTGCGTCGCCAGCCCAGCCCGGCCTGTTCCTGCTCCACGCACCAAGCCTACGGTGTGCGTCGCCAGCCCAGCCCGGCCTGTCCCTGCTCCACGCACCAAGCCTACGGTGTGCGTCGCCAGCCCAGCCCGGCCTGTCTCTGCTCCACGCACCAAGCCTACGGTGTGCGTCGCCAGCCCAGCCCGGCCTGTCCCTGCGCCCGGCCTGTCCCTGCTCCACGCACCAAGCCTACGGTGTGCGTCGTCAGCCTGGTCCAGCCCGTTCCTGCCACTCGCACCAAGCCAGGGGTGCGAGTCGTCAGCCTGGTCCAGCCCGTTCCTGCCACTCACACCAAGCCAGGGGTGCGAGTCGTCAGCCTGGTTCAGCCCGTTCCTGCTACTCGCACCAAGCCCGGGGTGCGAGTCGTCAGCCTGGTAAGGCCCGTCGCTGCTCCACGCACCAAGCCTAGGGTGCGAGTCGTCAGTCCGGTGAGGCCCGTTCCGGCTCCACGCACCAAGCCTGGGGTGCGCATCATCAGCCCGGTCCGGCCCGTCGCTGCTCCACGCACCAAGCCAGGGGTGCGAGTCGTCAGTCCGGTGAGGCCCGTTCCGGCTCCACGCACCAAGCCAGGGGTGCGTATCGTCAGCCCGGTCCGGTCCGTTGCTGCTCCACGCACCAAGCCAGGGGTGCGCATCGTCAGCCAGGTCCGGTCCGTTCCTGCCTCACGCGCCAAGCCAGGGGTGCGCGTCGTCAGTCCGGTGCCTGATCAGGTACCGGTCAGCTGCTCCACAACGGAGCTTAAGCAATCCGCTCCGTCGATGTCCAGTCCTGATCCAGTCAGCGGGGTCAGACCGGACCAGGGGCGCTACGGGGGGATTATGGAAGGGTGGTGGTCAAGCCCGGAGCCGGAGCCGCCTCCGAGGAGGAATGCCCACCCAGCCCTCCCCTGTTTGGGGTTTTGTTGAGGCGCGGTCGCAGTCCGCGCCTTTAGGGGGGGGTACTGTCACACCCTGGCAAATGGACTCTAGTTATTGAGCCAGAGTGTGTTTGTTTCTATGTGTTCTGTTTCTATGTTGGGTGTTCTAGGTTGTTTATTTCTATGTTTGACTGGGTGACTCCCAATCAGAGGCAACGAGTGTCAGCTGTTGGCTGGTTGTCTCTGATTGGGAGCCATATTTAACTGTCTGTGTTTCACTTTGTGTTTGGGGGTTTTTGTTCTGTGTTCGGTCATTGTCACTGAGGACTTCACGAGTCGTTTATTGTTTTGTTATTTTCGTGTGTATGCTTTAATTAAATAAAGCAAGTATATTCGCAACTAACGCTGCGCTTTGGTCCACTCCTTCATACGACGTTCGTGACACTGTCTGTGTTTGTTTGTGTGTGTCTCTGTCTGTGTTTGTTTGTGTGTGTGTCTATCTGTCTGTGTTTGTTTGTGTGTGTCTCTGTCTGTCTGGTTGCACATTTAATATTCAATGTCTCTCTCTCTTACTCACACACCGAATATTAAATGTGCAAACAGAGGAAAAAAAATCTAGCCCACCTTTACTCCACACACAGAGATGCGAACAAAGCTCTCCCTCGCCCTCCATTTGGCAAATTTGACCATAATTCCATCCTCCTGATTCCTGCTTACAAGCAAAAACTAAAGCAGGAAGCACCAGTGACTCGCTCAATACAGAAGTGGTCAGATGACGCAGATGCTAAGCTACAGGACTGTTTTGCTAGCACAAACTGGAATATGTTCCGGGATTCTTCCAATGGCATTGAGGAGTATACCACATCAGTCACTGTTTTCATCAATAAGTGCATCAATGCCTTTGTCCCCACAGTGACCGTACGTACATACCCCAACCAGAAGCCATGGATTACAGGCAATATCCACACTGAGCTAAAGGGTAGAGCTGCCGCTTTCAAGGAGGGGAACTCAACCCAGACGCTTATAAGAAATCCCGCTATGCCCTCCGACGAACCATCAAACAGGCAAAGCATCAAAACAGGACTAAGATTGAATCCTACTACACCGGCTCCGATGCTTGTCGGATGTGGCAGGGCTTGCAAACTATTACGGACTACAAAGGGCATCACTGAAGCATGCATCATAGCATCAGCTGTTCTGGACGACTGTGTGTTCACGCTCTCTGTAGCCGGTGTGTGCAAGACCTTTAAACAGGTCAACATTCACAAGGCCGCAGGGCCAGACGGATTACCAGGACGTGTACTCCGAGCATGCGCAGACCAACTTGCAAGTTTCTTCACAGACATTTTCAACATGTCCCTGTCTGAGTCTGTAATACCAACATGTTTCAAGCAGACCACCATCGTCCCTGTGCCCAAGAACACCAAGATAACCTGTCTAAATGACTACCGACCCGTAGCACTCACATCGGCAGCCATGAAGTGCTTTGGAAGACTGGGCATGGCTCACATCAACACCATTATCCTAGAAACCCTAGACCTACTCCAATTTGCATACCAACCCCACAGATCTCTATTGCACTCAACACTGTCCTTTCCCACCTGGACAAAAGGAACAACTACGTGAGAATACTATTCATTGACTACAGCTCAGCGTTCAACATCATAGTGCCCTCAAAACTCTTCACTAAGCTAAGGACCCTTGGACTAAACACCTCCCTCTGCAACTGAATCATGGACTTCCTGACGGGCCGCCCCCAGGTGGTAAGGGTAGGTAACAACACATCTGCCACGCTGATCCTCAACATGGGGGCCCCTCAGGGGTCCATGCTCAGTCCCCTCCTGCACGCCCTGTTCACCCATGACTGCATGGCCAGGCACGACTCCAACACCGTCATTAAGTTTGCCGATGAAACAACAGTGGTAGGCCTGATCACTGACAACGATGAGACAGCCTATAGGGAGGAGGTCAGAGACCTGGCCGTGTGGTGCCAGGACAACAACCTCTCCCTCAATGTGACCAAGACAAAGGAGATGATTGTGGACTACAGGAAAAGGAGGACCGAGCACACCCCCATTCTCATCGACTGGGCTGTAGTGGAGCAGGTCAAGAGCTTCAAGTTCCTTGGTGTCCACATCACCAACAAACTATCATGGTCCAAAAACACCAAGACAGTCATGAAGAGAGCACGACAAAGCCTATTCCCCCTAAGAAGACTGAAAAGATTTTTGCATGGGTCCTCAGATCCTCAAAAGGTTCTACAGCTGCACCATCGAGAGCATCCTGACTGGTTTCATCACCGCCTGGTATGGCAAATGCTCGGCCTCCGACCTCAAGGCACTACAGAGGGTAATGCGTACGGCCCAGTACATCACTGAGGCCAAGCTTCCTGCCCTCCAGGACCTCTATACCAGGCGGTGATGCAACCAGTCAGGATGCTCTCAATGGTGCAGCTGTAGAACCTTTTTGCACATTGCAAAACTATTTGCACATTGCTAAAACACTGTACATAACTGATAATATACCACTTGACATTTCTTTATCTTTTTGAAACCTTTTTGAGTGCAATGTTTATTGTTAATTTCTAATCGTTTTTGTTGATGTTGTTAAATTTGTTTCTAAATTTGTTTCTTTTTTAAAATTATTATTATAAATGAATTATAGCAAGAATTTTATATAATAATTTAAATTGAACAAATCTAAGTTCTGAATCCGGTGTCATTTTGTGTATCAATTCATAAACACTATGCCATGGAATCGGTACGTCAAAAATCTCTTGCCAACTATTTTGCAATCTATATGGGACGGCTGTCAATCGTTTGGTCCATAAATGAAACTGGCATACTTTTTTATTTATCACAAGTTTCTCTAACCAATTATGTTCTTTAATGCAGGGCCGACAGACAAGTTCCTTACTTTTTCCCCCATCCACTTTTCTCTTCCATTTTTGCGGTAATGCTGCAATTATTTGGTTGTAATTTGGGGTAGAGCAGACATTTCCATATGTTTTTGTTAGCTGTGTGTGCAACATAACTCCACCAGTCCTACCTATGGTATCATTTAAAAAGATTATATCTTAAAAAATAAGAAAAAAAAATAGTATATTTTAGTTTAACCACAATATTTGTTGCATTATTTGTTCTGTAGTTTCTGGAGGATTACATTGAAATTGCAACCAACTTTCTATGGCTTGTTTTAGAAATAGTGATATTTGGGAGATTATTTCCTTTTCAAATAACTGAAAGTGAGAGGTTGTAATCTGAATAAAGGGAAAAAGGCGATTCTTGAACATGGGGTGAGACAATCTTAGTAATTTGCTAGGGAACCAGTTCGGATTTAAGTATAACTTTTGTATGACTGAAGCTTTTAGTGATAGGTCTAATTCTTTAATAGTTAATCATTTCTGTCCTCCGAACTCATATTCATGATATAATAGGCTTATTTAATTTTGTCTGGCTTTCCGTTCCAAATAAAATTGAATATTTTTTTCTCATATAATTTAAAAAACTGTTCGCTAGGCGTAGGCAAGACCATAAGCAAATAGGTAAACTGGGATAATACTAAGGAGTTATTCAGGGTGATTGTCCACATATTGACAGGTATTTACCTTTCCATGGTAGCAAGATCTTATCTATTTTTGATAACTTTATATTAAAATATATTTGAGTGAGATCATTTATTTCATTTGGAATATGTATTCCGAGTATATTCACATCACCATCAGAACATTTTATTGGTAAACTACATGGTAATGTAAAATTATAATTTTTAGTGATCCAATATGTAATATAGTACATTTATCACAATTTGGTTGTAGTCCAGAGAGGTTATAAAATGTATCTAGATCCTCTTTGAGGCTGTGGAGTGATTCAAGTTGTGGATTTAAAAGAAAACATTAATCATCCGCATTCAACGACACCTTGGTTTTTAAGCCCTGGATTTCTAATCCCTTGATATTATTGTTGGATCTGATTTTAATAGCTAACATTTTGATGGCCAAAATAAATAGATATGCCGTTAGTGGACAACCTTGTTTTTTCTCCTCTTGACAGTTTAAAACTTTCTGAGAAATATATATTATTTACTATTTTACACGTAGGCTTACAATACATGATTTTAACCCATTTTATAAGAGATTCTCCAATATTGAAATGCTCCAGGCATTTATATATAAACTCCAGTCATACTTGATCAAAAGCCTTTTTGAAGTCTGCTATGAATAGTAGGCCTGGTTTCCCAGATTATTCATAGTGTTCTATTGTTTCCAGTACTTGCCTTATGTGTATCTCCAATGTATCTTCCATGTAAAAAGACTGTCTGATTAGAATGAAAAATGTCCGACAATACCTTTATAATTATATGCGCTATACATTTTGCTATAAATTCTGCATCACAACACTGAAGTGTAAAGGGCCTTCAATTGTTTTAATTGACTGGATTTTTATATGTCCCACTGAGTGTCTGATAATCTATTTACATAGGAGTGGTTAAAACAGGCTAATAACGGTCCTCTGAGTATATCAAAAAAAGGTTTGGTATACCTCGACTGGTGTGCCATCCAACCCTGGAGTTTTCCCGGACTTAAAGTCTTTAATTGCATCCAGAAGTTACTCCTCTGTAATTTCAACTTCACATGAGTCTTTCTGTGTGGCTGTTAATTTTACATTATCAATAAAAAAAAGCCCTACAATTAGCTTCAGTTAGAGGAGATGGAGGCGACTGAAACGAAAACATATGCTTAAAGTACTTTGCTTCCTCCTTCAAAATATCATTTGGTGAATCATGGGTGACTCCGTCATTTGCAACCAGTTTCAGTAAATTCTTTTTGTTGAAGATTAAAAATGAATTTGGTGCATTTTTCCCCATATTCCATCCAGTTTGATTTATTTTTATAATATATTACACTTGATCTTTCTTGAGTAAGTTTCTCAATTTCTTTTATTTATAATTTTTTTTTTCCTCTAATTTTTTTCTGAACCTCTATGTTACAGTTTTTATTGCTATATATCTGTTCTGTTAGACATTCTATTTCCTTTGTTAGTATGTACTCTTTTGACCTAAATTGCTTTTGTTTTCGAGACGAGTACTGAATTGCATGGCCTCTAAAGGCACATTTAAAAGTGTCCCATACAATAAGGGGATTTGCTGTATCTATGTTATAAATTCCTCTGTCCTAGTTAAAAACAAGTTATCATCCAATAAGCTTTGATAAAATTTCCAATGTCCTCGCCCACGTGTAGGCGTGCGGGCGGGCGGGCGGGCGGACGGACGGAAAGACAGACAGACAGACAGGGAGGGAGGGAGGGAGGGAGGGAGAGAGAGAGAGAGAGGGAGAGAGAGAGAAGGAGAGACAGAGACACAGAGCGAGAGAGAGACATAGAAAGACAGAGAGAGAAAGAGCGAGAGAGAGGGAGAGAGACAGAGAGAGAGAGACAGAGAGAGAGAGACACAGAGAGAGAGAGACATAGAAAGACAGAGAGAGAAAGAGCGAGAGAGACAGAGAGAGAGAGACAGAGAGAGAGAGACACAGAGAGACAGAGACAGAGACAGAGACAGAGACAGAGACAGAGAGAGAGAGAGAGAGAGAGAGAGAGAGAGAGAAAAAAAGAGAATCAAATCTAAAAATCTCTAACAGAAAACCAAAGAAAAGTAATAACAGTGACAAATGGTTTGATGAAGAATGCAAAAACCTAAGAAAGAAATTGAGAAACCTATCCAACCAAAGACATAGAGACCCAGAAAACCTGAGCCTACGCCTTCACTATGGTGAATCACTAAAACAATACAGAAATACACTACGGAAAAAGAAGGAACAGCATGTCAGAAATCAGCTCAATTTAATTGAAGAATCCATAAACTCTAACCATTTCTGGGAAAATTGGAAAACACTAAACAAACAACAACACGAAGAGCTATCTATCCAAAACGGAGATGTATGGGTAAACCACTTCTCCAATCTTTTTGGCCCTACAACAGAGAACAAACAGCAAAAAAATATACATGATGAAATGCAAATCTTAGAATCAACTATTAAAGACTACCAGAACCCACTGGATTCTCCAATTACATAGAATGAACTACAGGACAAAATACAAACCCTCCAACCCAAAAAGTCCTGTGGTGTTGATGGTATCCTAAATGAAATGATAAAATATACAGATCATGAATTCCAGTTGCCTATACTTAAACTCTTTAACATCATCCTCAGCTCTGGCATGTTCCCCAATACTTGGAACCAAGGACTGATCACCCCAATCCACAAAAATGTAGACAAGTTTGACCCAAATAACTACCGTGGGAAATGTGTCAACAGCAACCTTGGGGACTCGTACATTTCCTCAGTGAAAACAATGTACTGAGCAAATGTCAAATTGGCTTTTTACCAAATTACCGTACGACACACAACGTATTCACCCTGCACACCCTAATTGACAAACAAACAAACCACAACAAAGGCAAAGTCTTCTCATGCTTTGTTGATTTCAAAAAAAGCTTTTGACTCAATATGGCACGAGGGCCTGCTAAATAAATTGATGGAAAGCAGTGTTGGGGGAAAAACATACGACATTATAAAAATCCATTTACACAAAAAACAAGTGTGCAGTTAAAATTGGCAAAACAACACACATATTTCTTGCCTCAGGGCCGGGGGGTGAGACAGGGATGCAGCTTGAGCCCCACCCTCTTCAACATACAGTACCAGTCAAAAGTTTGGACACACCTATTCATTCATACTATTTTTTACATTGTAGAATAACGACGCCAGGACAGCGGAGTCACTCACCACCTTCCGGAGACATTTGAAACCCCACCTCTTTAAGGAATACCTGGGATAGGATAAAGTAATCCTTCTACCCCCCCCCAAAAAAATTGTAAAGTGGTTATCCCACTGGCTATAGGGTGAACGCACCAATTTGTGAGTCGCTCTGGATAAGAGCATCTGCTAAATGACGTAAATGTGCCCTTGAGCAAGGCACTTAACCCTAATTGCTCCTGTAAGTCGCTCTGGATAAGAGCGTCTGCTAAATGACTAAAATGTAAAATGTAAAAATGTAATGGTGAAGACATCAAAACTATGAAATAACACATATGTAATCATGTAGTAACCAGGTAGTAGTAACATTTGTTTAACACTTTTTTGGTTACTACATGATTCCATATGTGTTATTTCATTGTTATGATGTCTTCACTGTTATTCTGTAAAAACAAAAGTTTTAAATAAAGAAAAACCTTTGAATGAGTAGGTGTGTTCAAACTTTTGACTGGTAGTGTAGATATCAATGAATTGGTCAGGGTACTAGAACAGACTGCAGCACCCGGCCTCACCCTGCTAGACTCTGAAGTCAAATGTCAACTGTTTGCTGATGATCTGGTGCTTCTGTCACCAACCAAGGAGGGCCTACAGCAGCACCTAGATCTTCTGCACATATTCTGTCAGACCTGGGCCCTGACAGTAAATCTCAGTAAAACAAAAATAATGGTGTTCTCAAAAAAGGTCCAGTTGCCAGGACCACAAATACAAATTCCATCTGGACACTGTCGCCCTAGAGCACACAAAATAAATAAATGCAAATTAATTACTTAAAAATTATACAATGTGATTTTCTGGATTTTTGTTTTAGATTCCGTCTCTCACAGTTGAAGTGTACCTATGAAAAAAATGACAGACCTCTACATATTTTGTAAGTAGGAAAACCTGCAAAATCGGCAGTGTATCAAATACTTGTTCTCCCCACTGTATATATACACTGCTCAAAAAAATAAAGGGAACACTTAAACAACACATCCTAGATCTGAATGAATGAAATAATCTTATTAAATACTTTTTTCTTTACATAGTTGAATGTGCTCACAACAAAATCACACAAAAGTTATCAATGGAAATCAAATGTATCAACCCATGGAGGTCTGGATTTGGAGTCACCCTCAAAATTAAAGTGAAAAACCATACTACAGGCTGATCCAACTTTGATGTAATGTCCTTAAAACAAATCAAAATTAGGCTCAGTAATGTGTGTGGCCTCCACGTGCCTGTATGACCTCCCTACAACGCCTGGGCATGCTCCTGATGAGGTGTTGGATGGTCTCCTGAGGGATCTCCTCCCAGACCTGGACTAAAGCATCCGCCAACTCCTGGACAGTCTGTGGTGCAACGTGGTGTTGGTGGATGGAGCGAGACATGATGTTCCAGATGTGCTCAATTGGATTCAGGTCTGGGGTACGGGCGGGCCAGTCCATAGCATCAATGCCTTCCTCTTGCAGGAACTGCTGACACACTCCAGCCACATGAGGTCTAGCATTGTCTTGCATTAGGAGGAACCCAGCGCCAACCGCACCAGCATATGGTCTCACAAGGGGTCTGAGGATCTCATCTCGGTACCTAATGGCAGTCAGGCTACCTCTGGCGAGCACATGGAGGGCTGTGCGGCCCCCCAAAGAAATGCCACCCCACACCATGACTGACCCACCGCCAAACCGGTCATGCTGGAGGATGTTGCAGGCAGCAGAACATTCTCCACGGCGTCTCCAGACTCTGTCACGTCTGTCACATGTGCTCAGTGTGAACCTGCTTTCATCTGTGAAGAGCACAGGGCGCTAGTGCGAATTTGCCAATCTTGGTGTTCTCTGGCAAATGCCAAATGTCCTGCACGGTGTTGGGC
>NC_139999.1:2834955-2842455 GCF_964263955.1 Coregonus lavaretus | reverse complement strand
CGGGGTGGGCTACAGTCTCCGGGGTGGGCTACAGTCTCCGGGGTGGGCTACAGTCTCCGGGGTGGGCTACAGTCTCCGGGGTGGGCTACAGTCTCCGGGGTGGGCTACAGTCTCTGGGGTGGGTGCGTTACCCAGGTCATGGTTCCCACTGACAAACACCAGAGGGATGGAGGGATCTGGGCTACAGTCTCCGGGGTGGGAGTGTTACCCGGGTCATGGTTCCCACTGACAAACACCAGAGGGATGGAGGGATCTGTGCCTCTCAGACACACCTTCAAGTCCCGCTCCTGCCCCTCCCGGTACGGGGTGGATCCCCACACAGCACCATGAACTTGGGCCTGGGGCTCAGCTTGTTGCTGGGTCAGCTGGACCTCATCGACCCACTCGTTCTGATGCATACTTTTAAGATGTTTGAATAACTGTCAAGAAAGACAAGTAACGAACAGCAAAATCACTAGCCTACGTCAATCTACCATCCCCCATTTTAGAAACGTTGACCTATTCTATTGGTCAGCTTGTCGACAAAGAAATAGCCTATTCCAAACAGACTCTGGGACAGTTGTGGGACGATAGATCCTAAATTCATACAACCAGTAGGTCTAGGCTATATAAAACGATGTTAAAAAGCAATGAGTCCTGATGTAACAGATTAGAATGTTTAGCTTAAAGTGTTGATAAACTATTCTTTTTTAATATTATAATCGCAGCAATGCACACAAGGCAGCAGGCTACGTGCGAATGTTCGCTCCATAATGCAATAATTAGCAGGAAAACACCGTTGTCAAAAGGGCACAACACATGCGAGCAGTTTCGAGATGAAAATATAGTAGAAATGTAGAAAGAGGGGAGATCGAATATGCAACAACGAGCATATGACTAGGATTGAGCCTTTGGCTACTGGACAATGAACGAAAGTTGATGTAAAAGAATTGCCTCCACGGATATGTTCTGATTTTGGCGAGGCCACATTGAAGCAAGGTAAGACCTCATAATATGAAGCAAAACGTTCAGATTTCCAACAATTAAGTATATGTTTTCAAAATGCATACTGCCTCCAGCTCATTGCAAAGTGGTGTGTGATGCGCTGATGAAGCCTGCCATCCGTTGTCTATGTCTAACGTCCACAGATAGGGGAGACCTATTCAGTTGCACAACTGAACGCATTCAACCAAAATGTGTCTTCCCCATTTTACCCAACCTGAATCAGAGAGGTGCGGGGGGCTGCCTTAATCAACATGGACTGGACATGGACTGGGTTAGTCTGTCTGGACATGGACTGGGTTAGTCTGTCTGGACATGGACTGGGTTAGCCTGTCTGGACATGGACTGGGTTAGTCTGTCTGGACATGGACTGGGTTAGCCTGTCTGGACATGGACTGGGTTAGCCTGTCTGGACATGGACTGGGTTAGCCTGTCTGGACATGGACTGGGTTAGTCTGTCTGGACATGGACTGGGTTAGCCTGTCTGGACATGGACTGGGTTAGCCTGTCTGGACATGGACTGGACATGGACTGGGTTAGTCTGTCTGGACATGGACTGGGTTAGCCTGTCTGGACATGGACTGGGTTAGCCTGTCTGGACATGGACTGGGTTAGTCTGTCTGGACATGGACTGGGTTAGCCTGTCTGGACATGGACTGGGTTAGTCTATCTGGACATGGACTGGACATGGACTGGGTTAGTCTGTCTGGACATGGACTGGGTTAGTCTATCTGGACATGGACTGGGTTAGCCTGTCTGGACATGGACTGGACATGGACTGGGTTAGCCTGTCTGGACATGGACTGGGTTAGTCTATCTGGACATGGACTGGACATGGACTGGGTTAGTCTGTCTGGACATGGACTGGGTTAGTCTATCTGGACATGGACTGGGTTAGTCTGTCTGGACATGGACTGGGTTAGCCTGTCTGGACATGGACTGGGTTAGTCTATCTGGACATGGACTGGGTTAGCCTGTCTGGACATGGACTGGGTTAGCCTGACTGGACATGGACTGGGTTAGTCTGTCTGGACATGGACTGGACATGGACTGGGTTAGTCTGTCTGGACATGGACTGGGTTAGCCTGTCTGGACATGGACTGGGTTAGTCTATCTGGACATGGACTGGACATGGACTGGGTTAGTCTGTCTGGACATGGACTGGGTTAGTCTATCTGGACATGGACTGGGTTAGTCTGTCTGGACATGGACTGGGTTAGCCTGTCTGGACATGGACTGGGTTAGTCTGTCTGAACATGGACTGGACATGGACTGGGTTAGTCTATCTGGACATGGACTGGGTTAATCTATCTGGACATGGACTGGGTTAGCCTGTCTGGACATGGACTGGGTTAGTCTATCTGGACATGGACTGGGTTAGCCTGTCTGGACATGGACTGGGTTAGTCTATCTGGACATGGACTGGGTTAGCCTGTCTGGACATGGACTGGGTTAGTCTATCTGGACATGGACTGGGTTAGCCTGTCTGGACATGGACTGGGTTAGCCTGTCTGGACATGGACTGGGTTAGTCTGTCTGGACATGGACTGGGTTAGTCTATCTGGACATGGACTGGGTTAGTCTGTCTGGACATGGACTGGGTTAGTCTATCTGGACATGGACTGGGTTAGCCTGTCTGGACATGGACTGGGTTAGCCTGTCTGGACATGGACTGGACATGGACTGGGTTAGTCTGTCTGGACATGGACTGGGTTAGCCTGTCTGGACATGGACTGGGTTAGTCTATCTGGACATGGACTGGACATGGACTGGGTTAGTCTGTCTGGACATGGACTGGGTTAGTCTATCTGGACATGGACTGGGTTAGTCTGTCTGGACATGGACTGGGTTAGCCTGTCTGGACATGGACTGGGTTAGTCTGTCTGAACATGGACTGGACATGGACTGGGTTGGTCTATCTGGACATGGACTGGGTTAGCCTGTCTGGACATGGACTGGGTTAGCCTGTCTGGACATGGACTGGGTTAGTCTGTCTGGACATGGACTGGGTTAGTCTATCTGGACATGGACTGGGTTAGTCTGTCTGGACATGGACTGGGTTAGTCTATCTGGACATGGACTGGGTTAGCCTGTCTGGACATGGACTGGGTTAGCCTGTCTGGACATGGACTGGACATGGACTGGGTTAGTCTGTCTGGACATGGACTGGGTTAGCCTGTCTGGACATGGACTGGGTTAGTCTATCTGGACATGGACTGGACATGGACTGGGTTAGTCTGTCTGGACATGGACTGGGTTAGTCTATCTGGACATGGACTGGGTTAGTCTGTCTGGACATGGACTGGGTTAGCCTGTCTGGACATGGACTGGGTTAGTCTGTCTGAACATGGACTGGACATGGACTGGGTTAGTCTATCTGGACATGGACTGGGTTAGTCTATCTGGACATGGACTGGGTTAGCCTGTCTGGACATGGACTGGGTTAGTCTATCTGGACATGGACTGGGTTAGCCTGTCTGGACATGGACTGGGTTAGCCTGTCTGGACATGGACTGGGTTAGTCTATCTGGACATGGACTGGGTTAGCCTGTCTGGACATGGACTGGGTTAGCCTGTCTGGACATGGACTGGGTTAGTCTGTCTGGACATGGACTGGGTTAGTCTATCTGGACATGGACTGGGTTAGTCTGTCTGGACATGGACTGGGTTAGTCTATCTGGACATGGACTGGGTTAGTCTGTCTGGACATGGACTGGGTTAGTCTATCTGGACATGGACTGGGTTAGCCTGTCTGGACATGGACTGGGTTAGCCTGTCTGGACATGGACTGGACATGGACTGGGTTAGTCTGTCTGGACATGGACTGGGTTAGCCTGTCTGGACATGGACTGGGTTAGTCTATCTGGACATGGACTGGACATGGACTGGGTTAGTCTGTCTGGACATGGACTGGGTTAGTCTATCTGGACATGGACTGGGTTAGTCTGTCTGGACATGGACTGGGTTAGCCTGTCTGGACATGGACTGGGTTAGTCTGTCTGAACATGGACTGGACATGGACTGGGTTAGTCTATCTGGACATGGACTGGGTTAGCCTGTCTGGACATGGACTGGGTTAGCCTGTCTGGACATGGACTGGGTTAGTCTGTCTGGACATGGACTGGGTTAGTCTATCTGGACATGGACTGGGTTAGTCTGTCTGGACATGGACTGGGTTAGTCTATCTGGACATGGACTGGGTTAGCCTGTCTGGACATGGACTGGGTTAGCCTGTCTGGACATGGACTGGACATGGACTGGGTTAGTCTGTCTGGACATGGACTGGGTTAGCCTGTCTGGACATGGACTGGGTTAGTCTATCTGGACATGGACTGGACATGGACTGGGTTAGTCTGTCTGGACATGGACTGGGTTAGTCTATCTGGACATGGACTGGGTTAGTCTGTCTGGACATGGACTGGGTTAGCCTGTCTGGACATGGACTGGGTTAGTCTGTCTGAACATGGACTGGACATGGACTGGGTTAGTCTATCTGGACATGGACTGGGTTAGTCTATCTGGACATGGACTGGGTTAGCCTGTCTGGACATGGACTGGGTTAGTCTATCTGGACATGGACTGGGTTAGCCTGTCTGGACATGGACTGGGTTAGTCTATCTGGACATGGACTGGGTTAGCCTGTCTGGACATGGACTGGGTTAGTCTATCTGGACATGGACTGGGTTAGCCTGTCTGGACATGGACTGGGTTAGCCTGTCTGGACATGGACTGGGTTAGTCTGTCTGGACATGGACTGGGTTAGTCTATCTGGACATGGACTGGGTTAGTCTGTCTGGACATGGACTGGGTTAGTCTATCTGGACATGGACTGGGTTAGCCTGTCTGGACATGGACTGGGTTAGCCTGTCTGGACATGGACTGGACATGGACTGGGTTAGTCTGTCTGGACATGGACTGGGTTAGCCTGTCTGGACATGGACTGGGTTAGTCTATCTGGACATGGACTGGGTTAGCCTGTCTGGACATGGACTGGGTTAGCCTGTCAGGACATGGACTGGACATGGACTGGGTTAGTCTGTCTGGACATGGACTGGGTTAGTCTGTCTGGACATGGACCGCAGTGGAGAGGGTCAAAAGGATTTAGTTCCTCATTTTGCATGTCACTGTGGACCTGAAATGGTCCCTTCACACCGACAGCGTGGTGAAGAATGCTCAACAGCGTCTCTTCAACCTCAGGAGGCCCCTAAGTGCCTCACAACCTTCTACAGATGCACCATTGAGATCATTCTGTGGGGCTGTATCACAAATATGCCAGGCAATATGAATGATGCTTCTAGCTCTCCACACACACACACACTTTAGTCATTTAGCAGACACTCTTATCCATACCAACTTACAGGAGCAATTAGGGTTAAGTGCCTTGCTCAAGGGCATATTGGCAGAGTTTTCAACTAGTCGGCTCAGGAATTCAAACCAGTTGCCTTTCAGTTACTGCCCCAATGCTCTGAACCACTAGGCTACCTGCCGTCACTGGGACAGATTCAGATATATTTAAGCAATAAGGTACAAGGGGTGTGGTACTGAATACTTACGTAAATGTCATTTAAAAGATTTTTTATGTTTATAATTTTGCACACATTTCTAAAAACCTGTTTTTAATGAGAAAAAAAACATTTAAAAAATAATAATTTTAGAATAAGGCTGTGACGTAACAAAATGTGGAAAAAGTAAAGGGGTCTGAATACTTTCCGAATGCAAGCTAAGGGCTGTTCTTAGTCACGACGCAACGGGGAGTTGCCCATATACCACAAACCCCTGAGGTGCCTTATTGCTATTATAAACTGGTTACCAAAGTAATAAGAGCAGTAAAAATACATGTTTTGTCATACCCGTGTTATACAGTTTGATATACCACGGCTTTCAGCCAATCAGCATTCAGGGTTCTAGATTGACTAGGTATATTACATACTAGACTAGTTTACCAGATTCAGACTAGTGTGTACTTGTTAGCTAGTGTGTACCAGCTACCTAGCTAATGTTGTACATCCTAGCTAACTAGTGTGTACTAGCTAACTAGTGTGTAGTAGCTAGCTAGCTATTGTACTACTAATAGCTAGCTGCCAATTTATAGTTGTTAACATAACGCCCTGGACCAGAGCCAGTGCGCAGACTGGTACTTGCGTAGCACACTGACACCCTGGACCAAAGCTATCGACTCATGCGATACACACGACAAACAAACATCTACAGGTTGCTCTCACACACACACAGTACCTTCTGAGATGCTAAATTACCATCTGAGATGCATGCCCTTTGAGGTTCGCAGACCAAATCAAATTAACGTATATTTGTCGCGTACACAGATTAGCAGATGTTAAAGCAGGTGCAGCGAAATGCTTATTCTTCTAGCTCCAGCACACACACACACACAAATCACATTTAGAAATATCAGAACGAGGAATATCAGACCGTGCAATGTCAGAGTCCGGAATATAAATATTTGGTGTGTATAGAGAGTATGTACAGCAGTAGTTATATAGGATGAGCTCTGTCCAGAATACAGTATGTACGTATAAAGTGAGTAATCAATTAGCTTAATATTTACACAAAAAATGTCAACAAAATAATGTTGCAGTAATGCTAATCTTATCTTTACTTAAAAAAAATTAAATCATGTTCAGGGAAGGTTACTGGGCGGAGGCCTCTTAGTGGTGACTGTTTAACAGTCTGATGGCCTGGAAATAGAAGCTGTTTTTCAGTCTCTCTGTCCCAGCTTTGATGCACCTGTACTGACCTTGCCTTCTGGATGGTAGTGGGGTGAACAGGCCGTGTCTCGGGTGGCTGAGGTCCTTGATGATCTGCTTGGCCTTCCTGTAAGACCGGGTGCTGTAGATGTCCTGGATGCTTCTCAAATAATGGGCAACTTGGCATTTTTATACATGACCCTAAGCATGATGGGATGTTAATTGCTTAATTAACTCAGGAACCACACCTGTGTGGAAGCACCTGCTTTCAATATACTTTCAATATACTTTGCATCCCTCATCTACGCAAGTGTTTCCTTTACAGGAAGTTACCACTATGTACAGTACAGTGAGGGGAAAACAGTATTTGATCCCCTGCTGATTTTGTACGTTTGCCCACTGACAAAGACATGATCAGTGTATAATTTTAATGGTAGGTTTATTTGAATAGTGAGGGACAGAATAGCAACAAAAAAATCCAGAAAAACACATGTAAAAAATGTTATAACTTGATTTGCATTTTAATAAGGGAAATAAGTATTTGACCCCCTCTGCAAAACATGACTTAGTACTTGGTGGCAAAACCCTTGTTGGCAATCACAGAGGTCAGACGTTTCTTGTAGTTGGCCACCAGGTTTGCACACATCTCAGGAGGGATTTTGTTCCACTCCTCTTTGCAGATCTTCTCCAAGTCATTAAGGTATCGAGGCTGACGTTTGGCAACTCGAACCTTCAGCTCCCTCCACAGATTTTCTATGGGATTAAGGTCTGGAGACTGGCTAGGCCACTCCAGGACCTTAATGTGCTTCTTCTT
>NC_139999.1:2797455-2829955 GCF_964263955.1 Coregonus lavaretus | reverse complement strand
AGGACAAAGAACAGTGTGTGAAAAACTTGTGAAGACTTACAGAAAACGTTTGACTTGTGTCATTGCCAACAAAGGGTATATAACAAAGTATTGAGAAACTTTTGTTATTGACCAAATGCTTATTTTCACCATAATTTGCAAATAAATTCACAAAAAATCCTACAATGTGATTTTCTGGATTTTTTTTCCTCATTTTCTCTGTCATAATTGACGTGTACCTATGATGAAAATTACAGGCCTCTCTCATCTTTTTAAGTGGGAGAACTTGCACAATTGGTGGCTGACTAAATACTTTTTTCCCCCACTGTATATATAATCCCAATTGATCAATGTGATATTTATCCTATTATATAGGTTAAACCTATCCCGCTCCTTGATAGCTTTGCTGTCTTCTAATGTCTTTTCATAAAACGAGTTAGCCTGACCCAGATGGTCTATGTAAAGAAACAGTGCTGTGCCATTTAGAGTAGAGGCTGAAAACAGAGCTAGTATGACCCAGCCAGCGTCCTTGGCCTAGTTAACACACCTATACTGAACCCAGCCAGCGTCCTTGGCCTAGTTAACACACCTATACTGAAACATGTGGCTTAGATGGCACCGACGGAGGGCGTCTCGCCTCGAGCTCCTACAAAACATTGCAGGTTCATACTTTTTTTCTAGTGTTTTTCTCAAATGTTCTTACTCAGTTTGTTTCGTGCATTACTTCATACAGAAATATTGGAAGATGAATCGCTTGGTACTCACCGTCCACCCGACCTTCCATAAAATTCCCTGAGACGGCAGTACACTGGGCTCTTCAGTGAGACATCGGTCTGCCTGACAGTTCTACCAGAAAAGGAGACGTGGTGCGGTCTTAGTGAGATTAAGACGCCGGGCGACTCGTCCTCCATTACCGAGCATAGTACTCGACAAACATTCAATCATTAACGAAAAAACTCAGAGCGAGGATCTCCTTCCAGAGGGACACCGGATTCTGCAACATACTCTGTTTTTTTCTGAGAGTTGTCTTTCCTCCGACATCCAAATGGATTATATAAAACCAGCAGGTTTTACCGTTTTTTTTGCGAATAAGAAGTAGGATCTCTCTGTCAAGAAAAAGACAGGTGACTCTGCTTTATGACCAATAAGTGGTGCGTCAGGGAAATGTACAGGCACTTACATTTACATTTACATCATTTAGCAGATGCTCTTATCCAGAGCAACTTACAAATTGGTGCATTCAACTTATGATAGCCAGTGGGACCGCTAACTACCTAACGTTAACGGGAGTGGAAAGGTCATCTAGTTGCCAGCTTGTGGGGATAACTTCACTTGTAAACATTACAGCTAGGTCGTTCCAGCTGTTGTTTAGTTAGCTATCCAGGTAGCAACAAGCTAGCTACATTTCGAGTACAGTAGCTACTAACTACCTAACGTTAACGCTGGGCGGCAGGTAGCTTAGTGGTTAAGAGCGTTGTGCCAGTAACCGAAAGGTTGCTGGTTCTAATCCCCAAGCCGACTAAGTTAAAAATCTGTCGATGTGCCCTTGAGCAAGGCACTTAACCCTAATTGCTCCTGTAAGTCGCTCTGGATAAGAGCGTCTGCTAAATGACTAAAATGTAAATGCTTCAGATAATGAGGTTAGAAAAACAGCTGAATGGTAGGTAGCTAGCTGGCATAGTTACAGGTACTCTTAAGCGTGAAATAACATTGGAAACAACTATCCACAGTTGCTAATAGTTACCAGTAGCTACCCGCTAGCTTTATTGGTCCAGGTAGTGAGTTAGCTAGCCTCGTGCTTCACCGGGCTCAGCTGAATACAATACTTACCTACAATAATTACATACAGTAACCTACAATATCTACCTAGATAAACTACCTACAATACCTAACTACAATACCTACCTACCTACAATCTAAATACATGGTTTAAGCTTTACTCGACACCATATAAGAAGCCAAGCTTACCTCCCGCCAGAGAAAGACACAACCTCACCCGACGCTGTCCAAGGCAGTCTGCAAGCTTCTGCTCTCCCAACTTGGAATACTTGGTCATCAGATGTTGCTCTTTTTACCTTCCTAGAGAGTTCTCAGGGTTGTGAAAATCCCGCCCCAAAGCCAACACCAAAAATGCTCTCAAAGATCTTCAATGGATCCTGAACGAACTAGAGACCGCATACCCGGAGGCAGCGTTCATTGTTGCAGGGGACTTTAACAAAAGAAATTTGAGGACCGTGCTCCCGAATTATTATCAACACATTGACTGTCCAATTCGCCCCAATTCGACGCTTGACCACTGCGACACGCTTTTTCTACACGTGGATAAGGCCTCTCCCATCCTCCTTTCAGAAAATCTGACCACAACAACATTTTGCTTCTCCTCGTCTACAAACAAAGACTCAAGATTTCCGGTGGTCAGGTCTGTACAATGCTGGTCTGACCTATCAGAATCCACGCTCCAAGACTGTTTTGATCAACTGGACTGGAATAGGTTCCGGGTCGCCCCTGGTTGATAACATCAATGAATACGACGTGTCTTTCAAAACAAAAAACGTGGATTGATGGCAGCTTTGTAGGGAAACTGAAGGAGAGAGATTCTGCTTATAAACATGGCAATGTGACCGGGGACAATAGTTTGGTTAAACAGTACAAATACGACCTACGCAGATTGATCAAGATGGCGAGAGCCCGGAGGAAAACAAAGGTTACGTACTTATTGTCTCCACGGAAGACGTGTGTAAGTAATTCAAACAAGGCTGCCGGCCCAGTCGCCCTCAGAGCAGACCAGTTAGCTGTTGTGTTTGCGGACATTTCCAATCTCTCTTTAGCTCAGTACGTTATCCCCACCTGCTTCAAGATGTCCACTATCATCCCTGTGCCAAAAGAAAGGGAAAGTAACTGAACTGAATGACTACCAACCCGTGGTACTCACTTCCGTCGTCATGAAGTGCTTTAGAGTCAAAGACCACATCACCTGTTCCCTCCCCGACACACTCGACCCTCTCCAATTCGCCTACCGTCCTGACAGATCCACGGACGACGCAATCGCCATTGCACTGCACATTGCCCTCACCAACCTGTACAAAAGGAATGCATATGTGAGGATGCTGTTCATCGACTACAGCTAAGCCTTCAATACCATAGTGCCCTCTAAGCTTAACACAAAGCTCACGGCCCTGGGACTGAACTCCTCCCTATGCAACTGGATCCTGGACTTCCTGACGGGCCGCCCCCCAGGGGGTGAAGGTAGACAACATTACCTCCTCGACACTGACTCTCAATACGGGGGCCCCACAAGGGTGCGTCCTCAGTCCCCTCCTGTTCTCCCTGTATACCCACGACTGCGTGGCCTCACACAGTTCCATCTCCATCATCAAGTTCGCTGACGACACGACAATAGTAGGCCTGATCACCAACACTGACAAGTCGGCCTACAGGGAGGAGGTAGACACTCTGACGGAGCTGATCGTGGACTTTAGGAGGAACCAGGCTGGGCACGCCCCCATCCTTATAAACGGGTCCGCCGTGGAGACGGTCAAAAACTTCAAGTTCCTTGGTGTACACATCTCCGCGGAGCTGAAATGGTTTAACCACATGGACACTGTGGTGAAGAAGGCACGACAGGGACTCTTCAAACCTCAGGATGATGAAGAAATTCAGCCTGTCCCCGAGGGGCCTCACAGTGTTCTACAGGAGCACCATCGAGAGCATACTGTCGGGCTGCATCACAGCCTGGTACGGCAAACACCACCACCGCGGACCGCAAGGCGCAATAGAGGGTGGTACGCTCAGCCAAACGCACCATTGGGTGCACACTTCCTGCCCTCCAGGACACCTACAACACCAGGTGTCGCAGGAAGGCCAAGAAGATAACCAGAGACCCCAGCCACCCGAGCCACGGCCTGTTCTCCCTGTTTCCATCACTCAGACACGGGCAGTAGAGGAGCATCATGGGAAATACTGTCAGACCGGCCAATAGTTTCTACCCTCAGACCATCAGGCTGCTGAATAGCCACCACTAGTCAGCTACCTGCTCTCCTCTCCTCTCCTCTCCTCTCCTCTCCTCTCCTCTCCTCTCCTCTCCTCTCCTCTCCTCTCCTCTCCTCTCCTCTCCTCTCCTCTCCTCTCCTATCCCCATCTCCTCTCCTCTCCTCTCCTCTCCACTCCACTCCACTCCACTCCACTCCACCCCTCCCCTCCCCTCTTCTCCCCTCCCCTCTCCACTCCACTCCCCTCCCCTCCCCTCCCCTCCCCTCCCCTCCACTCCACTCCACCCCTCTCCTCTCCTCTCCTCTCCTCTCCTCTCCTCTCCTCTCCTCTCCTCTCCTCTCCTCTCCTCTCCTCTCCTCTCCTCTCCTCTCCTCTCCTCTCCTCTCCTCTCCTCTCCTCTCCTCTCCTCTCCTCTCCTCTCCTCTCCTCTCCTCTCCCTTTGTGGGATCATATGTGAACACATCACATTACATCATGATAGATTACATATGCTAAGTACAATAGGCCATATATGTCAATGCTACGTACAGGACCATAAGTAAGTCACCACCAAGCACGTGCACACACACAGACACACACACGTTTCATACAGCACAGTATGTATGTCACAACTAAGGCTCTGGCCGAACTGTCCCAGGACATTTTTTCACAAGGGGTGAATAAGAATTGTAAGTAATAAGGAGTAAAGGCCAGATATAGGATACAAATGTTTGTTTGTTTTTTCAGCATGAATTTATATGGAATTTTCTAATTAGGGATTGTTTTGTTACACAGTTCTGCGGTGTAAATGTTGGTACGATACAGACCAAGCCTAACATTCTGGATATAACGCCAAGCCTCTCTCCATTCCTACATGCTTAGTCAGTGGTACCAGAATGCTTCCTACTTTGCTTCCTGTTCTGTGTGCCCCTTCCATTCTGGAGGTGATCTGTGACCCCTGGTGTGGTCTCCAGCTGGATCTCCTGTTATCTTGGTGTCTACAACATCTATGATGTCTGATATCAGACTGTGCATCCCAAATGGTACCCTATTCACTAAATAGTGCACTACCCTATGGGCTCTGGTCAAAAAGTAGTGCACTATATAGGAAATAGGCTGCCATTTGAGACTTAACTCTCAGACAGACTTGGAAAGAAATCCATTTGATTGGATCCCCATCCATCTTTCTATTTCAAACCCATTAAGTCACAAGACATGTCATGTGACCACAGAGGAAGAGGAAGTCCCAATCCACAAAGCCTCCTAGAAGAGTTACCATGACAACACCTCACTTTGAACTCTCTATTCAAGATGTGTGTTTTAATTTCTAGGTGGTTTTCAATCATATTTCTACATTTCAATAGCTGATCCCTTTCTCGTCATTTTTGGGGAGGAAACAGCCACAGCTTTGGAATTTCTTGACCATATTTTACAACAGTACGATACTTTAATGATGTTAGATTGTAGTCGGGGTGACGATAATCAAATTAAAGGGTGTGACCTCAGTCCGGTACTCCTTAGCAGAAACAACAGTGATTGCGGCACCACAACAAACCTGCCAAGAGAGGGCCGCCCACCAAAACTCACGGACCAGGCAAGGAGGGCATTAATCAGAGAGGCAACAAAGAGACCAAAGCTAACCCTGAAGGAGCTGCAAAGCTCCACAGCGGAGATTGGAGTATCTGTCCATAGGACCACTTTAAGCCGTACACTCCACAGAGCTGGGCTTTATAGAAGAGTGGCCAGAAAAAAAAGTCATTGCTTTAAGAAATCCATAAGCAAACACGTTTGGTGTTCACCAAAAGCCATGTGGGAGACTCACCAAACATATGGAAGAAGGTACTCTGGTCAGATGAGACTAAAACTGAGCTTTTTGGCCATCAAGGAAAATGCTATGTCTGGCGCAAACCCAACACCTCTCATCACCCCGAGAACACCATTCCCACAGGGAAGCATGGTGGTGGCAGCATCATGCTGTGGGGATGTTTTTCATCGGCAGGGACTGGGAAACTGGTCAGAATTGAAGGAATGATGGATGGTGCTAAATACAGGGAAATTCTTGAGGGAAACCTGTTTCAGTCTTCCAGAGATTTGAGACTGGGACGGAGGTTCACCTTCCAGCAGGACAATGACCCTAAGCATACTGCTAAAGAAACACTTGAATGGTTTAAGGGGAAACATTTCAATGTCTTGGAATGGCCTAGTCAAAGCCCAGACCTCAATCCAATTGAGAATCTGTGGTATGACATAAAGATTGCTGTACACCAGCAGAACCCATACAACTTGAAGGAGCTGGAGCAGTTTTGCCTCGAAGAATGAGCAGAAATCCCAGTGGCTAGATGTGCCAAGCGTATAGAGACATACCCCAAGAGACTTGCAGCTGTAATTGCTGCAAAAGGTGGCTCTACAAAGTATTGACTTTTGGGGGGGGGGGGGGGGGGGGTGAATAGTTATGCACACTCAAGTTTTCAGTTTTTTTGTCTTATTTCTTGTTTGTTTCAGAAAAAAATATATTTTGCATCTTCAAAGTGGTAGGCATGTTGTGTAAATCAAATGATACAAACCCCCCAAAAAGGTTTTAAGGCAACAAAATAGGAAAAATGCCAAAGGGGTGAATGCTTTCGCAAGCCACTGTATATAGTGCCTTTGTCAAAAGTAGTGCACTATATAGGGAATAGGGTGCCAATTGGGACATGGGCTGGGTAAGGTAATATATAATAATATATAATATGCCATTTAGCAGACGCTTTTATCCAAAGCGACTTACAGTCATGTGCGCATACATTTTTACGTATGGGTGGTCCCGGGGATCGAACCCACTACCTTGGCGTTACAAGCGCCATGCTCTACCAATTGCGCCATGCTCTACAAGCGCCATGCTCTACCAATTGCGCCATGCTCTACAAGCGCCATGCTCTACCAATTGAGCTACAGAGGACCACAGGAATGTAGTGAATGTAGTGAAGTAAAACTAAAAGTTGTCAAAAATATAAATAGTAAAGTAAAGTACAGATACCCCCCCCAAAAAACGACTTAAGTAGTACTTTAAAGTATTTTTACTTAAGTACTTTACACCACCGGTCACAGATACCTTTAAAAAGTACTTTAACCCACTGCATCTGTCCTCCTTTTGCTTTTGCATTATACTCTCAACTCATCCGGTGGTATAAACACATTCATCACTGTTTTATAACACCTTGAGGTGTCTGTGCACACTCTATAAAAGTAGGTGACATGGGTTGTGATGCCATTCATCATTCCGTTGAATCCTCACAGCTTCCTGAGCAGGTGCAGGGAAAACCCCTGGCCACAGTTGACTAAGTACACAGTCCAGCCACAGAATACCACTGAAGGTGGAATGTTTCTGACAGTGCAACAAACATAAAAAAAATGGCCTCCTGTATTAGCCTCGCCTATGCTACCTGAGTATTGACTTGTTTCCCTCAGGTCTCTGTTTCCTGCTGCCTCGTTGTAATCATTATAAACAGCCAATTAACTAATTGAACCGAGTAACCCCGGCCTGCCGGTGGGCTGCAACGCACCACAACGCACCACAACGCACCACAACGCACCACGTGGAGAGCAGACGGCTATTTTAGGAGGGATGGAGGGACTGGAGGTAGCCCTCTGTGGTGTTGAAAGGGACACACACACACAAACACACACACAAACACTCAAACACACACAGGTTGCTCCCCAGTCCGTGCTCTGCTCGGCTCCAGACCTGGGTTCAAATACTATTCAAAACGATTTCAAATCCTTCAGGTGTGCTTGATTGAGCTTGCCTGGCGCAGTTGAACCAATAGATAAATCCCCAAACCCCACCCATCTGACACTCCAGGCAGGCTAAAACAAGAACTCAAACTATTTGAAAGAAGTCTAACTCTATTTGAACCCAGGTGTCTGCATGGTTTCGTTGATAATATCAGGTGAGGTTGGTTAATAGCCGTTCTGAGCTGTTCTCTCACTCTAGCATTAGCATTATCTAGTTATTTATTCTCAGGGTCTCTTTCCACTCCAGCGCCGGCAGGACTTTCCATTGCTCAGAGTGCAAGAAACAGCTAGCTGGGATTTTCCATGGGTTTGGTACTAGCTACACTGTGAGGGGCAATGTGTTGACAATAGGGACATAATGTAGACTAAAAGAGTAACAACCACAAACAACAAAAACTGAATTGAAAAGATGTTCAAACAGAAACTATAGAGTTGAAGTCGGAAGTTTACATACACTTAGGTTGGAGTCATTAAAACTCGATTTTCAACCACTCCACACATTTCTTGTTAACAAACTATAGTTTTGGCAAGTCGGTTAGGACATCTACTTTGTGCATGACACAAGTAATTTTTCCAACAATTGTTTACAGACAGATTATTTCACTTATAATTCATTGTATCACAATTCCAGTGGGTCAGAAGTTTACATACACTACGTTGTCTGTGCCTTTAAACAGCTTGGACAATTCCAGAAAATGATGTCATGGCTTTAGAAGCTTCTGATAGGCTAATTGACATCATTTGAGTCAATTGGAGGTGTACCTGTGGATGTATTTCAAGGCCTACCTTCAATCTCAGTGCCTCTTTGCTTGACATCATGGGAAAATCATAAGAAATCAGCCAAGACCTCAGAAATAAAATTGTAGACCTCCACAAGTATGGTTCATCCTTGGGAGCAATTTCCAAACGCCTGAAGGTACCACGTTCATCTGTACAAACAATAGTACGCAAGTATAAACACCATGGGACCACGCAGCCATCATACCGCTCAGGAAGGAGACGCGTTCTGTCTCCTAGAGATGAAGGTACTTTGGTGCAAAAAGTGCAAATCAATCCCAGAACAACAGCAAAGGAACTTGTGAAGATGCTGGAGGAAACAGGTACAAAAGTATCTATATCCACAGTAAAACCAGTCCTATATCGACATAACCTGAAAGGCCGCTCAGCAAGGAAGAAACCACTTCTCCTCCGCGCGCCGAAACCAGTCATCCACCGCAGGAGCCTCGGTCTGGCTCTGGTGCCACGGTGCCAGAACCGGTTGGTAACCTAAAACACATTGGAATGGCGTTAGGTTAGTAGAGGAGTGACGGAGAGAGTTCTGGGCATATTCTGCCCATGGCAAGAACACCGACCACTCCCCCGGCCGGTCCTGGCAGTAGGACCGCAGGAACCTACCCACATCCTGATTTACTTGTTCCACCTGCCCATTTGACTCGGGGTGGAATCCAGAGGACAGGCTGACCGAGACACCCAGACGTTCCATGAATGCCTTCCAAACCTTGGATGTGAACTGCGGACCTCGGTCGGAAACGATATCCTCTGGCACCCCGTAGTGCTGGAAGACGTGAGTAAACAGGGCCTCCGCAGTCTGCAGGGCTGTGGGGAGACCGGGCAGAGGAAGAGGCGGCAGGACTTGGAGAAGCGGTCCACAACGACCAGGATGGTGGTGTTACCTTGGGAGAGGGGAAGATCAGTCAGAAAATCAATACTAAGATGAGACCATGGTCGTTGTGGAAATGGTTATAACTTACCCGTTGGGAGGTGCCTAGGTGCCTTACCCTGGGCGCACACCGAGCAGGAGGAGACGTACACCCTCATGTCCTTAGCCAAGGTAGGCCACCAGTACTTTCCGCTCAAGCAGCGCACTGTATGACCGATACCTGGGTGACCAGAGGAGGGTGACGTGTGTGCCCAGAAGATCAGACGATCACGGATAAGAGCAGGCACGTACTGCAGCCCAGCTGGACACTGAGGTGGAGATGGATCTGTGCTTAATACCTGCTCTATATCCGCGTCCATCGCCCATACTACAATGCAGGAGGCCGGCAGTATGGGTGTGTTGTCTCTGGGACTCTCCTCTGTGTCATACAGCCGGGACAGTGCGTCTGCCTTCACGTTCTTCGTACCCAGAATGTATGGTAGTGTAAAATCAAACCGGGTGAAGAATAGGGTCCACCTGGCCTGGCGAGGATTCAGCCTCCTCGCTGCCCAGATGTACTCCAGGTTACGGTGGTCCGTCCAGACGAGGAAAGGGTGTTTCGCCACTCCAAGCCAATGCCTCCACACAGTCAAGGCTCGGACAACAGCCAACAGCTCCCGATCACCAACGTCGTTGTTCTGCTCCGCCGGGCTGAGCGTCTTAGAGAAGAAGGCACAGGGGCGCAGCTTGGGTGGCATACCCGAGCGTTGAGACAGGACAGCTCCTATCCCAACCTCGGACCCATCCACCTCCACTACGAACGGTAGTGATGAATCGAGGTGGGCCAGTACTGGGGCTGAGGTGAACAGACCCCGCAGTTTGATGAAGGCCAGGTCAGCCTCAGAGCCAGGATGGCCCACCCTTCAACAGGGAGGTAATGGGAGCTGCGACCTTGCCAAAGCCCCGGATAAACCTCCGATAGTAGTTGGCAAAGCCAAGGAAGCGCTGCACCTCCTTAACCGTGGTTGGAGTCGGCCAATTACGCACGGCTGAAATGCGATCTCCCTCCATCTCCACACCTGAGGTGGAAATGCGGTATCCAAGGAAGGAGACGGACTGCTGGAAAAACATACACTTCTCTGCCTTAGCATAAAGGTCATTTTCCAACAGTCGGGCCAGCACCTTGCGAACCAGGGACACATGCTCGGCGTGCGTAGCGGAATACACCAGGATGTCATCGATGTAGACCACTACACCACGACCAAGCATGTCCCGAAACATCTCGTTCACAAAGGACTGGAAAACTGAGGGAGCATTCATCAAACCATAGGGCATCACCAGGTATTCATAATGCCCCGTGGTTGTGCTGAATGCTGTCTTCCACTCATCTCCCTCTCAGATACGCACCAGGTTGTACGCACTCCTGAGATCTAATTAGGTGAAGAAGCGCGCACCATGCATTGACTCAATCACCGAAGGAATGAGGGGGAGAGGATAACTAAATCTTATCGTCTCCCTGTTCAGTGGTCGATAATCAATGCACGGGCGCAGACTTCCGTCCTTCTTCTTCACAAAGAAGAAACTCGAGGAGGCGGGTGAAGTGGAGGGACGTAGATACCCCTGGCGCAGGGACTCGGTGACATATGTCTCCATAGCCACAGTTTCAGCCTGTGACAGGGGGTAAATATATGACTCCTGGGAGGTACAGCGTCTACCCGGAGGTTTATCGCGCAATCCCTCGGCTGATGAGGTGGTAATTTAGTCGCCTGCGTTTTAGAGAATGCTTGCGCCAGATCGAGGTATTCAGGGGGAATGCGCACGGTGGAGGTACTGTCTGGACTTTCCACTGTGGTTGCACCAACGGAAACATCTAGACACCTACCCTGACACTCTCGCGACCACCCCGTGAGAGCCCTCTGCGGCCATGAGAAGGTGAGGTTGTAGAGTGCTATCCAAGGGATACCTAATACCACAGGGAAAGTAGGAGATTCAATAATCGAAAAAATAACCTGCTCAAAATGAGTCTCCTGGGTGATCATGGTGACTGGTATCGTGACTTCCGTAACAAACCCGGACCCTATTGGTCGACTATCGAGTGCTCTGATGGGGTGGAATGGATAGGGGACCCAATGTTATGCCTTGACGGCGTGCAAATGCCCTGTCAATAAAGTTCCCAGCTGCGCCTGAATCGACTAGCGCCTTACACTGGGGAACTACCATGAGATCGGGAAAGTGGATAGGTAGGGTATTCGATGCCTGGGGTGATGCGTGAGTGCCCTGCCTGCCGCCTCCCGGCCCAAAAGAACGTTGACTACGACGTGTAGTGTATTGTCCCTTCGTGCCACTAGAGTGGCACTGTCAATGTCCTCCTGCGCTCTCTCGGCCGGCAGCTCCACCCAGCTCCATCGGCTCGGGATCCGAGTCATCCGGGGTGGAAACGGGCAGACCCCTACCAGGACGTCCTCTGGCTGCCAGCAGATTGTCCAAACAAATGGCCATGTCCACCAGTTTGTTGAAGGACAACATGGTGTCTCGGCAGGCTAGCTCCCGTCGAACGTCCTCCCGCAGATGGCCCCGGAAATGGTCGATCAGGGCCCACTCGTTCCACCCGGACCCGCTGCCAGCGTCCGAAACTCCAACGCGAAGTCCTTTGCGGTCCTCGTCCCATGCCTCAGATAGACCATTTGCTCACCCGCCTCTCTACCCTCGGGCGGGTGATCAAAGACCGCCCGAAAGAGGCGCGCAAACTCCCTGTAGTCCTCCAACGTGGCTCCTCCTTCATTCCACACCACGTTTGCCCACTCCAGGGCTTTCCCACAGAGGCAGGAAACGAGGACGGACACCTTCTCCCGCTCCGATGGTTCCGGCCTGATGCTGGCGAAGTAAAGCTCCAATTGGAGGAGGAATCCCTGGCACAGCGCCGTCGTCCCATCAAACGCCCATGGTCGGGATATCTGGATCCCTCCAGGTGCTGGGGTGTAGGTGGCTGGATCCGGTTGGCCAGCTGGTCTCGACAGATCGCTTCCCCCAAGCTGGCCAGCATCGTGGAATGCTCCTGGACCCGTGCCACGACTCCAGGCATGCGCTCTTCTCCCACTGACTCCATATTCGGGTGGGTGATTCTGTGATAAGGTGGTGTTGAAGGAGTCAAGCGCAGGAGGGTAAATCACAAAATAACAGGTTTACGCAGAACTGCGTCAAACACACTCCAGGGCACAAAACAGGCACACAGGAAAATACTCCCGTCTAAAAAAATACACGAGCTCCACCGAGCTTCACTAACCTTCACAATAAACAATCACCCACAAGGACAAGGGGGCAGAGGGAACACTTATATATGGACTAATTAGGGGATTAGAACCAGGTGTGTGTGATAACGAGACAAGACAAGTGTGATGATGATTGGGGCGGCAGTGGTTAGTACTCCGGTGACGACAAACGCCGAAGCTTGCCCGAACAAGGACAGTGACAGTGTGAGAATTAAGGCCAACTGACAGGCTTACCATTGAATTTGTCATCTTGTTTCTCAATTCCGGACAACAGTATGGAGGCAAAATGGTTATTGTATTTGCATATTTTAGTGTATGCTGTTCATAGTAATGAGAAGTAATTTTTCAAAGACTTCTCACAAAAACAAGCATATCGCAGAAATGTCAATGGACCACTAAGCGTACACACGCTTTTTATTTTCAAAGCCTTGTACATTTAATTCAGCTTGTCATGCTAATTTAATAATAATATGCCATTTAGCAGACACTTTTATCCAAAGTGACTTACAGTCATGTGTGCAGACATTTTTACGTATGGGTGGACCTGGGAATTGAACCCACTACCCTGGCGTTACAAGCGCCATGCTCTACCAATTGAGCTACAGAGGACCACCCATTTGTGACCCGCGGAAACAACTTGGAAGACGACTACCACAACATTTTAATCCTCAAGTTTTAGCGAGAAAGCTGCACTGCTTTGTCAAGAGCTCGGTGCTTGTTATCGGAAGTATTAGGTTACGAAATCCGACTTTCTGGATATAATGTTAATGATATGTTAGAGAAAGACCCCACTGAACTATTCAGGATATGAAGAATCATATTTGTCTTGGTCAAATGTATTTCTGGGCAGAGTGGGTGGACACCCTAAATGGAATAGACATCTTTATGATCATATTCCATTACTGACATGGTGTTTCCGGGCCCCCGTGTAGCTCAGTTGGTAGAGCACGGCGCTTGCAACGCCAGGGTTGTGGGTTCGATTCCCACGGGGGGCCAGTATGAATAAACAAAATAATAATGTACGCACTCACTAACTGTAAGTCGCTCTGGATAAGAGCGTCTGCTAAATGACTAAAATGTCAATGTTTCCATGGGAATGTTTGGATTGAAATTAATATGAAAATCACAGTAATGGAACCGACTCCTATTCCATCCCTTGGTGCAATGCAGACAAATAAACTGGATGGTGTGAAATATCTCAGAGATCTCTCCTCCTGACCCAACATCAATGTTACAAGACCTGAAAATCCTTCTACTTTGTCCACTGAGCTTGACCAAATAGGTCCCTGAGCGCCGTGTGTGTGTGGTGCTTCATCAAGCTCTAGTTTTCAGCCAGCCAGTCCAGCAGTAAAGGATGAGAGACATGAGACACTGTGTGTACAAATACTCAAACAAACAATATCATTTCCTTTTATCTGTGGCATCTGTGCAGACACCTTGGATGCATCCCGAATGGCACCCTATTGGCTATGGACTGGTCAAACGTAGTGCACTATGAAGGGAATAGAGTACCATTTAGGAAGCATCGTTAGTCCTGCTCTCTGTAACTTTCTTCTTCTCTTATGATGAGATCCAGCCTCCAGCCTCCTACTCCCCACTGTAAATAAACCATGTTTAGCATATGCTGCTAATACTGCCCACACACTACCAGGGCCTACACGGCTGGCAGGCAGCTAACAAATGCAAATAAATGGGGTCTCTATCTGTGAGATGCACACCATCCCTACGGCAGGGTTTCCCAAACCATTCTTTGCATCTCTACGGGCTTGTTGATGTCCTCCTCCCACTGGGCCATCTCTACGGGCTTGTTGATGTCCTCCTCCCACTGGGCCATCTCTACGGGCTTGTTGATGTCCTCCTCCCACTGGGCCATCTCTACGGGCTTGTTGATGTCCTCCTCCCACTGGGCCATCTCTATGGGCTTGTTGATGTTCTCCTCCCACTGGGCCATCTCTACGGGCTTGTTGATGTCCTCCTCCCACTGGGCCATCTCTATGGGCTTGTTGATGTCCTCCTCCCACTGGGCCATCTCTATGGGCTTGTTGATGTCCTCCTCCCACTGGGCCATCTCTACGGGCTTGTTGATGTCCTCCTCCCACTGGGCCATCTCTATGGGCTTGTTGATGTCCTCCTCCCACTGGGCCATCTCTACGGGCTTGTTGATGTCCTCCTCCCACTGGGCCATCTCTATGGGCTTGTTGATGTCCTCCTCCCACTGGGCCATCTCTACGGGCTTGTTGATGTCCTCCTCCCACTGGGCCATCTCTACGGGCTTGTTGATGTCCTCCTCCCACTGGGCCATCTCTATGGGCTTGTTGATGTCCTCCTCCCACTGGGCCATCTCTATGGGCTTGTTGATGTCCTCCTCCCACTGGGCCATCTCTATGGGCTTGTTGATGTCCTCCTCCCACTGGGCCATCTCTATGGGCTTGTTGATGTCCTCCTCCCACTGGGCCATCTCTATGGGCCTGTTGATGTCCTCCTCCCACTGGGCCATCTCTATGGGCTTGTTGATGTCATCCTCCCGCTGGGCCATCTCTATGGGCTTGTTGATGTCCTCCTCCCACTGGGCCATCTCTATGGGCTTGTTGATGTCCTCCTCCCACTGGGCCATCTCTATGGGCTTGTTGATGTCCTCCTCCCACTGGGCCATCTCTATGGGCTTGTTGATGTCCTCCTCCCGCTGGGCCATCTCTATGGGCTTGTTGATGTCCTCCTCCCACTGGGCCATCTCTATGGGCTTGTTGATGTCCTCCTCCCACTGGGCCATCTCTATGGGCTTGTTGATGTCCTCCTCCCACTGGGCCATCTCTATGGGCTTGTTGATGTCCTCCTCCCACTGGAACATCCAACTCCTCCACTGTGTGATGTCAGAGTAGACCATCGTTGTCCCCGGGGAACATTCTGATGACTTCCTCCAAATCAGCGCTCATCTGACGCACCAGGGCTGTCCCCAGGGCTGTCCCCAGGGCTGTCCCCAGGGCTGTCCCCTTTGTGTGTCCCAAGTCGTTTCCACCGAGGTGGATGACTTTGATGTATTCACGGTCGTGGCGAGAGAGAATACTTCAGAACCATTCCATTGAGAACAGCTCATCCATATTTTGCGCTCCTGTAGTCATCCAGCCAGCTAAATTGTGTAATCTCTCCTGTAGTCATCTAGCCAGCTACATTGCGTAATCTCTCCTGTAGTCATCCAGCCAGCTACATTGTGTAATCTCTCCTGTAGTCATCCAGCCAGCTACATTGTGTAATCTCTCCTGTAGTCATCCAGCCAGCTAACTTGTGTAATCTCTCCTGTAGTCATCCAGCCAGCTACATTGTGTAATCTCTCCTGTAGTCATCCAGCCAGCTACATTGTGTAATCACATAGTAAATATGTATTTCAGTCTTTGTTTCCTTAATCTTGCCAATTTGCAATGATCAGTAGGATTATGAACTGG
This sequence comes from Coregonus lavaretus, assembly GCF_964263955.1. Classification (NCBI taxonomy): domain Eukaryota; kingdom Metazoa; phylum Chordata; class Actinopteri; order Salmoniformes; family Salmonidae; genus Coregonus; species Coregonus lavaretus. Next base: position 2,813,885 of record NC_139999.1, on the reverse strand, counting down.
GAGCTCATCAATAAATAAAATCAATAAAAACTCACAACATCATACCACCTAATTTGCCTGTATGTATTTTTTTGTAAATGTGAATTATTGTTGTGTCACCATCGTTATTGCATCTTTATTGTTATGTTGGGTGTCTACTGACCAAAAAAGGATGTTATTATGAAACATTTTTTTCAATCACATGTCTTTATAAAATAAAGGTTTAAGGAAATAAAGAAAGGTACCACATTATTACAAGACAAAACAGCTCAATCAATCCTGATGATCTTGTAAGTATAAAAGCAAAGCTTTCTTTCATTTTAATGCAAAGAAAAGCATGAAAAGGAAGCGGAATGGGATAATGTCTTACTGTGGTGTGGGAACAATCCAATAATTTAACTTGTACGCGGTACAAATCACACCATTGTGGAAGCACCTCATCTAAGAGTATGAATTAGGATATTTGAGAAGGTTTGAATCCCAAACATCCTGAATACACATTGTTTGAAGTACAATAGACCAACGTAGCTACTGTAGTAGGTCAAAGCTGTGTGCTGGAGAACCTTGGTGGAGCATGGGTGGAGGAGGCATTGTGGTGTACCTTGGTGGAGCATGGGTGGAGGAGGCATTGTGGTGTACCTTGGTGGAGAATGGGTGGAGGAGGCATTGTGGTGTACCTTGGTGGAGTATGGGTGGAGGAGGCATTGTGGTGTACCTTGGTGGAGAATGGGTGGAGGAGGCATTGTGGTGTACCTTGGTGGAGCATGGGTGGAGGAGGCATTGTGGTGTACCTTGGTGGAGCATGGGTGGAGGAGGCATTGTGGTGTACCTTGGTGGAGCATGGGTGGAGGAGGCATTGTGGTGTACCTTGGTGGAGCATGGGTGGAGGAGGCATTGTGGAGCTCATGTGAATTTTCCTTTCTTTTTCAGCTTCAGACCAATGCCTATTCTCACTTAAAATGTAGTTATTTGTTTTTAATTGTATTATATATTAAACAAAACAACGTATCACATTCATTTCCACTCATGATAACTCGTGCAAGCCACAACTAATTAATATTGTCCATATGCAGTATATGGTGTATAGCAGTAGAGATCCTAGATGGTGTTTCTGTTTATGACCCTGTGCCGCTGTGATTCAGCTGTGTGTTTTTCCCAGTCACTTCCAAATGGCACCCTATTCCCTATTAAGTGCACTACTTTTGACCAGGGCAAATAGGGCAAAAGGAGTGCACTATATAGGAAATTGGAAATAGGGCAATTCCATGGTAACAGAATTATGCTGAGACTTCGATTTTTTCACTTGAAAAGTATGCCAAACAAAAACATTGATTGCAAAGTTAAAGTATATGCACAAGGACTACTTTTAACAATTTCCACGGAACATTTTACAAAAAAAAAAAAACATTTTCTCGAAGAACAATGCAGATGTAAAGTTTGGTAACAGAATTACGGTAAAATATCCTTCAGTTCTTTATGTGATCACGTTTTCCAAAAACTCTTAAAATATCTACTCCATAGGCCTCCCGAGTGGCGCGGTGGTCTAAGGCAATGCATTGCAGTGCTAGCTGCGCCACTAGAGATCCTGGTTCGAGTCCAGGCTCTGTCACAGCTGGCCGCGACCGGGAGACCCATGGGGCGGCGCACAATTGTCCCAGCATCGTCCAGGTTAGGGGAGGGTTTGGCTGGCAGGGATATTCTTGTCCAATCGCGCACTAGCGACTCCTGTGGTGGGCCGGACACTGACACGGTCGCCAGGGGTACGGTGTTTCCTCCGACACATTAGTGCAGCTGGCTTCCGGGTTAAGCGGGCATCGTGTCAAGAAGCAGTGCGGCTCGGCTGGGTCGGAGGACGCACGGCTCTTGACCTTTGCCTCTCCCGAGTCCGTACGGGAGTTGCAGCGATGGGACAAGACTGTAACTACCAATTGGATATCATGAAATTGGGGAGAAAAAGGGGTAAAAAAATATTCATAATAATATAGATCTACTCCATAATCCCCACATGTTTCAAGATGACCACCATCCTTCCTCTCCCCAAGAACTCTAAGGCTTCATGCCACAACAATCCGTCCTGATGGTAGTCATTATGGTTATTGCATACATTAACTCCATCATCCCAGACAATCTAGACCCACTCTAATTTGCATACAGCCCCAACAGATCCATAGATGATGCAAATTCAATTGCTCTCCACCCAGCACTCACCCAACTAGATAAGAGGAATACCTACTGTATGTGAGAATGCTGTTCATTGACTACAGCTCAGTGTTCAACACCATTGTCCCCTCCAAGCTCGTCACCAAGCTTAGGACTCTGGGTCTAAACACCTCCCTCTGCAACTGGATCCTGGACTTCCTGAAGGGGTGAGGGTACGCAACATCACCTCCGCCACGCTGACCCTCAACACGGGGGGCCCCACAAGGGTGTGTGCTTAGTCCCCTCCTGTACTTCCTGTTCACCGACGACTGCGTGGCCACTCACGACTCCAACACCATCATTAAGTGTGCTGATGACGCGACGGTGGAAGGCCTGATCACCGGTGACGATGAGACAGCCTACAGGGAGGAGGTCAGTGACCGCAGTGTGAGGCCGGAAAAACAACCTCTCCCTCAACGTCAGTAAGACCAAAGAGCTGATCGTGGACTACAGGAAACTGGGGGGTGAGCACAACCCCATCCACATCGACAGGGCTGCAGTCGAGCAGGTTGAGAGCTTCAAGTGTCCAAATCACTAAATACTTAAAATTGTCCAAACACACTCGCACAGTCGTGAAGAAGGCGTGACAGTGCCTCTTCCCCCTCAGGAGGTTGAGAAAAGCTGCACCATTGAGAGCATTTCGACTGGCTGCATCACTGCCTGCTATGGAAACAGCACCGCCCTCGATCGCATGGCGCTACAGAGGGTGGTGTGGACAGCCCAGTACATCACTGGGGCTGAGCTCCCTGCCATCCAGGACCTCTATACCAGGCGGTGTGGAAGGAAGGCCCGGAAAATCATTAAAGACTCTAACCACCCAATCCATAGACTATTCTATCTGCTTCGGCACGGCAAGCGGTACCGGTGTATCAAGTCTGACACCAACAGGCTCTTGAACAGCTTCTATCCTGACACCAGCAGGCTCTTGAACAGCTTCTATCCTGACACCAGCAGGCTCTTGAACAGCTTCTATCCTGACACCAACAGGCTCTTGAACAGCTTCTATCCTGACACCAGCAGGCTCTTGAACAGCTTCTAAACCCAAGCAATAAGACTGATAAATAGCCAACAAAATAGCTACATGGACAGAGTTTACCTTGTATCTTTATTTATGTTTTATTTCAGTATTTGCACTGCCTTTATGCACACTCACAGGGCCCTACACACTCACACACACTGACACTCCAACACTCACACAAACACTCACTCCATCATCTGATCACTCACACATAATATGCACATACATTTATACTTCTCTACACTCACATACAAGCTGCTGCTCTGTTTATCAAAGGGAAATGCATTCCAGGTGACTGCCTCATGAAGCTGGTTGAGAGAATGCCAAGAGTGTGCAAAGCTGTCATCAAGGCAAAGGGAGGCTATTTGAAGAATCTCAAATATAAAATATATTTAGATTTGTTTAACACTTTTTTGGTTACTACATGATTCCATATGTGTTATTTCATAGTTTTGATGTCTTCACTATTATTCTACAATGTAAAAAATAAAGAAAAACCCTTGAATGAGTAGGTGTCCAAACTTTTGACTGGTACTGTATCTACCTCCATCACTCCAGTATCCCTGCACATTATAAATATGATATTGGAACAGACCCTGTATATAGTCACCTGACCCCTATACATATCTACCTCCATCACTCCAGTATCCCTGCACATTGTAAATATGGTATTGGAACTGACCCTGTATATAGTATGGTATTGGAACTGACCCTGTATATATTCACCTTATCCCATTACATTACATTTTAGTCATTTAGCAGACGCTCTTAACCAGAGCGACTTACAGGAGCAATTAGGGTTAAGTGCCTTGCTCAAGGGCACATTAACGTCATTTAGCAGACGCTCTTAGCCAGAGCGACTCACAAATTGGTGCGTTCACCCTATAGCCAGTGGGATAACCACTTTACAATTTGGGGGGGGGGGGGGGGTTAGAAGGAATACTTTATCCTATCCCAGGTATTCCTTAAAGAGGTGGGGTTTCAAATGTCTCCGGAAGGTGGTGAGTGACTCCGCTGTCCTGGCGTCGTGAGGGAGCTTGTTCCACCATTGGGGTGCCAGAGCAGCGAACAGTTTTGACTGGGCTGAGCGGGAGCTGTGCTTCCGCAGAGGAAGGGGAGCCAGCAGGCCAGAGGTGGATGAACGCAATGTCCTCGTTTGGGTGTAGGGACTGATCAGAGCCTGAAGGTACAGAGGTGCCGTTCCCCTCACTGCTCCATAGGCAAGCACCATGGTCTTGTAGCGGATGCGAGCTTCAACTGGAAGCCAGTGGAGTGTGCGGAGGAGGGGGGTGACGTGAGAGAACTTGGGAAGGTTGAACACCAGACGGGCTGCGGCATTCTGGATGAGTTGTAGGGGTTTAATGGCACAGGCAGGGAGCCCAGCCAACAGCGAGTTGCAGTAGTCCAGACGGGAGATGACAAGTGCCTGGACCAGGACCTGCGCCGCTTCCTGTGTAAGGCAGGGTCGCACTCTCCGAATGTTGTAGAGCATGAACCTGCAGGAGCGGGTCACCGCCTTGATGTTGGCGGAGAACGACAGGGTGTTGTCCAGGGTCACGCCTAGGCTCTTCGCACTCTGGGAGGAGGACACAGCGGAGTTGTCAACCGTGATGGCGAGATCATGGAACGGGCAGTCCTTCCCCGGGAGGAAGAGCAGCTCCGTCTTGCCAGGGTTCAGCTTGAGGTGGTGATCCGTCATCCATACTGATATGTCTGCCAGACATGCAGAGATGCGATTCGCCACCTGGTTATCAGAAGGGGGAAAGGAGAAGATTAGTTGTGTATCGTCAGCGTAGCAATGATAGGAGAGACCATGTGAGGATATGACAGAGCCAAGTGACTTGGTGTATAGGGAGAAAAGGAGAGGGCCCAGAACCGATCCCTGGGGGACACCAGTGGTGAGAGCACGTGGTGCGGAGACAGCTTCCCGCCACGCCACTTGGTAGGAGCGACCGGTCAGGTAGGACGCAATCCAGGAGTGAGCCGCGCCGGAGATGCCCATCTCGGAGAGGGTGGAGAGGAGGATCTGATGGTTCACAGTATCAAAGGCAGCAGACAGGTCTAGAAGGACAAGAGCAGAGGAGAGAGAGTTAGCTTTAGCAGTGCGGAGAGTCTCCGTGACACAGAGAAGAGCAGTCTCAGTTGAATGACCAGTCCTGAAACCTGATTGGTTTGGATCAAGAAGGTCATTCTGAGAGAGATAGCAAGAGAGTTGGCTAAAGACGGCACGCTCAATAGTTTTGGAAAGAAAAGAAAGAAGGGATACTGGTCTGTAGTTGTTGACATCAGTGGGGTCGAGTGTTGGTTTTTTGAGAAGGGGAGCAACTCTCGCTCTCTTGAAGACGGAAGGGACATGGCCAGCGGTCAAGGATGAGTTGATCAGCGAGGTGAGGTAGGGGAGAAGGTCACCGGAGATGGTCTGGAGAAGGGAGGAGGGGATGGGGTCAAGCGGGCAGGTTGTTGGGCGGCCTGCAGTCACAAGTCGCAGGATTTTATCTGGAGAGAGAGGGGAGAAAGAAGTCAAAGCATAGGGTAGGGCAGTGTGAGCAGGACCAGCAGTGTTATTAGACTTAACAAACGAGGATCGGATGTCGTCAACCTTCTTTTCAAAGTGGTTGACGAAGTCATCCACAGAGAGAGAGGAGGGGGGGGGGGGGGGAGGAGGATTCAGGAGGGAGGAAAATGTGGCAAAGAGCTTCCTAGGGTTAGAGGCAGATGCTTGGAATTTAGAGTGGTAGAAGGTGGCCTTAGCAGCAGAAACAGATGAAGAAAATGTAGAGAGGAGGGAGTGAAAAGATGCCAGGTCGGTAGGGAGTTTAGTTTTCTTCCATTTCCGCTCCGCTGCCCGGAGCTCTGTTCTGTGAGCTCGCAGTGAGTCATCAAGCCACGGAGCTGGGGGGGAGGACCGAGCCGGCCGGGAGGATAGGGGACACAGAGAGTCAAAGGATGCAGAAAGGGAGGAGAGGAGGGTTGAGGAGGCAGAATCAGGAGATTGGAGGGAGAAGGATTGAGCAGAGGGAAGAGATGATAGGATGGAAGAGGAGAGAGTAGTGGGAGAGAGAGAGCGAAGGTTGCGGCGGCGCATTACCATCTGTGTAGGGGCAGAGTGAGTAGTGTGGGAGGAGAGCGAGAGAGAAAAGGAAACAAAGTAGTGGTCGGAGACTTGGAGGGGAGTTGCAGTGAGATTAGTAGAGGAGCAGCATCTAGTGAAGATGAGGTCAAGCGTATTGCCTGCCTTGTGAGTAGGGGGGGACGGTGAGAGGGTGAGGTCAAAAGAGGAGAGGAGTGGAAAGAAGGAGGCAGAGAGAAATGAGTCAAACGTGGACATAGGGAGGTTGAAATCCCCCAAAACTGTGAGGGGTGAGCCATCCTCAGGAAAGGAACTTATCAAGGCGTCAAGCTCGTTGATGAACTCTCCAAGGGAACCTGGAGGGCGATAGATGACAAGGATATTAAGCTTAAATGGGCTAGTGACTGTGACAGCATGGAATTCAAATGAGGAGATAGACAGATGGGTTAGGGGAAAAATTGAGAATGTCCACTTGGGAGAGATGAGGATTCCTGTACCACCACCCCTCTGACCAGATGCTCTCGGGGTATGCGAGAACACATGGTCAGACGAGGAGAGAGCAGTAGGAGTAGCCGTGTTTTCAGTGGTGATCCATGTTTCCGTCAGCGCCAGGAAGTCGAGGGACTGGAGGTTGGCATAGGCTGGGATGAAGTCAGCTTTGTTGGCAGCAGAACGGCAGTTCCAGAGGCTGCCTGCGACCTGGAACTCCAGGTGAGGGGTGCGAGCAGGGACCACCAGGTTAGAGAGGCAGCAGCCGCGCGGTGTTGTGCGTTGTTTGTGTAGCCTGTGCAGAGAGGAGAGAACAGGGATAGGCAGAGGCATAGTTGACAGGCTGTAGCAAATGGCTACAAAAATGCAGAGGAGATCGGAATGAAATGAGCTAAGCATCTGGGAGAGGAGAGAGGGGGGCCTCCCTCACCAAAAAACGTCTACCTCAGAAACTAAAATTGTTTCACTGAACCACCCGAACAAAAACTCTCCCAACTTCCACCTTTAGAAATCAGAATTGTTGTGAACCACAGTTGTTCAATGTTTAAAGGAGTAGACTCAACCCACTTTATTCAGCTAGCCAACTATGACACCATAGCTGACTAGCATGCTAGCATCCAATAACACACAGTTTAACACACAGTTAAGCACCAATACTCACAACAAACCACCAATAGTGTGTTAACTAGCTAACCAGCATGCCAGCATCCAGTAACACACAGCCAAGCACAAACACTTGGTCACAGCAAACCACCAATAGTGTGATAACACACTAAACAGATCATTCGTGTCTGTGTCAAGTTCCTTTCATGACGCAGCAATGATTCAACGTTGGCTAGCTAGGACAAGTATATTGTAATTAGCTACTACCGCACCGTTCGCTGGTCGTGCTGGGTAGCTAGCAATGGCCACTGTGTTGGCTTTGTTATCCCTATACATATCTACTGTACCTCTATCACTCCAGTATCATTTACATTTACATATACGTCATTTAGCAGACGCTCTTATCCAGAGCGACTTACAAATTGGTGCATTCACCTTATAGCCAGTGGGATTACCACTTTACAATATATATATATATATTTATTTATTTTTGTGGGGGGGGCGGGGGGGGGGGGGGGTGGGTAGAAGGATTACTTATCCTATCCCAGGTGTTCCTTAAAGAGGTGGGGTTTCAAATGTCTCCGGAAGGTGGTGAGTGACTCCGCTGTCCTGGCGTCGTGAGGGAGCTTGTTCCACCATTGGGGTGCCAGAGCAGCGAACAGTTTTGACTGGGCTGAGCGGGAACTGTGCTTCAGCAGAGGTAGGGGAGCCAGCAGGCCAGAGGTGGATGAACGCAATGCCCTCGTTTGGGTGTAAGGACTGATCAGAGTCTGAAGGTACGGAGGTGCCGTTCCCCTCACAGCTCCGTAGGCAAGCACCAAGGTCTTGTAGCAGATGCGAGCTTCAACTGGAAGCCAGTGGAGTGTGCGGAGGAGCGGGGTGACATCAGAGAACTTGGGAAGGTTGAACACCAGACGGGCTGCGGCATTCTGGATGAGTTGTAGGGGTTTAATGGCACAGGCAGGGAGCCCAGCCAACAGCGAGTTGCAGTAATCCAGACGGGAGATGACAAGTGCCTGGATTAGGACCTGTGCTGCTTCCTGTGTAAGGCAGGGTCGTACTCTCCGAATGTTGTAGAGCATGAACCTACAGGATCGGGTCCCTGCACATTGAAAATATGGTATTGGAACTGACCCTGTATATAGTCACCTTACCCCTATACATATCTACCTCCATCACTCCAGTATCCCTGCACATTGTTAATATGGTATTGGAACTGACCCTGTATATAGTATGGTATTGGAACAGACCCTGTATATAGTATGGTATTGAACTGACCCTGTATATAGTATGGTATTGAACTGACCCTGTATATAGTACGGTATTGAACTGACCCTGTATATAGTATGGTATTGAACTGACCCTGTATATAGTATGGTATTGAACTGACCCTGTATATAGTATGGTATTGGAACTGACCCTGTATATAGTATGGTATTGAACTGACCCTGTATATAGTATGGTATTGGAACTGACCCTGTATATAGTATGGTATTGAACTGACCCTGTATATAGTATGGTATTGAACTGACCCTGTATATAGTATGCTTGCTTGCTTGCTTGCTTACTTACTTATTGTGTTCTTCATATTTTTTCTTATTTATCCTGTGTTTTTTCTAGTATTACATTGTTATTGATTATTGCATTGTTGGGTTTTGAGTTTGCAGTGAAGGCATTTCACTGTACTTGTGGATGTGACCTTAAAACTTGAAACTTGAATTAAGATGAAAATATGTCCGCAGAAAGAAAGGGGTGTCAGCTATGATATGGCACCTTGAGTTTGAAAACATCTATTTTCTGTATTGAACTACAGTAAAGTGAAGTGGATCAGCACCCGATAACAGAGATGGCAACGTAAAGACATCATGGGTCTTTGATCTGTACTATGAATGCCATGCTCTTCATGGTGATGTATCCTGAATAGGTACACAAAGGTACACATTTGAATGTCCTCCTTTGCATATTTGGGTATTATTCTACACACTGGCTAATGAGCTCTGCCTCAAAACAAAACCACATTTGGTTGGTCTGGACCGGACCAAATCTGTACCAATCATAGACTTCTATGTTTCACAAGTTTGGAAATCACAGTAGAGCACAGTAGAGTATAGTTACATTTACATTTACATTTACGTCATTTAGCAGACGCTCTTATCCAGAGCGACTTACAAATTAGTTAAGTACAGTAGAGTTCATACAGTTCAGTACAGTCAATTACAGTCAATTCCTTCCTTCGGCTTGCTGGGAGCCCACATCTCTCTCGATGAACTCAAAAGGGCTCAGAGAATAAATCACCTGGTTGGGACAATATTACGCCTGAGGTCCATTGAACATTTTGGAACCAATTAGGTCCACTGTTACTTAAAATGATGAACACAGCCGTTCACAGAAGTTCGTTTGGAAGGGATGTAAATACAGCACTAATTTAGCTTTCATTAAGAAAGGTAAGGACGCCACACAGTGTTCTCACTATCGCCCCCTATCTTTGATAAACACATATTAAACTAGTTTATGTTGTACCGTCTCGAAACTTGCCCAATTTGGTACATCTGGACCAAAGCAGGTTTGTTAAAAAAGGATTCTACTCAGATAACCTCCGTCGTCTATTACATATCTTACATGTTTCATCAGAAACTAAAGCTCCTTGGGCAGTTCTATCTCTCAACGCAGAAAAAGCTTTTGATAGACTAGTATGGTCATATCTTTGCTCGGTTTTGGAACATATGGGACTTGGCTCCAATTTCATTAATATGATTCAAATACTATATGCCAATCCCTGAGCCATGGTAATAACAGGCAATACCTGCTCTGTTCAGAATAACTAGAAGTAGCAGGCAAGGTGATCCCATCTCACCTCTGCTTTTTTTATAGTCTATGGAGCCCCTGGCCCAGGCATTTTGACAATCTAAAGAAATTACACCAATATCTCTCAATTCTACGGACCACGTCATCTCATTACACGCCAATGATATCTTACTTTATCTAGACAATGTATCTAAATCCCTCCCAAAAGCTCTGAAAATCATAGACAAATTCAGCTCTATCTCAAGTTATAAAATAAATTGAAACAAATCTGTCCTACTGCTTCTCAAGACCCTGATGGAGGACTCCATCTCTACTTATGGAATCCCAATCGTTTCCCATTTTAAATATTTGGGAGTAGATATATTTCCTTCCTTAGATAAAACCATTGCCAGAAACTTTAACAGAGCGCTCAAATCAATTCAATTCAACCTTAGTAGATGGACTAATATCCCAGCTGCTTTAACCAGCAGAATATATATTGTCAAAATGAATATATTTCCACAGCTGAATTTCTGTAGTTCAATACTTCCCTTGTCTCCCCCTTCTGGCTATTGGGATAAAATCCATAGTGTGGTTTCAAAATATACATGGCAAGGTAGGCAATCCCGGGTAAAAATTAACAAACTTGCAAAGAGGGAAAGATGTAGGACAACTATCTGTGCCAAACTTTAAATTGTATTTCCAGGCACTAGCATTTCGCCCCGGTTTAGACATGATTGTTCTGCCCCCTGGCTGAGTATAGAGAGAAATATGGTGTCTCCTATTGCCCTGGAAGAGGTGGTCTCCACTGATATATCCCTTAAACAATGTAATATGGTGTCTCCTATTGACCTGGAAGAGGTGGTCTCCACTGATATATCCCTTAAACAATGTGATATGGTGACTCCTGGAAGAGGTGGTCTCCACTGATATATCTCTTAAACAATGTAATATGGTGTCTCCTACTGCCCTGGAAGAGGTGGTCTTCACTGGTATATCCCTTAAACAATGTAATATGGTGTCTCATATTGCCCTGGAAGAGGTGGTCTTCACTGATATATCCCTTAAACAATGTAATATGGTGTCTCCTTTTGCCCTGGAAGAGGTGGTCTTCACTGATATATCCCTTAAACAATGTAAACTAGGTTTTGGTCCTGTTATTGATCACAATTTCTATTTGGTGCAAAATTGAAAAACAATGTAACTGGGAATCAAAATGGCATGCTCTTCCTCCAATATTTCCCATGAATGCCTTGCGATCTGGAGGGCGACCTTTTTCATCCCCCCCAATGGTCCAAATGTGGAATCCGTACCCTTAACGTTATCATGAACAGTAATGGTTTCAGAACATTCCAAGACACATACACATTACCAGGCAAATCTTTTTTCTATGTTTACATCTTAGGTCATCTATGCTAGCTATGGAGTCCCTAGGAAAACCCAACTACCAAACCATCCAATGATGGCATTTATAAATATATTATCTGGGCTCCCGAAAGGACTGGGCTCTATAATATATAAACAACTTTTGGAAAGCTCATATTCTGAGCCAGCCATTTAAAAAAGTATGGTCCACAGATCTAATTGAATCTGAACAACCCTTTAACTGGAACAGATTTTGGAAAAATATTACCTTGGCATCCCTTAATCTGAACCATCAATGTATACATTTTTTTATTTGTTCACAGACTGTATTTAACACCAAGGAAACATTTTACAATAAGATTGGCCCCAACTCCCAACTTTCCCCTAAATCAGGTAGGCACATTCCTCCATATGATGTGGGAGTGCCCTGCAGTTATCATGGCTGGGTGGGTTTGGGGGAATGGGATGGAAGGTTGGGGGTGGAGACATGTTGGCTGGGTGGGGTTGGTGGAATGGGAGGTTGGGGTGGAGACATGTTGGCTGGGTGGGGTTGGAGGAATGGGATGGGAGGTTGGGGGTGGAGACATGTTGGCTGGGTGGGGTTGGGGGAATGGGATGGGAGGTTGGGGGAGGAGACATGTTGGCTGGGTGGGGTTGGGGGAATGGGATGGGAGGTTGGGGGTGGAGACATGTTGGCTGGGTGGGGTTGGAGGGATGGGATGGGAGGTTGGGGTGGAGACATGTTGGCTGGGTGGGGTTGGGGCAATGGGATGGGAGGTTGGGGGTGGAGACATGTTGGCTGGGTGGGGTTGGGGGAATGGGATGGGAGGTTGGGGGTGGAGACATGTTGGCTGGGTGGGGTTGGGAGAATGGGATGGGAGGTTGGGGTGGAGACATGTTGGCTGGGTGGGGTTGGGAGAATGGGATGGGAGGTTGGGGTGGAGACATGTTGGCTGGCTGAGGTTGGGGGAATGGGATGGGAGGTTGGGGGTGGAGACATGTTGGCTGGGTGGGGTTGGGGGAATGGGATGGGAGGTTGGGGGTGGAGACATGTTGGCTGGCTGAGGTTGGGGGAATGGGAGGTTGGGGTGGAGACATGTTGGCTGGGTGGGGTTGGGGGAATGGGATGGAAGGTTGGGGGTGGAGACATGTTGGCTGGCTGAGGTTGGGGGAATGGGATGGGAGGTTGGGGTGGAGACATGTTGGCTGGGTGGGGTTGGGGGAATGGGATGGGAGGTTGGGGGTGGAGACATGTTGGCTGGGTGGGGTTGGGGGAATGGGATTTGAGGTTAGGGGTGGAGACATGTTGGCTGGTTGAGGTTGGGGGAATGGGATGGGAGGTTAGGGGTGGAGACATGTTGGCTGGGTGGGGTTGGGGGAATGGGATGGGAGGTTGGGGGTGGAGACATGTTGGCTGGGTGGGGTTGGGAGAATGGGATGGGAGGTTGGGGTGGAGACATGTTGGCTGGGTGGGGTTGGGAGAATGGGATGGGAGGTTGGGGTGGAGACATGTTGGCTGGCTGAGGTTGGGGGAATGGGATGGGAGGTTGGGGGTGGAGACATGTTGGCTGGGTGGGGTTGGGGGAATGGGATGGGAGGTTGGGGGTGGAGACATGTTGGCTGGGTGGGGTTGGAGGAATGGGATGGGAGGTTGGGGTGGAGACATGTTGGCTGGGTGGGGTTGGAGGAATGGGATGGGAGGTTGGGGGTGGAGACATGTTGGCTGGGTGGGGTTGGGGCAATGGGATGGGAGATTGGGGGTGGAGACATGTTGGCTGGGTGTGGTTGGGGAAATGGGATGGGAGGTTGGGGGTGGAGACATGTTGGCTGGGTGGGGTTGGAGGAATGGTAGGTTGGGGTGGAGACATGTTGGCTGGGTGGGGTTGGGGGAATGGTAGGTTGGGGTGGAGACATGTTGGCTGGGTGGGGTTGGGGGAATGGTAGGTTGGGGTGGAGACATGTTGGCTGGGTGGGGTTGGGGGAACGGGAGGTTGTGCTCCTATGAACTTCACATATTAGTGCTCATGGGGCTTTTTACATGAAAAGTACCTAAAGGGTCCCAATGGAACGTAGTCAGTCCCTTCATATCCCGACATCTTGGCAACAAACACTGTTACGCCCAGATGTTCGCACCATCCATAACTATTACATTGAAGTGATGTTTTACTTTCCATTTTAAAGACTCACTTTTAAACTTTCCATGTTCAAGAAAGCTGTCCAAAAACACATTCGGTCGACCAAAATGCCACCGCAACTTTAAACCCTCATCACAGAACACAGAAGCCTTGTAAACTATCATTACCACATTCAAACACGCAAATATCACCCTGAAAAATCTAAACCATACCACAAACAAACACGCAAATATCACCCTGACAAATCTAAACCATACCACAAACAAACACGCAAATATCACCCTGACGAATCTAAACCATACCACAAACAAACACGCAAATATCACCCTGACAAATCTAAACCATACCACAAACAAACAACTGAAACATAACAGTTTGAGAATTTGTCCATTAAAAAGAACACTATCACAACACTATCACAACACTATCACAACACTATCACTCCACTTTCACAACACTATCACAACACTATCACACCACTATCACACCACTATCACAACACTATCACAACACTATGACAACACTATCACAACACTATCAAAACACTATCACAACACTATCATAACACTATCATAAAACCATCAAACAAACAAGCTTGTAACCAAAACAAAAAATTCAAAGATTCCAGTTAGAGAACTACTCTTGTATAATCTGCAAAGAAACGATTGACTTCATAACAAAAACAGAGTAGTTACAGTACTAAGAAGCAGCATCAGAAAAGAGCCTTGAGTTCCCTGTAGTTAGTTACAGTTGATCTGAATATCCTGCTGGTGGCTAAAAATAGTATAAGTCAGAACAGCGAGGCGTGATCAGTCTTTTCCATACACAGAAACAGACCAGCAGCAGCAGACAACGTGTTTGTCAAGACAACATTCTTCAAGACAACAATCTTCAAGGTAAATTTCTTCAAGACAACATTCATCAAAACAACATTCTTCAAGACAACGTTCTTCAAGACAACGTTCTTAAAGATAATATTCTTTAAGATAGCAATCTTCAAGATAACATTCTTCAAGACAACGTTCTTCAAGACAATGTTCTTCAAGACAAGGGGGGAGGGGAAAGGAGGAGAGGGGAAGGGAGGAGAGGGGAGGAGAGGGGAAAGGGGGGGTGAGAGGGGAGGTGAGGAGAGGGGAAGGGAGGAGAGGGGAAAGGAGGAGAGCTGAAGGGAGGAGAGGGGAGGGGAGGTGAGGAGAGGGGAAGGGAAGGGAGGAGAGGGGAGGGGAAAGGAGGAGAGGGGAGGAGAGGGGAAAGGGGGGAGGGTGAGAGGGGAGGTGAGGAGAGGGGAAGGGAGGAGAGGGGAAAGGAGGAAAGGTGAAGGGAGGAGAGGAGAGGAGAGGAGAGGAGAGGAGAGGAGAGGAGAGGAGAGGAGAGGAGAGGAGAGGAGAGGAGAGGAGAGGAGAGGAGAGGAGAGGAGAGGAGAGGAGAGGAGAGGAGAGGAGAGGAGAGGAGAGGAGAGGAGAGGAGAGGAGAGGAGAGGAGAGGAGAGGGGAGGGGAGGGGAGGGGAGGGGAGGGGAGGGGAGGAGAGAGGAGGTGAGGAGAGGAGAGGAGAGGAGGGGATCTCTGAGATCTCATCAGCCAGCAGGTGATTAATACACAGCACAGGCCTGAGAACAGTTCTTAACACGCTCTTGCTACTGTTCCTCTCAACATAGACAGGTCTGAGAACAGTTCTTAACACGCTCTTGCTACTTTTCCTCTCAACATAGACAGGTCTGAGAACTTCAACCCCTGTTTCAAACTGAGGGGGATCAGCATAGGAGGTAAAACAGCCTTTCTGCCATTAGGAGATAGTTATGGGACCAACAGTAGAGATGTCTATGTACAGTAGGAGATAGTTAGGGGACCAACAGTAGAGATGTCTATGTACAGTAGGAGATAGTTAGGGGACCAACAGTAGAGATGTCTATGTACAGTAGGAGATAGTTATGGGACCAACAGTAGAGATGTCTATGTACAGTAGGAGATAGTTAGGGGACCAACAGTAGAGATGTCTATGTACAGTAGGAGATAGTTACGGGACCAACAGTAGAGATGTCTATGTACAGTAGGAGATAGTTAGGGGACCAACAGTAGAGATGTCTATGTACAGTAGGAGATAGTTAGGGGACCAACAGTAGAGATGTCTATGTACAGTAGGAGATAGTTAGGGGACCAACAGTAGAGATGTCTATGTACAGTAGGAGATGGTTAGGGGACCAACAGTATAGATGTCTATATACAGTAGGAGATAGATAGAGAACCAACAGTAGAGATGTCTATGTACAGTAGGAGATAGTTAGGGGACCAACAGTAGAGGCTCTCAGCGAGATTCTAGTAGACAGAGAGGTTCTATAAAATGGTTCCAGTTAAAACACACACACTATCTAGTTAGAATGGTTCCATTATATCCTGTTCAGGTTCCATTATATCCTGTTCAGGTTCCATTATATCCTGTTCAGGTTCCATTATATCCTGTTCAGGTTCCATTATATCCTGTTCAGGTTCCATTATATCCTGTTCAGGTTCCATTATATCCTGTTCAGGTTCCATTATATCCTGTTCAGGTTCCATTATATCCTGTTCAGGTTCCATTATATCCTGTTCAGGTTCCATTATATCCTGTTCTGGTTCCATTATATCCTGTTCAGGTGGAAATGCAATGCAGTCAGTGCCCTTGACAAGGTAAAACCTAGTGCGCATCCCGAAAAGCACCCTATTCCCTACATAGTGCACTACTTTTGTCCAGGGCCCATAGGGGTTAAATAAGGTGCATAGGAGTGCACTATGTGTGGAACAGGGTGCCAT
>NC_139999.1:2772455-2792455 GCF_964263955.1 Coregonus lavaretus | reverse complement strand
ATTTTTAATTAATTTGTAAAAAAAAAAAAAAAAAAAGGATTACACATTGTGAGATATTGTGTGTAGGCCAGTAACACAAAATCTCAATTTAATCAACTTAAAATTCAGGCTGTAACACAACAAAATGTGGAATAAGTCAAGGAGTGTGAATACTTTTTGAAGGCACTGTAGCTATATCAGTATATACACTATAGGATAAGGCTTTGCCACGCACTTCCATTTCATTCTGTGTTCTTAGAATCTTTTGGCCAGTGAATAGAACGTTAGAACATGATTTTATTCTCTCATTAATGATTCTAAGAGTTATTTTTATCATCTCTGAAGACAGTAAGCACTTGGCCTTTCCTTGATTTGGTGACAGAATTAGCACCCATTAGTGTGACAGAAAGATGGCGCCAACAGACATGGTAGCTCTACTTCCAGCTCCTAAGCAACTTTGCAGTATTATTATTATTCTTTTGTTTGTTATTTCTTACATTATTAGCCCAGAAAGTTTTTTTGTGTTATTACATACAGCCGGAAATAACTTTTGGATATCAGAGCGGCGGTAACTCACCAGCATTACAACCAGGAATACAACTTTCCCGAATTGGATCCTTTGTTCGTAACCCCCAGGGCACCTGAGCTGATCCCAGAGGCTGCTCCAAGATGCCGCCGGTGGAGAAGAGGTATTCAGAGTGGACTTCTAGTCCGACTCAGGAGGCGTGCACACCATCCACCACTTCCGAGTATATTACTCGCTAATGTTCAGTCTCTGGACAATAAAGTAGATGAGCTCAGGGCGAGGATCTCCTTCCAGAGAGACATCAGGGACTGTAACATACTCTGTTTCACAGAATCATGGCTCTCTCGGGATATACTGTCCCCCGTCCATACAGCCAGCTGGGTTCTCAGTACATCGCACAGACAGGAATAAAGAGCTCTCCAGGAAGATGAAGGGCCGGGGTGTATGTTTCATGATTAACTACTCATGGTGTGATTGTGATAACATACAGAAACTTAAGTCCTTTTGTTCACCCGACCTAGAATACCTCACAATCAAATGCCGACTGTATTAGCTCCCAAGAGAATTATCTTCGGTTATAGTCACAGCCGTGTATATTCTCCCTCAAGCTGATACCACGACGGCAATCAAGGACTTTATGCAAAGTAGAAACCACATATCCTGAGGCCGCATTTATTGTATCAGGGAATTTTAACAAAGCAAATATGAGGAAAAAACTACCAAAGTTCAATCAACACATTGACTGTAGTACTCGCTCTGGTAAAACACTTGATCACTGCTACTTCGAGGGTCTTAGGGGTTTTTGAGGGTCTTAGGGGCCACGCCAAATTTCTTCAGCCTCCTGAGGTTGAAGAGGCACTGTTCCACCTTCTTCACCACACTGTCTGTGTGGGTGTACCATTTCAGATTGTCAGTGATGTTGTCAGTGCTCCCTCTGCTGTTTCCTGAAGTCCACGGTCAGCTCCTTCATTTTGTTGATGTTGAGGGAGAGGTTATTTTCCTGGCCCCACTCTGCCAGGGCCCTCACCTCCTCCCTGTAGGCTGTCTCGTCATTGTTGCTAATCAGGCCTACTACTGTTGTGTCGTCTGCAAACTTGATGATTGAGTTGGAGGAGTGCGTGGCCACTCAGTCATGGGTGAACACGGAGAACAGGAGGGGGCTGAGCACACACCCTTGTTGGGCCCCAGGGTTGTGGATCAGCGAAGTGGAGATGCTGTTTCATTTTACATTTACATTTTAGTCATTTAGCAGACGCTCTTATCCAGAGCGACTTACAGGAGCAATTAGGGTTAAGTGCCTTGCTCAAGGGCACATTAACGTCATTTAGCAGACGCTCTTAGCCAGAGCGACTCACAAATTGGTGCGTTCACCCTATAGCCAGTGGGATAACCACTTTACAATTTGGGGGGGGGGGGGGGTAGAAGGATTACTTTATCCTATCCCAGGTATTCCTTAAAGAGGTGACACACACACACACACACACACACACAGACACACACAGACACAAACACACACACACACACACACACACACACACACACACACACACAGACACACACAGACACACAGACACACACACAGGTTCAGACTCAGGGTCCTGAACTTAATGCTGAGCTTGGAGGGTACAATGGTGTTGAAGGCTGAGCTATAGTCAATGAACAGCATTCTTACGTAGGTATTCCTCTTGTCCAGATGGGATAGGGCAGTGTGCAGTGCGATGGCGATTGCATTGTCTGTGGATCTATTGGGGTGGTAAGCAAATTGAAGTGGGTCTAGGGTGTCCGGTAAGGTAGAGGTGATATGATCCTTAACTAGCCTCTCAAAGCACTTCATGATGACAGAAGTGAGTGCTACGGGGCGATAGTCATTTAGTTCAGTTACCTTTGCTTTCTTGGGTACAGGAACAATGGTGGACATCTTGAAGCAAGTGGGGACAGCAGACTGGGATGGGGAGAGATTGAATATGTCCGTAAACACTCCAGCCAGCTGGTCTGCGCATGCTCTGAGGACACGGCTAGGGATGCCGTCTGGGCCGGCAGCCTTGGGAGGGTGAACACGCTTAAATGTATTACTCACGTTGGTCACGGAGAACGAGATCCCACAGTTCTTGGGAGCGGGCCGCGTCGGTGGCATTGTGTTATCCTCAAAGCAGGCGAAGAAGGCAATGGTGAGGTGTGAGTGTCAAGATAACTTGTCTCAGGCTTGATCTGTAGTCTCCACCGGGTGTTGTTAACACCCCATGATCCCCCTTATCCAGTTGTTGGAGAAAACAGCTTTTGAATGTTCAGAGATAAAAACATCTTCCAACTGGAATGGAAGTGGCTAGAGTCTTCAGAGATGGAAATATAAGTAGGATTTTGGTGAAGTGAGGCAGCTGCTTTTTGATTGGGACATAGCCATAGTCATTTGAATAGCCCGCCCTGGCAAGGGCTGAAACTGTCCCTGGCACTGGGCAGCAGCATGCAATGCACCCTGGACTGAGGAGGGAGAAAAATAGGAGAAATTACACACAAATATGATCAATGACTCATTCGAGAGAAGTTCCAAACACTTTCAAACTCAACATATGCAAGGACATTCAGACCGAACACATAACAGAAACGTGTATATATTTCTTGATCTGTTTTACTCCATTTTACATTTACATTTGAGTCATTTAGCAGACGCTTTTATCCAGAGCGATTTACAGTTTAGTGAGTGCATACATAATTTTTTTATATTTATTTTTCATACTGGCCCCCCGTGGGAATCGAACCCACAACACTGGCGTTGCAAACGCCATGCTCTACCAACTGAGCTACATCCCTGCCGGCCATTCCCTCCCCTACCCTGGACGACGCTGGGCCAATTGTGCGCCGCCCCATGGGTCACACTCCGTGTGATGACATTTGGCACACATGCTCAGGGATATGAGTCTAGCCAACCTGTACAATGTTGTTCAGTTTGGCCGAATGGTGCCGCTGTTGGACAGGTAAAAACATTCATGCAAGCTTATTGGCTCATAGCTGCCATATTGTTTGAGCTAGAGTCCTGGAAAATATTGTGCGTAAAGATAGAGGTACATAGATGCTATATACCGAACGTGGTGCCATCGGTCCATCGGTTCTGGATAAGAAGATGTTTAAAGGAGTCAACATAATTGGTCCGAAAATGATATTGCATGATCTGTTCAATTTTGAGTTCTGATATTTGGCAAGCATGTTGAGGAGTACAGACGTAGCTCATCCTAGGTTGATGTGTCCAATTTGTCCTGATGGTGGCGCTATGGGGCCAAAGCTTGAACCCCACCATGGCTGCTTGCAACTATATGCAACTATAACTCACCTGTAGTGAGAGTATGTGGGACACCAGTAGTGAGAGTATGTGGGACACCAGTAGTAAGAGTACGTGGTGCAGACACAGATCCTCTCCACGTCACCTGGTAGGAGCGGCTTGCCAGGTAGGATGCAATCCAAGAGGTTGCAGAGCCTGAGATGCCCAGTACTGAGAGGGTGGAGAGGAGGATCTGAATGGTTCACGGTGTCGAAGGCAGCTGATAGGTCTAGAAGGATGAGAACAGAGGAAAGAGAGAGTCAGCTTTGGCAGAGTGGAGAGCCTCCGTTACACAGAGAAGAGCAGCCTCGGTTGAAGCATGACTGGTTAGGGTCAAGAAGATCATTCTGATAGAGACAAAGAATCATTTCAAACTTTGATTACATTGGGATGCGATCACATATGCCTATCTATTTATGCGTAGAAAAATAGGGAACATATTTCCTAAATTTAAAATAGCTAATTTCCTGGTGATTTTACAGTCTTATGTTAAAGAACGAAAAAATTATTAAAATATATACAGTTGAAGTTTACATACACCTTAGCCAAATACATTTAAACTCAGTTTTTCACAATTCCTGACATTTAATCGTAGTAAACATTCCCTGTCTTAGGTCAGTTATGATCACCACTTTTTTTTTAAGAATGTAAAATGTCAGAATAATAGTAGAGAGAATGATTTATTTCAGCTTTTATTTCTTTCATCACATTCCCAGTGGGTCAGAAGTTTACATACACTCAATTAGTATTTGGTAGCATTGACTTTAAATTGTTTAACTTGGGTCAAACGTTTCAGGTAGCCTTCCACAAGCTTCCCACAATAAGTAAGGTGATTTTTAGCCCATTCCTCCTGACAGAGCTGGTGTAACTGAGTCAGGTTTGTAGGCCTCCTTGCTCGCACACGCTTTTTCAGTTCTCCCCACACATTTTCTATAGCATTGAGGTCAGGGCTTTGTGATGGCCACTCCAATACCTTGACTTTGCTGTCCTTAAGCCATTTTGCCACAACTTTGGAAGTATGCTTGGGGTCATTGTCCATTTGGAAGACCCATTTGTGACCAAGCTTTTAACTTCCTGACTGATGTCTTGAGATGTTGCTTCAATATATCCACATAATTTTCCTTCCTCATGATGCCATCTATTTTGTGAAGGGTACAAGTCCCTCCTGCAGCAAAGCACCCACACAGCATGATGCTGCCACCCCCGTGCTTCACGGTTGGGGTGGTGTTCTTCGGCTTGCAAGCTATCCCCTTTTTCCTCCAAGCATAGCGATGGTCATTATGGCCAAACAGTTCTATTTTTGTTTCATCAGACCAGAGGACATTTCTCCAAAAAGTATGATCTTTGTCCCCTTGTGCATTTGCAAACCGTAGTCTGGCTTTTTTGTGGTGGTTTTGGAGCAGTGGCTTCTTCCTTGCTGAGCGGCCTTTCAGGTTATGTCGATATAGGACTTGTTTTACTGTGGATATAGATACTTTTGTACCTGTTTCCTCCAGCATCTTCACAAAGTCCTTTGCTGTTGTTCTGGGATTGAACAAGTTCTCATTTACAACTGCGACCTGGCCAAGATAAAGCAAAGCAGTGCGATAAAAACAACAACACAGAGTTACATATGGGGTAAACAAAACATAAAAAAATATATATACAGTGTGTGCGAATGTAGTAAGTTATGGAGGTAAGGCAATAAATAGGCCATAGTGCAGAATGTGCAAGAGATTATGTGCAAATAGAGATACTGGGGTGCAAATGAGCAAAATAAATAACAATATGAGGATGAGGTAGTTGGATGGGCTAATTACAGATGGGCTGTGTACAGATGCAGTGATCGGTGAGGTATTGAGGACTACGTCTGTGATATGTGGTTGTCTCATGTAGCTATCTTCAGATGAATGAAGTAACTGTAACTCAGCGGCTGCTAAATGACTAAAATATAAAATGTAAATGTAATTATTTGTGATGCCTGAAGACAGGCAGGTACAGCAGATGGTGGCCTGGACCAAGAGCAGAGGGTGTGTGTGAACAGACGGGAGAAGGGGTGTTTAATGTTCACTCAGCATAGCCCGCCACTGGGCACACACACACTGGTTGAATCAACGCTGTTTCTACGTCATTTCAATGAAATTACGTTGAGCCAACGTGGAATAAATGTTGAATTGGATAGAGAGGAAAGGCCAAGTAAGTCTCTACTATTAAAATATGTTTAATGTCTTAATATTTATGTCCAACAGCTAGACTAGACACACACGCAATATCTCCCTGCACTGCTGTCATTTTTACATTTTTTGTCATTTAGCAGACGCTCTTATCCAGAGCGACTTACAGTTAGTGAGTGCATACATTTTCATACTTGCCCCCCTGTGGGAATCGAACCCACAACCCCGGCTTTGCAAACGCCATGCTCTACCAACTGAGCTACACGGGGTCAGAGAGTGTTAGTAGACTGCAGACATACAGAGGAAGCTTTTCTGATTTATATGGCTGTATAGCAGTGAATCATAATCAGATATGTAGTCCCCAAATATAAACGCAACATGCAAAGTGTTGACCCCAGGTTTCATGAGCTGAAATAAAAGATCCCAGAAATTTTCCATAAGCACAAAAAGCTTATTTCTCAAAAAAACATTGCACAAATTTGTTTACATCTCTGTTAGAAAGGATTTCTCCTTTGCCAAGATAATCTATCCACCTGACAGGTGTGGCATATCAAAAAGCTGATTAAACAGCATGATCATTACACAGATGCACCTTGTGCTGGGGACAATAAAAGGCCACTCTAAAATGTGCAGTTTTGTCACACAAAACAATGCCACAGATGTCTCAAGTTTTGAGGGAGCGTGCAATTGGCATGCTGACTACAGGAATGTCCACCAGAGCTGATGCCAGAGAATTGAACGTTCATTTCTCTACAATAAGCTATCTCCAATGTCGTTTTAGAGAATTTGTCAGTACGTCCAACTGGCCTCTCAACCGCAGACCACGTGTATGGTGACTTACGGGCAAGTGGTTTGCTGATGTCAATGTTGTGAACAGAGTGCCCCATGGTGGCGGTGGGGTTATGGTATGGGCAGGCATGCATTTTATCAATGGCAATTTGAATGCACAGAGATACCGTGATGAGATCCTGAGGCCCATTGTCGTGCCATTCATCCGCCGCCATCACCTCACGTTTCAGCATGATAATGTACGACCCCATGTCACAATTCCTGGAAGCTGAAACTGTCCCAGTTCTTCCATTGCCTGTATACTCAGACATTTTACCCATTGAGCGTGTTTGGGATGCTCTGGATCGATGTGTACGACAGCGTTTTCCAGTTCCCGCCAATATCCAGCAACTTTGCACAGCCTTTGAAGAGGAGTGGGACAACATTCCACAGTCCACAATCAACAGCCTGATCAACTCTATGTGAAGGAGATGTGTTGCGCTGCACGAGGCAAATGGTGGTCACACCAGATACAGACTGGTTTTCTGATACACGCCCCTATATATTTTTTTTTTAAGGTATCTGTGGCCAACAGACGCATATCTGTATTCCCAGTCATGAAATCCATAGATTAGGGCCTAATGAATTTATTTCAATTGACTGATTTCCTTATATGAACTGTAACTCAGTAAAATCTTGTTGCATGTTGCGTTTATATTTTTGTTCAGTATATATAGTGCATTCAGAAAGTATTCAGACCCCTTGACTTTTTCCATATTTTGTTACGTTACAGTCTTATTCTAAAATTGATTGAATTGTTTTTTCCACTCATCAATCTACACACATTACCCCATAATGACAAACAAAGCAAAAACAGGTTTTTAGACATTTGCAAATGTATTAAAAACAGAAATGTCACATTTACATAAGTATTCAGACCCTTTACTCAGTACTTTCTAGAAGTACCTTTGGCAGCGATTACAGCCTTGAGTCTTCTTGGGTATGACGGTACAAGCTTGGCACACCGGTATTTGGGGAGTTTCTCCCATTCTTCTCTGCAGATCCTCTCAAGCTCTGTCAGGTTGGATGGGGAGCGTTGCTGCACAGCTATTTTCAAATCAAATCAAATGTTATTTGTCACATACACGTGTTTAGCAGATGTTATTGCGGGTGTAGCGAAATGCTTGTGCTTCTAGCTCCGACAGTGCAGAAATATCGAACAAGTAATATCTAACAATTTCACAACATATACCCAATACACACAAATCTAGTAAGGAATGGAATTTAAGAATATATACATATATGGACAAGCAATGACAGAGCGGCATGGACTAAGATACAGTAGAATATTATAGAATAGAATACAGTATATAGATATGAAGTGACTAGTGTTCCATTTCTTAAAGTTGCCAGTGATTTCAATAGGCAGCAGCAGCCTCTAATGTGCTAGTGATGGCTATTTAACAGTCTGATGGCCTTGAGATAGAAGCTGTTTTTCATTCTCTCGGTCCCAGCTTTGATGCACCTGTACTGACCTCGCCTTCTGGATGATAGCGGGGTGAACAGGCAGTGGCTCGGGTGGTTGTTGTCCTTGATTATCTTTTTGGCCTTCCTGTGACATCGGGTGCTGTAGGTGTCTTGGAGGGCGGGTAGTTTGCCCCCGGTAATGCGTTCGGCATACCGCACCACCCTCTGAAGAGCCCTGCGGTTAAGGGCGGTGCAGTTGCCATACCAGGCGGTGATACAGCCCGACAGGATGCTCTCAATTGTGGATCTGTAAAAGTTTGTGAGGGTTTTAGGTGCCAAGCCACATTTCTTCAAAATGTTCAGGTCTCTCCAGAGATGTTCGATCGGGTTCAAGTCCGGGCTCTGGCTGGGCCACTCAAGGACATTCAGAGACTTGTCCCGATGCAACTCCTGCGTTGCCTTGGCTGTGTGCTTAGGGTTGTTGTCCTGTTGGAAGGTGAACTTTCGCACCAGTCTGAGGTCCTGAGCGCTCTGGACCAGGTTTTCATCAAGGATCTCCCTGTACTTTGCTCCGTTCATCTTTCCCTCGATCCTGACTAGTCTCTCAGTACCTGCCACTAAAAAACACCCCCACAGCATGATGCTGCCACCACCATGCTTCAACATAGGGATGGTGCCAGGTTTCCTCCAGACGTGACGCTTGGCATTCAGGCCAAAGAGTTGAATCTTGTTTCTCATGGTCTGAGAGTTTTAAGGTGCCTTTTGGCAAACTCCAAGCGGGCTGTTGTGCCTTTTACTGAGGAGTGGCTTCTGTCTGGCCACTCTACCATAAAGGCCTGATTGGTGGAGTGCTGCAGAGATGGTTGTCCTTCTGGAAGGTTATTCTATCTCCACAGAGGAATTCTGGAGCTCTGTCAGAGTGACCATCGTGTCCTTGGTCACCTCCCTGACCAAGGCCCTTCTCCCCTGATTGCTCAGTTTGGCCGGGCAGCCAGCTCTAGGAATAGTCTTGGTGGTTCCAAACTTCTTCCATTTAAGAATGATGGAGGCCACTGTGTTCTTGGGGACCTTCAATGCTGCAGAACTGTTTTGGTATCCTTCCCCAGATCTGTGCCTCAAAACAATCCTGTCTTAGAGCTCTACGGACAATTCTTCAACCTCATTGCTTGGTTTTTGCTCTGACATGCACTGTCAACTGTGGGACTTTAAATAGACAGGTGTGTGCCTTTCCAAATCATGTCCAATCAATTGAATTTACCACAGGTGGAATCCAATAGAGCTGTAGAAACATCTCAAGGATGATCAATGGAAACAGGACGCACCTGAGCTCAATTTCGAGTCTCATAGCAAAGGGTCTGAATACATATGTAAATAAGGTATTTCTGTTTTTTTTTTTCAATACGTTTGCGAAAATGATTTTAAAACCTGATTTTGCGTTGTTATTATGGGGTATTGTGTGTAGATTGATGAGGATTTTTTTTACATTTTTTAAAATCCACTTTAGAATAAGGCTGTAATGTAACGAAATCTGTAAAAAGTCAAGGGTCTGAATACTTTCCATATAGTATAGTCACACCACCATACTGGGCTCTGTATAGTCACACCACCATACTGGGCTCTGTATAGTCACACCACCATACTGGGCTCTGTATAGTCACACCACCATACTGGGCTCTGTATAGTCACACCACCATACTGGGCTCTGTATAGTCACACCACCATACTGGGCTCTGTATAGTCACACCACCATACTGGGCTCTGTATAGTCACACCACCATACTGGGCTCTGTATAGTCACACCACCATACTGGGCTCTGTATAGTCACACCACCATACTGGGCTCTGTACAGTCACACCACCATACTGGGCTCTGTATAGTCACACCACCATACTGGGCTCTGTACAGTCACACCACCATACTGGGCTCTGTACAGTCACACCACCATACTGGGCTCTGTATAGTCACACCACCATACTGGGCTCTGTACAGTCACACCACCATACTGGGCTCTGTACAGTCACACCACCATACTGGGCTCTGTACAGTCACACCACCATACTGGGCTCTGTATAGTCACACCACCATACTGGGCTCTGTACAGTCACACCACCATACTGGGCTATGTATAGTCACACAACCATACTGGGCTCTGTATAGTCACACCACCATACTGGGCTCTGTATAGTCACACCACCATACTGGGCTCTGTATAGTCACACCACCATACTGGGCTCTGTATAGTCACACCACCATACTGGGCTCTGTACAGTCACACCACCATACTGGGCTCTGTATAGTCACACCACCATACTGGGCTCTGTATAGTCACACCACCATACTGGGCTCTGTATAGTCACACCACCATACTGGGCTCTGTATAGTCACACCACCATACTGGGCTCTGTATAGTCACACCACCATACTGGGCTCTGTATAGTCACACCACCATACTGGGCTCTGTATAGTCACACCACCATACTGGGCTCTGTATAGTCACACCACCATACTGGGCTCTGTATAGTCACACCACCATACTGGGCTCTGTATAGTCACACCACCATACTGGGCTCTGTACAGTCACACCACCATACTGGGCTCTGTATAGTCACACCACCATACTGGGCTCTGTATAGTCACACCACCATACTGGGCTCTGTATAGTCACACCACCATACTGGGCTCTGTATAGTCACACCACCATACTGGGCTCTGTATAGTCACACCACCATACTGGGCTCTGTATAGTCACACCACCATACTGGGCTCTGTACAGTCACACCACCATACTGGGCTCTGTATAGTCACACCACCATACTGGGCTCTGTACAGTCACACCACCATACTGGGCTCTGTATAGTCACACCACCATACTGGGCTCTGTATAGTCACACCACCATACTGGGCTCTGTACAGTCACACCACCATACTGGGCTCTGTACAGTCACACCACCATACTGGGCTCTGTACAGTCACACCACCATACTGGGCTCTGTATAGTCACACCACCATACTGGGCTCTGTATAGTCACACCACCATACTGGGCTCTGTATAGTCACACAACCATACTGGGCTCTGTATAGTCACACCACCATACTGGGCTCTGTATAGTCACACCACCATACTGGGCTCTGTATAGTCACACCACCATACTGGGCTCTGTATAGTCACACCACCATACTGGGCTCTGTACAGTCACACCACCATACTGGGCTCTGTATAGTCACACCACCATACTGGGCTCTGTATAG
The DNA here is from genome assembly GCF_964263955.1 of Coregonus lavaretus. Taxonomy (NCBI): domain Eukaryota; kingdom Metazoa; phylum Chordata; class Actinopteri; order Salmoniformes; family Salmonidae; genus Coregonus; species Coregonus lavaretus. The sequence goes on along the minus strand of NC_139999.1, from coordinate 2,780,999 downwards.
TCACACCACCATACTGGGCTCTGTATAGTCACACCACCATACTGGGCTCTGTATAGTCACACCACCATACTGGGCTCTGTATAGTCACACCACCATACTGGGCTCTGTATAGTCACACCACCATACTGGGCTCTGTATAGTCACACCACCATACTGGGCTCTGTATAGTCACACCACCATACTGGGCTCTGTATAGTCACACCACCATACTGGGCTCTGTATAGTCACACCACCATACTGGGCTCTGTACAGTCACACCACCATACTGGGCTCTGTACAGTCACACCACCATACTGGGCTCTGTACAGTCACACCACCATACTGGGCTCTGTATAGTCACACCACCATACTGGGCTCTGTACAGTCACACCACCATACTGGGCTCTGTACAGTCACACCACCATACTGGGCTCTGTACAGTCACACCACCATACTGGGCTCTGTACAGTCACACCACCATACTGGGCTCTGTATAGTCACACCACCATACTGGGCTCTGTATAGTCACACCACCATACTGGGCTCTGTATAGTCACACCACCATACTGGGCTCTGTATAGTCACACCACCATACTGGGCTCTGTATAGTCACACCACCATACTGGGCTCTGTATAGTCACACCACCATACTGGGCTCTGTATAGTCACACCACCATACTGGGCTCTGTATAGTCACACCACCATACTGGGCTCTGTATAGTCACACCACCATACTGGGCTCTGTACAGTCACACCACCATACTGGGCTCTGTATAGTCACACCACCATACTGGGCTCTGTATAGTCACACCACCATACTGGGCTCTGTACAGTCACACCACCATACTGGGCTCTGTATAGTCACACCACCATACTGGGCTCTGTATAGTCACACCACCATACTGGGCTCTGTATAGTCACACCACCATACTGGGCTCTGTATAGTCACACCACCATACTGGGCTCTGTATAGTCACACCACCATACTGGGCTCTGTATAGTCACACCACCATACTGGGCTCTGTATAGTCACACCACCATACTGGGCTCTGTATAGTCACACCACCATACTGGGCTCTGTACAGTCACACCACCATACTGGGCTCTGTATAGTCACACCACCATACTGGGCTCGGGTCTCCTTTTCACCTCATTTAACACCTGATTTACTTAACAAAAGGCACATCTCAATAGGTGGTCCAGGTGCTCATGGCATGGCAAAACAAGCTAAGCTTGGGGGGAATCTCAATAGGTTGAACACATCTGGACTCATTCTAGCTAAGGTTGGGGGGAATCTCAATAGGTTGAATACATCTGGACTCATAACAGCTAAGGTTGGGGGGAATCTCAATAGGTAGAATACATCTGGACTCATTCTAGCTAAGCTTGGTGGAAATCTCAATAGGTTGAATACATCTGGACTCATACTAGCTAAGCTTGGGGGGAATCTCAATAGGTTGAATACATCTGGACTCATACTAGCTAAGCTTGGGGGGAATCTCAATGGGTTGAATACATCTGGACTCATTCTAGCTAAGCTTGGGGGGAATCTCAATAGGTTGAATAAATCTGGACTCATTCTAGCTAAGCTCGGTGAGGAAGACAGAGGGAGATTATCTCAATAATTTTTCAAAATTAACTCCCTGGGATGGAAAATAAATAATTGACCCTGGCTGAGAGCCAAGGCAACAGTTAGTTGCAACACACACACTCCAGTTCTGCCCTGTGGAGTCCAGGGACCAATGAAAAAGCAGTTTGTTTATTAAGAAAAAACAAGTCTAAGATAATACCGCTTTACCACCACCAACTGGACTGGAGTGTGGACCTCAGTTCATCTTTCGATCAACCACGTGGGTATATGCTCCTAAAAACCAATGAGGAGATGGGAGAGGCGGGACTTGCAGCGCGTCGAGCGTCACAAATAGAACCAAGTTCTATTTTAGCGCCTGGCTCCGCAGTCGCTCGTTGACGCCCGCGAGCAGTGTGGGTGCAATGATTGAATAACAGGTATGTGTACATTTATTTTGCAACGCTGGCGTCTGGTCAGCCTCTTACACTGACGGACCACAATGTTCATTATCATCATACTGCTCTTTCCATGACAGACTGAGACACAGACTGACCAGGGGAATCCAGGTGAACGCTATGATCCCTTATTGATGTCACCTGTTAAATCCACTTCAACCAGTGTAGATGAAGGGGAGGAGACAGGTTAAATAAGGATTTTTAAGCCTTGAGACAATGGATACATAGATTGTATGTGTCCCATTCAGAGGGTGAATGGGCAAGACAAAATATTAAAGTGTCTTTGAACAGGGTATAGTAGTAGGTGCCAGGCACACCGGTATGTGCCAAGAACTACTGTGTTTTTCACGCTCAACAGTTTCCTGTGTGTATCAAGGATGGTCCCCCAACCAAAGGACATCCAGCCAACTTGACACAACTGTCAACATGGGCCAGCATCCCTGTGGACTTCTTTCAACACCTTGTAGAGTCCATGCCCTGACGAATTGAGGCTGTTCCGAGGACAAACTCAATATTAGGAACGTGTTCCTATAGTTTTGGTATACTCAGTGTAAAATAACATGTAATTCAATCCACTTAAAAACTATATTTTTGTATTATTATTATTATTTTTTTTTGATGCAGCCCCAAAATGTTTTGCATGTCAGAAGTCAAGTTTAAGATATCGGACTTTCAAAAAGCAGTGTCACCGGTCACATCAACATGATGATGCAAAGTGTTTTTCCTCCGATTTATGCTTTGGCCACAAATACGAGTGTAGGACGAGTCAACAACATTATGTGGGTATGAGTTAACTGAATATGAACTTTTAAAAGTGAGATGTTCACTGGACCTTAAGAGAGACGGCAGTAAATATGTATTATACGGAAGAGCAGCAGAGAGCAGAGTAGACCAGTGTGGTAGGTTGGGGGGAACACTGACTACAGAGAGTGGCCTCTTGGGATTTGATACACACTGGCTGGCTGTTACTAAGGCGTGAAATGATTTAATACTGCACATCAACACTAAACGTCCCTCACTACAACAAGGTACAGAGTGGAAGACAGCAGGGACAGATGATTCAGCCATGTGACCAGTCTGTAGGTTCCACTATAAGGACATATAACTACTGTGTTCCACCGACAGTAGATCATGTATACTGCTGTTGTTTACCATGTCACGTTAGCTGACCCAGAGGTCTGGTTGAAGGGGTGTGTGTGTGTGTGTGTGTGTGTGTGTGTGTGTGTGTGTGTGTGTGTGTGTGTGTGTGGGTGTGTGTGGGTGTGTGTGTGTGTGTGTGTGTGTGTGTGTGGGTGTGTGTGTGGGTGTGTGTGTGGGTGTGTGGGTGTGTGTGTGTGTGTACCTGTGAGTCAGAATGGGCTTCATACTGTGTAGCTGACCCAGAGGTCTGGTTGAAGGTGTACATCAACCTCAGGTCCTTCTCACGAAGCTCATGACCGTCCACCACTATGGGGCCTGGTGGACAAACACTCAGAATTAATCAAATAAACCAACCAACCGTTCATTCATATTTATAAAGCCCCATAGGAAGATGATTATAATAGGTTACCATACAGGGCTTACTGTCACGATCGTCTGAAGGAGCGGACCAATACGCAGCGCGTGGAGTGAACATGATGACTTTATTAAATTAAAGCAACCACGAAAAACAACAAATGACGATACGTGAAGTCCTCTGTGACACCGACAGAACATAGAACACTGGAACAATAACCCACAAAACAAAGGAGAAAACACACAGAATATATATGGCTCCCAATCAGAGATAACGAGCCGACAGCTGACACTCGTTACCTCCGATTGGGAGTCATAGACCAATCACCATAGACACAAACAAAATGAAACACACCCATCCCCAACACCACCAAATGAAATACACCCAAACAAATGAAAGTGAACAACCCTGGCTCAAATATCAAAGTCCAGAGTGTCACAGTACCCCCCCCTAAAGGTGCGAACTCCGGGCGCACCAACATCAGGACTAGGGGAGGGTCTGGGTGGGCGTCTGTCCACGGTGGCGGCTCTGGCCCCGGTCGTGATCCCCACCCCACCACAGTCACAACCTGCTTCGGTAGCCTCCTCCCAATGACCACCCTCCAACTAACCCCACCTGGACTAAGGGGCAACACCGGACTAAGGGGCAGCATCGGCCTAAGGGGCAGCACCGGGATAAGGGGCAGCACCGGACTAAGGGGCAGCACCGGACTACGGGGCAGTACCGGACTAAAGGGCAGTACAGGACTAAGGGGCAGCACCGGGCTAAGGGGCAGTACCGGACTACGGGGCGGCACCGGGCTAAGGGGCGGCACCGGACTCAGGGGCAGCACCGGACTAAGGGGCAGCACCGGGCTAAAGGGCAGCACCGGACTAAGGGGCAGCACCGGGCTAAGGGGCAGCACCTGACTAGATGGCGGATCCTGGCTGGCTGGCTCTGGCGGATCCTGGCGGGACGGCTCTGGCGGATCCAGGCTGGACGGCTCTGGCGGATCCTGGCGGGACGGCTCTGGCGGATCCTGGCGGGACGGCTCTGGCGGATCCTGGCTGGACGGCTCTGGCGGATCCTGGCTGGACGGCTCTGGCGGATCCTGGCTGGACGGCTCTGGCGGATCCTGGCTGGACGGCTCTGGCGGATCCTGGCTGGACGGCTCTGGCGGATCCTGGCTGGACGGCTCTGGCGGATCCTGGCTGGACGGCTCTGGCGGATCCTTGCTGGACGGCTCTGGCGGATCCTGGCTGGACGGCTCTGGCGGATCCTGGCTAGACGGTTCTGGCGGATCCTGGCTGGACAGCTCTGGCGGATCCTGGCTGGACGGCTCTGGCGGATCCTGGCTGGACGGCTCTGGCGGATCCTGGCTGGCTGACGGATCTGGTTGCTCATGGCTGGCTGACGGATCTGGCTGCTCATGGCTGGCTGACGGATCTGGCTGCTCATGGCTGGCTGACGGATCTGGCTGCTCATGGCTGGCTGACGGATCTGGCTGCTCATGGCTGGCTGACGGATCTGGCTGCTCATGGCTGGCTGATGGTGCTGGCTGGGAGGCTGGCGGTGAAGGCGGACCCCAGCCTCGGATTGCAGTCATCACCTCCAGCAGGGCGGCTCCCATCTGCAGGAGCTGCTCTTTCTGGTCCCGAACCTGAGCTTCCAGTCTAGTATGGGTTGCGTCGGCTCCTGCTGATTCCATAGCAGGTGTATGATTCTGTCTGGCGGAAGGCTCTAGCGGCTCCTGTCTGGCGGAAGGCTCTAGCGGCTCCGATCTGGCGGACGGCTCTGAAGGCTCATGGCAGACGGGCGGCTTTGCAGGCTCAGTACAGACGGGCGGCTTATGCAGCGCTTGACAGACGGGCAGTTCAGACGCCATAGGGCCGACGGGCAGTTCAGGCGCCGTTGGGCAGACGGCCAGTTCAGGCGCCGTTGGGCAGACGGCAGACTCTGGCCGACTGGTGACGCACCCCGTAGGATTCGTGCGTGGAGCAGGAACAGGCTGGTCCGTACCGGGAACACACACCACTGGCCTTAACTGGGGATCAGGAACGGGCCGGACCGGACTGGTAACACACTTCAGTCTCTCATGCCGTGCCACAACAACTTCCCTCCCTCTACTCGCCAATGGCTCCCGTAATCCGATAGCCTTCTCTCCAGCTCTCCCTGTGGCAGCCTCCTGCTGCCCAGGCGCCCAAGCCATGTGCCCCCCCCCAAAAAATGTTTGGGGAGTAACCACGGGCTTCCAGCCTCGACTCCGCGCTTCCTCTTCATACCACCTCCTCTCGGCTGCAGCTGCCTCCAGCTCTTCACGAGGGCGGTGATATTCCTCCTCATACCACCTCCTCTCGGCTGCAGCTGCCTCCAGCTCTTCACGAGGGCGGTGATATTCCTCCGGTTGTGCCCAAGGACCCTTTCCAGCCCGTATCTCCTCCCATGTCCATGAATCTTTTGGAGGCGTCCATAAATCCTGTGTAGGTAGGTCCTGTTGCCGCTTGTTACGCCGCTTGGTCCTCTTGTGGTGGGTTATTCTGTCACGATCGTCTGAAGGAGCGGACCAATACGCAGCGCGTGGAGTGAACATGATGACTTTATTAAATTAAAGCAACCACGAAAAACAACAAATGACGATACGTGAAGTCCTCTGTGACACCGACAGAACATAGAACACTGGAACAATAACCCACAAAACAAAGGAGAAAACACACAGAATATATATGGCTCCCAATCAGAGATAACGAGCCGACAGCTGACACTCGTTACCTCCGATTGGGAGTCATAGACCAATCACCATATACACAAACAAAATGAAACACACCCATCCCCAACACCACCAAATGAAATACACCCAAACAAATGAAAGTGAACAACCCTGGCTCAAATATCAAAGTCCATGGAGCCAGAGTGTCACACTTACAGAATAACACTTTGCTCAAGGGCCCAACGGCAGTAGGTAGCACCTGAGATTCTGATGTCAGCAAACTTCCAGTTACCAGCTCACCCCCACCAGGTTCAACCATCAACTAGAAAATAACAAATAACTAGTCAAACTATCTAGAAATAACTAGTCAAACTATCTAGAAATAACAAATAACTAGTCAAACTATCTAGAAATAACAAATAACTAGTCAAACTATCTAGAACGTAACTATTCAAACTATTTAGAACATAACTAGCTGTGCCACTAGAGATCCTGGTTCGAATCCAGGCTCTGCTGTAGCCGGCCGCAACCGGGAGACCAATGGGGCGGCGCACAATTGGCCCAGCGTCGTCCAGGGTAGGAGAGGGGAATGGCCGGCAGGGAGGTAGCTCAGTTGGTAGAGCAATGAATAATGTATGCACTAACTGTAAGTCGCTCTGGATAAGAGTGTCTGCTAAATGACGTAAATGTAAATGTAAATAACTAGTCAAACTATCTAGAAATAACTTATAACTAGTCAGAATATCTAGAACATAACCCACCATATCCCAGGGTTACTAACAGCTACCACAGCCACTGTACTGTAAGCTATTATACTTTCTATACCGGCTGCAATCAGGAACTATCCTCCTACTCAGGGACCAATCAGGAACTATCCTCCTACTCAGGGACCAATCAGGAACTATCCTCCTACTCGGGGACCAATCAGGAACTATCCTCCTACTCAGGGACCAATCAGGAACTATCCTCCTACTCGGGGACCAATCAGGAACTATCCTCCTACTCAGGGACCAATCAGGAACTATCCTCCTACTCAGGGACCAATCAGGAACTATCCTCCTACTCAGGGACCAATCAGGAACTATCCTCCTACTCAGGGACCAATCAGGAACTATCCTCCTACTCAGGGACCAATCAGGAACTATCCTCCTACTCGGGGACCAATCAGGAACTATCCTCCTACTCAGGGACCAATCAGGAACTATCCTCCTACTCAGGGACCAATCAGGAACTATCCTCCTACTCAGGGACCAATCAGGAACTATCCTCCTACTCAGGGACCAATCAGGAACTATCCTCCTACTCGGGGACCAATCAGGAACTATCCTCCTACTCAGGGACCAATCAGGAACTATCCTCCTACTCAGGGACCAATCAGGAACTATCCTCCTACTCAGGGACCAATCAGGAACTATCCTCCTACTCAGGGACCAATCAGGAACTATCCTCCTACTCGGGGACCAATCAGGAACTATCCTCCTACTTTGGTACTTCAAAACGTCCTGGAGATGAGGTTCCCATCTGACACACACACACACACCCCACACTAGGGCTGGGAATTTCCAGGGACCTCACGACACGATATTATCACGATACTAGCGATATGTATTGCGACTCATGATTCTATATGTATTACGATTCAATACTGCGACTTTATTTTGCGATTTGACGTTCCAAACATATTGCTCACTATATGTCTGCTGCAGAGGAACAGGAGGGAGCATGAGATACGTATTGATCAGGGAAATAAAAGCGTTGGAAACAAGATATAGAACGAACAATACCAGAGTTTTTGAGCAGGTACACGTGCAACTGCAGGTACAGCCAACTAGCGCTTTTCCTTGACATAATAATTATTCTCCTAGACATTAATGGCTGTGAGTTGTGTTATTTTGAGGGGACAGCAAATTTACACTGTTATACAAGCTGTACACTCACTACTTTACATTGTAGCAAAGTGTCATTTCTTCAGCGTTGTCACATGAAAAAATATACTCAAATATTTAAAAAAAATGTGAGGGGTGTACTCACTTTTGTGAGATACTGTATATATACACTACCGTTAAAAAGTTTGGGGTCACTTAGAAATGTCCTTGTTTTCCATGAAAACATACATGAAATGAGTTTGAATAGGAAATATAGCAAAATGAATAGGAAATGTAGTCATTGACAAGGTTAGAAAAAAATATTTGTAATATAAATAATAATTGTGTCCTTCAAACTTTGCTTTCGTCAAAGAATCCTCCATTTGCAGCAATTACAGCCTTGCAGACCTTTGGCATTCTAATTTGTTGAGGTAATCTGAAGAGATTTCACCCCATGCTTCCTGAAGCACCTCCCACAAGTTGGATTGGCTTGA
>NC_139999.1:2742675-2772255 GCF_964263955.1 Coregonus lavaretus | reverse complement strand
CACAGACCCAGCAGCCTCTCGTTCTGACTGTCCTTTATGTGTGTGTTTCCAGGGAGGGAGCGGCTAATTTTAGCCCAGCGCCCCACATCACCCTCTCTATCAATCACCCTGACGGAGCTGGTATAGGGCTGAGCTGAGCTGTGCCAGACTGGATCACTCAAGGTAGGGAGGAGGCAAATAGCCCCTGACACCCACACAGGTGTGCATCTTGTAAAGGTGTGCATCTTGTAAAGGTGTGCATCTTGTAAAGGTGTGCATCTTGTAAAGGCGTGCATCTTGTAAAGGCGTGCATCTTGTAAAGGCGTGCATCTTGTAAAGGTGTGCATCTTGTAAAGGTGTGCATCTTGTAAAGGTGTGCATCTTGTAAAGGCGTGCATCTTGTAAAAGGTGTGCATCTTGTAAAGGCTGTGCATCTTTAAAGATGTACATGCAAATGTTTACTTTGTTCATTTCACATTGTGATCTTAACGTGATCCTCAATTATTTTGAATATACTTTTTAGTGCTATTAAATTATATTGTAGTAATACTGCATACACAAAATCTTCTACAGTAAAAAACAATCTTATGGGAGTCATTCATCATGTTGCAATGCACTGCATCTCAGTAGGATGGTGCCCCAAATTAATCTGTCAACAGTTTTATTAATATGTCTGTCAACAGTAGTATTACTCTGTCAATAGTATTATTGATCTGTCAACAGTATTATTAATAGGTCTGTCAACAGTAGTATTAATATGTCTGTCAACAGTAGTATTAATCTATCAACAGTATTATTTATCATTAAGAGTCTATTGAAACCCTGTGCGTCAATCTAAGTAACATAATTTTAAAAATCCCCATCAAAATCTGTCAGTTTCAACTAGGGTTTTTTCAATCCACCGCATCCACTGATGTTGGCCGAGCTACAGCGTTTGTTAGACCATGAGACATCCTGAAAATCGGTCTTCTCACGAACGGTTTGGCCTAAAAAATAATATGACCCCTCTGTGGAAAGATGAGACTCATGAACACAATGAGAGTCCGTTTTTGCTCTATGACCCCCACAGGACTCATCTGAAGTCGATAACGCTGATGCACCAACTTCCGAAACGTTTGGGCTACAAACTAATATGCACCTCTAATATGGGGTCATATTATTATTAATTGTCATGAGGGCATTAATCAGAGAGGCAACAAAGAGACCAAAGATAACCCTGAAGGAGCTGCAAAGCTCCACAGCGGAGATTGGAGTATCTGTCCATAGGACCACTTTAAGCCGTACACTCTACAGAGCTGGGCTTTATGGAAGAGAGGCCAGACAAAGCCATTGCTTAAAGAAAGAAATAAGCAAACACGCTTGGTGTTCGCCAAAAGGCATGTGGGAGACTCGCCAAACATATGGAGGTCAGATGAGACTAAAATTGAGCTTTTTGGCCATCAAGGAAAACGCTATGTCTGGCGCAAACCCAATACCTCTCATCACCCCGAGAACACCATCCCCACAGTGAAGCATGGTGGTGGCAGCATCATGCTGTGGGGATGTTTTTCATCGGCAGGGACTGGGAAACTGGTCAGAATTGAAGGAATGATGGATGGCGCTAAATACAGGGAAATTCTTGAGGGAAACCTGTTTCAGTCTTCCAGAGATTTGAGACTGGGACGGAGGTTCACCTTCCAGCAGGACAATGACCCTAAGCATACTGTTAAAGCAACACTCGAGTGGTTTAAGGGGAAACATTTAAATGTCGTGGAATGGCCTAGTCAAAGCCCAGACCTCAATCCAATTGAGAATCTGTGGTATGACTTCAAGATTGCTGTACACCAGCGGAACCCATCCAACTTGAAGGATCTGGAGCAGTTTTGCGTTGAAGAATGGGCAAAAATCCCAGTGGCTAGATGTGCCAAGCTTATAGAGACATACCCCAAGAGACTTGCAGCTGTAATTGCTGCAAAAGTTGGCTCTACAAAGTATTGATTTTGGGGGGGTGAATAGTTATGCACGCTCAAGTTTTCTGTTTTTTTTTGTCTTATTTCTTGTGTGTTTAACCCCCAAAAATATTTTGCATCTTCAAAGTGGTAGGCATGTTGTGTAAATCAAATGATACAAACCCCCCAAAAATCCATTTTAATTCCAGGTTGTAAGGCAACAAAATAGGAAAAATGCCAAGGGGGGTGAATACTTTCGCAAGCCACTGTATATACACTGTTATATACTCTGTTCTATACTCTATTATATACTCTATTTTAACTCTATTATAAATATTATATACTGAACAAAAATATAAACGCAACATGTAAAGTGTTGGTCCCATGTTTCATGAGCTGAAATAAAAGAACCCAGAAATGTTCCATACGCACAAAAAGCTTATTTCTCTCAGATTTCTTTAAATCCTTGTTAGTGAGCATTTCTCCTTTGCCAAGATAATCCATCTACCTGACAGGTGTGGCATATCAAGAAGCTGATTAAACAACATGATCATTACACAGGTGCACCTTGTGCTGGGGACAATAAAAGGCCACTCTAAAATGTTCAGTTTAGTCACACAAACCAATGCCACAGATGTCTCAAGTTGAGGGAGCGTGCAATTGGCATGCTGACTGCAGAAATGTCCACCAGAGCTGTTGCCAGAGAATTGAATGTTAATTTCTCTACCGTAAGCCGCCTCCAATGTCGTTTAGAGAATTTGGCAGTACGTCCAACCGGCCTCACAACCGCAGACCCATGCATATCAGTATTCCCACTCATGTGAAGTCCATAGATTAGGGCCTAATGAATTCATTTCAGTTGACTGATTTCCTTATATGAACTGTAACTCAGTAAAATCTTTGAAATTGTTGCATGTTGTATTTATATTTTTGTTCAGTATAATATGACCACATATTAGAGTTTGTAGTCCAAACGGTTCGGACAGAGGTTGGTGCATCAACGTTACCGACTTCAGTCGAGTCCTGTAGATATATTTACAGTGACTCTGTAAAATCTTTAGCATGTTTCGTTTGTATTTTTGTTCAGTGCATAATGACATTTAGCAGAAGCTTATATCCAAAGCGACTTAGCGTGCATACATTTTTTTCGCTTGGTGTTGCAAGCACCATGCTCTGATCTACAGAAGAGAATATCATCGGGGTATTATCATGAGGTGATGATTTATTTATTTACTGACTAGTGGCAGCATGAGGTACAGTACATGACCAGAGGTATGTGGACACCTGATCGTCGAACATCTCATTCCAAACATCATGGGCATTAATATGGAGTTGGTCCCCCCTTTGCTGCTATAACAGCCTCCACTATTCTGGGAAGGCTTTCCACTAGATGTTGGAACATTGCTGCGGGGACTTGCTTCCATTCAGCCACAAGAGCATTAGTGAGGTCGGCCACTGATGTTGGGCGATTAGGCCTGGCTCGCAGTCGGCGTTCCAATTCTTTCCAAAGGTGTTCGATAGGGTTGAGGTCAGGGCTCTGTGCAGGCCAGTCAAGTTCTTCTACACCGATCGACAAACCATTTCTGTATGGACATCGCTTTCTGAACAGGGGGCATTGTTATGCTGAAACAGGAAAGGGCTTTCCCCAAACTATTGCCACAAAGTTGGAAGCACAGAATCGTCTAGAATGTCATTGTATGTTGTAGCGTTAAGATTTCCCTTCACTTGAACTAAGGGGCATAGCCCGAACCATGAAAAACAGCCCCAGACCATTATTCCTCCTCCACCAAACTTTACATTTTGCACTATGCATTCGGGCAGGTAACGTTCTCCTGGCATCCGCCAAACCCAGATTCGTCCGTTGGACTGCCAGATGGTGAAGCGTGATTCATCACTCCAGAGAATTCTGTGAGCTTCTGTGGCCTATCATTTCGCTGCTGCTGTAATCAATACATCAATCAATCAAACACTACCTCATGCTGCCACTAGTCAGGTAATCAATACATCAATCAATCAAACAATACCTCATGCTGCCACTAGTCAGGTAATCAATACATCAATCAATCAGACATTTCCTACTGCTGTATATATAGTGTAGTTTTGATCTATTGATGTATTGATTACTTGACTAGTGGCAGCATGAGGTAATGTTTGATTGATTGATGTATTGATTACCTGACTAGTGGCAGCATGAGGTATTGTTTGATTGATTGATGTATTGATTACCTGACTAGTGGCAGCATGAGGTAGTGTTTGATTGATTGATGTATTGATTACTTGACTAGTGGCAGCATGAGGTAATGTTTGATTGATTGATGTATTGATTACCTGACTAGTGGCAGCATGAGGTAATGTTTGATTGATTGATGTATTGATTACCTGACTAGTGGCAGCATGAGGTAGTTTTGATTCATTGATGTTTTGATAACCTAAATAGTGGCAGCGTGAGGTAGTGTTTGATTGATTAATGTTTTGATCACCTGACTAGTGGCAGCAGGTAGTGGATGCTGCTGGAGTCCTCCTCTACAGAGGCGGAGTCAATCAGATGTTTGATTGATTTATAAATTGATTGTGTGATGGACATTTTAATGTTGGTGTTTTCTATCCTATACATTTCTATGTTCTATTCATGTGCTGTTCTAATAACCAATTTCTGTGTTCATGCAAGTGACTGATCCTTACTTGTATCTGCAATTTGGCAGTACGCCCAGACCTTGTTTTGAGAACGTGAGGAGAAAGATATCTCAGTTTCAAGGTCTCAGCTTAAAGAGAAGAAGGCTCATGAGGTATTGGTCTGTCACATGTTATGAACCAGTATTGGTTGGTCACATGAATGAAACGCATTGCGTTCATCCACCTCTGGCCTGCTGGCCCCCCTACCTCTGCGGAAGCACAGTTCCCGCTCAGTCCAGTCAAAACTGTTCGCTGCTCTGGCACCCCAATGGTGGAACAAGCTCCCTCACGACGCCAGGACAGCGGAGTCACTCACCACCTTCCGGAGACATTTGAAACCCCACCTCTTTAAGGAATACCTGGGATAGGATAAAGTAATCCTTCTACCCCCCCCCCCCCCCCCCCTTACCCCCCCCTTACCCCCCCCCAAAAAAATAATAATATTGTAAAGTGGTTATCCCACTGGCTATAAGGTGAATGCACCAATTTGTAAGTCGCTCTGGATAAGAGCGTCTGCTAAATGACGTAAATGTAAATGTAAAACAGAACGCTAATGATTTACATTTACATTTTAGTCATTTAGCAGACGCTCTTATCCAGAGCGACTTACAGTTAGTGAGTGCATACATTATAATTTTTTTTTTTTTAGAATTGTTTTTTTATTTGTATTTTTTTATACTGGCCCCCCGTGGGAATCGAACCCACAACCCTGGCGTTGCAAACGCCATGCTCTACCAACTGAGCTACCTCCCTGCCAGCCATTCCCTCCCCTACCCTGGACGACGCTGAGCCAATTGTGCGCCGCCCCATGGGTCTCCCGGTCGCGGCCGGCTACGACAGAGCCTGGATGAATTAATAATTAATATTGATGAATTAATTCTGCTAAATCATGCAAATATAACTTGTCTGTGTATAGCCGGATATAAGTCAACTGCTGGGACTGCCCCGGCAGAGCTCCTGATTGACATGTGTACTATGGTGCATTGAGTTGGTTGGGACCTCTCCAGCGCGCTGACAAATAAACTATGATTCATCTAAGATTGACTTTGAGTTTCCCTGTGGAAACTAATTTCCGCGACATTTGGAATTTCCACGACAATTGATTTATTGATTAACCCCTACCTGACTAGCGGCAGCATGAGGTAATGTTTGATTTATTGATTGTTTGGCTGATTGATAGACTGATTGATTACCTGACTAGAGGCAGCATGAGGTAGGGTATGCTGCTGGAGTCTTTCTCCTCGACCGAGGCAGCGTCGATCAGGTGACGCAGGTTCTGGTACATCATCTCTGTTATAAAGGGGGTGAAAGAGGAGAGACCAGTTAGAGACTATAATACTATTGAAAAACAAAAACAACATTTTAAATGAGAAAAGGCAGTGGTCTGAAGCTGAAAAAGAAAGGAAATTCACATGAGCACCACAATGCCTCCTCCACCCATGCTCCACCAAGGTACACCACAATGCCTCGTCCACCCATGCTCCACCAAGGTACACCCCAATGCCTCCTCCACCCATGCTCCACCAAGGTACACCCCAATGCCTCCTCCACCCATGCTCCACTAAGGTACACCACAATGCCTCCTCCACCCATGCTCTACCAAGGTACACCACAATGCCTCGTCCACCCATGCTCCACCAAGGTACACCCCAATGCCTCCTCCACCCATGCTCCACCAAGGTACACCCCAATGCCTCCTCCACCCATGCTCCACCAAGGTACACCCCAATGCCTCCTCCACCCATGCTCCACCAAGGTACACCACAATGCCTACTCCACCCATGCTCTACCAAGGTACACCACAATGCCTACTCCACCCATGCTCTACCAAGGTTCTCCAGCACACAGCTTTGACCTACTACAGTAGCTACGTTGGTATTTTACTTCAAACAATGTGTCCAAAGCTGTCATCAAAGGCAAAGGGTGGATATTTGAAGAATCTTGTTTAACACTTTTTTGGGGGGATTCTACATGTTTCCACATGTGTTATTTCATAGTTTTTGATACCAATGCCTACTTCTCACTTAAAATGTAGTTATTTGTTTTTAATTTCCATTGGATTATACAACATTATAATTAAGCAATAAAGCCCAAGGGGGTGTGGTAAATGGCCAATATACCACGGCTAAGGGCTGTTCAACATCACAATCCTGTTTAGCATTATCTATACAATATAATACAATACATTATCTATTATAAGGGGGTGAATGGAGCCTAGTGGGGAGGAGAGAGACCAGTTAGACAATAATACTATAATACTTTACAGTACTATACAGTATAATACAATACATATATGTTATAAAAGGGGTGAAGAGAATGAAGGGAGCCTGGGGAGGTGAAGGAGAAGCCTGGGGAGGTGAAGGGAGCCTGGGGAGGTGAAGAAGAGAGCCTGGGGTGGTGAAGAAGGGAGCCTGGGGAGGTCAAGGGAGCCTAGGGAGGTGAAGGAGGGAGCCTGGGGAGGTGAAGGAGAAGCCTGGGGAGGTGAAGGGAGCCTGGGGAGGTGAAGAAGAGAGCCTGGGGTGGTGAAGAAGGGAGCCTGGGGAGGGGAAGGAGGGAGCCTGGGGAGGTGAAGGGAGCATGGGGAGTGGAAGGAGGGAGCCTGGGGAGGTGAAGGGAGCCTGGGGAGGTGAAGGAGGGAGCCTGGGGAGGTGAAGGGAGCCTGGGGAGGTGAAGGGAGCCTGGGGAGGTGAAGGGAGCCTGGGGAGGGGAGGAGCCTGGGGAGGGGATGAAGGAGTCACTAGTCAGTACAATACCACTCTCTCAAGCCCAGAAACGGTACAAGAGTAGAAAAACACAACACAACTTTAGTCCCTCCCCATCAGTCGGCACATGTTGAAGAGAACCCTGAACAGAGTTTCCAGAGCCCACAGGCAGTCCTCTGTTCCCCTCTCCCCCTGTAACAAACAATATACACATCTTTATCACCATCACCACCCTCCGCTAACTTGCCCCACACACTAACATACAGTGCATTCGGAAAGTATTCAGACCCCTTGACTTTTTCCACATTTTGTTACGTTACAGCCTTATTCTAAAATGGATTAAATCATTTTTTCCCCCTCATCAATCTACACACAATACCCCATAATGACAAAGCAAAAACGTAAATATCACATTTACATAAGTATTCAGACCCTTCACTCAGTACTTTGTTGAAGCACCTTTGGCAGCGATTACATTCTCGAGTCTTCTTGAGTATGGCGCTACAAGTTTGGCACACCTGCATTTGGGGAGCTCCTCCCATTCTTATCTGTAGATCCTCTCAAGCTCTGTCTGATTGGATGGGGAGTGTCGCTGCACAGCTATTTTCAGGTCTCTCCAGAGATGTTCGCTCTGGTTCAAGTCCGGGCTCTGACTGGGCCAGTCAAGGACATTCAGAGCCACTCCTGCGTTGTCTTAACTGTGTGCTTAGGGTCGTTGTTCTGTTGGAAGGTGAACCTTCGCCCCAGTCTGATGTTCTGAGCGCTCTGGAGCAGGTTTTCATCAAGGATCTCTCTGTACTTTGCTCCGTTCACCTTTCCTTCGATCCTGACTAGTCTCCCAGTCCCTGCCGCTGAAAAACATCCCCACAGCATGATGCTGCCACCACCATGCTTCACTGTAGGGATGGTGCCAGGTTTCCCCAAGAGGTGACGCTTGGCATTCAGGCCAAAGAGTTCAATGTTGGTTTTATCTGACCAGAGAATCTTGTTTCACATGGTCTGAGAGTCCTTTAGGTGCCTTTTGGCAAACTCCAAGCTGGCTGTCATGTGCCTTTTACTGAGGAGTGGCTTCCGTCTGGCCACTCTACCATAAAGGCCTGATTGGTAGAGTGCTGCAGAGATGGTTGTCCTTCTGGAAGGTTCTCACATCTCCACAGAGGAACTCTGGAGCTCTGTCAGAGTGACCATCGGGTTCTTGGTCACCTCCCTGACCAAGGACCTTCTCCCCCGATTGCTTCAACCTTCAATGCTGCAGATATTTTTTGGTCCCCTTCCTGTGCCTTGACACAATTCTGTCTCGGAGCTCTACGGACAATTCCTTCGACCTCATGGCTTGGTTTTTGCTCTGACATACATGGTCAACTGTGGGACCTTATATAAACAGGTGTGTGCCTTTCCAACTCATGTCCAATCAATTGAATTTACCACAGGTAAAAGATGTTGAAAAATCAAGGACGATCAATGGAAACAGGATGTACCTGAGCTCAAATTCGAGTCTCATAGCAAAGGGTCTGAATACTTATGTAAATAAGGTATTTCTGATTTAAAGTTTAATACATTTGCTAAAATTTCTAAAAACCTGTTTTCGCTTTGTCATTATGGGGTATTGTGTGTAGATTGATGATGATTCTTATTTATTTAATCAATAGTAGAATAAGGCTGTAATGTAACAAAATGTGGAAAAAGTCACTGGGTCTGAATACTTTCCGTATGCACTGTAGATATTTACTTTGCTTAAGTAAGATATCCACCGTGTTAAAACAAGCCTTCTCAAACATAAAACATCTGGAGATATTGAGAATGTGCCAGTCACTGATCGTGGTCCTCTGTAGCTCAGCTGGTAGAGCACGGCGCTTGTAACGCCAAGGTAGTGGGTTCGATCCCCGGGACCACCCATACACAAAAATAAAAATAAAATGTATGCACGCATGACTGTAAGTCGCTTTGGATAAAAGTGTCTGCTAAATGGCATATTATTATTATATATTATACTGATGCACTGAAGACATTCACCATATAAACAGGTCTACTGCCCAGACATTACAGCATTGCAGTGTACTGCATCTTTAAGGTATTTGACTGCATCAGTATCTCAGTACTGCATCTTTAAGGTATTTGACTGCATCAGTATCTCAGTACTGCATCTTTAAGGTATTTGACTGCATCAGTATCTCAGTACTGTATCTTTAAGGTATTTGACTGCATCAGTATCTCAGTACTGTATCTTTAAGGTATTTGACTGCATCAGTATCTCAGTACTGTATCTTTAAGGTATTTGACTACATCAGTATCTCAGTACTGTATCTGTAAGGTATTTGACTGCATCAGTATCTCAGTACTGTATCTTTAAGGTATTTGACTGCATCAGTATCTCAGTACTGTATCTTTAAGGTATTTGACTGCATCAGTATCTCAGTACTGTATCTTTAAGATGGCGGACTGTATTTGACTGCATTAGTGTTTGAGGGTGAACTCACCTTGAGACGCCTGCGATTTGTCCTCACGTACCAGTTGGTTAACGTGTCCACAAACTTGACAAGCTTTGGCACCACCGTGTACAGCCTGGAAGCTGCAAGGAGACACTGATTATACTGCATGACCGAGAGGCTAAAAACAGACCCATTACAGTACCAGAGACTGGGAAGGTTGTCTCTAGAATAACAGACCCATTACAGTACCAGAAACTGGGAAGGTTGTCTTCATAATAACAGACCCATTACAGTACCAGAGACTGGGAAGGTTGTCTCTAGAATAACAGACCCATTACAGTACCAGAGACTGGGAAGGTTGTCTTCATAATAACAGACCCATTACAGTACCAGAGACTGGGAAGGTTGTCTCTAGAATAACAGACCCATGACAGTACCAGAGACTGGGAAGGTTGTCTCTAGAATAACAGACCCATTACAGTACCAGAGACTGGGAAGGTTGTCTTCATAATAACAGACCCATTACAGTACCAGAGACTGGGAAGGTTGTCTCTAGAATAACAGACCCATTACAGTACCAGAGACTGGGAAGGTTGTCTTCATAATAACAGACCCATTACAGTACCAGAGACTGGGAAGGTTGTCTTCATAATAACAGACCCATTACAGTACCAGAGACTGGGAAGGTTGTCTCTAGAATAACAGACCCATTACAGTACCAGAGACTGGGAAGGTTGTCTCTAGAATAACAGACCCATTACAGTACCAGAGACTGGGAAGGTTGTCTTCATAATAACAGACCCATTACAGTACCAGAGACTGGGAAGGTTGTCTTTATAATAACAGACCCATTACAGTACCAGAGACTGGGAAGGTTGTCTTCATAATAACAGACCCATTACAGTACCAGAGACTGGGAAGGTTGTCTTCATAATAACAGACCCATTACAGTACCAGAGACTGGGAAGGTTGTCTCTAGAATAACAGACCCATTACAGTACCAGAGACTGGGAAGGTTGTCTTCATAATAACAGACCCATTACAGTACCAGAGACTGGGAAGGTTGTCTTCATAATAACAGACCCATTACAGTACCAGAGACTGGGAAGGTTGTCTCTAGAATAACAGACCCATTACAGTACCAGAGACTGGGAAGGTTGTCTTCATAATAACAGACCCATTACAGTACCAGAGACTGGGAAGGTTGTCTCTAGAATAACAGACCCATTACAGTACCAGAGACTGGGAAGGTTGTCTTCATAATAACAGACCCATTACAGTACCAGAGACTGGGAAGGTTGTCTTCATAATAACAGACCCATTACAGTACCAGAGACTGGGAAGGTTGTCTCTAGAATAACAGACCCATTACAGTACCAGAGACTGGGAAGGTTGTCTCTAGAATAACATACCCATTACAGTACCAGAGACTGGGAAGGCTGTCTCTAGAATAACAGACCCATTACAGTACCAGAGACTATATAGTTAACTGTCCAGAAACATGTATCCTGTTTGCATCACCGCCTGGTATGGCAACTGCTCGGCATCCGACCGTAAGGCGCTACAGAGGGTATTGCGTACGGCCCAGTACATCACTGGGTCCAAGCTTCCTGCCATCCAGGACCTCTATACCAGGCGGTGTCAGAGGGTAGTGTATACTGTCCAGTACATCACTGGATCCAAGCTTCCTGCCATCCAGGACCTCTATACCAGGCGGTGTCAGAGGGTAGTGTGTACTGTCCAGTACATCACTGGGTCCAAGCTTCCTGCCATCCAGGACCTCTATACCAGGCGGTGTCAGAGGGTAGTGTGTACTGTCCAGTACATCACTGGGTCCAAGCTTCCTGCCATCCAGGACCTCTATACCAGGCGGTGTCAGAGGGTAGTTTGTACTGTCCAGTACATCACTGGGTCCAAGCTTCCTGCCATCCAGGACCCCTTTGTTTGTTCACTGCTGCTACTCGTTGTTTATTATCTATGCATAGTCACTTTACCCCTACCTACATGTACAAATTACCTCGACTAACCTGTACCCCAACACATTGACTCGGTACCAGTACCCCCTGTATATAGCCTCGTTATTGTTATTTTATTTTTTATTTAATTTATTACTTTAGTTTATTTAGAAAATATTTTCTTAACACTATTTTCTTGAATCTGCATTGTTGGTTAAGGGCTTGTAAGTAAGCATTTCATGGTATTCCGCGCATGTGACAAATAACATTTAATTTGAACTGGGGTTTTGAGCTCAGTATTGACGGATTGAAAGATGTATTCACATGCAGTGTTGTTTTGTGTTTGTATCTCTTGTCTTAGTCTAGGTACAGAGCCTTCAGAAAGTATTCACACCCCTTTACTTTTTCCAAATTTTGTTGTAATACAGCTTGAATTTAAAATGGATTAAATTCAGATTTTGTGTCACTGGCCAACACACAATACCCCAAAGTGGAATTATGTTTTTAGAAATGAAAATGAAAAAAATGAAAAGCTGAGCTGTCTTGAGTCAATAAGTATTCAACCCCTTTGTTATGGCAAGCCTAAATAAGTTCAGGAGTAAAAATGTGCTTAACAAGTCACATAACAAGTTGTATATACATTTTGGATGGTGTATTAATTGACCCAGTCACTAAAAAGATAAAGGCGTCCTTCCTAACTGAGCTGCCGGAGAGGAAGGAAACCGCTCAGGGATTTCACCATGAGGCCAATGGTGACTTTAAAACAATTACAGAATGTAATGGCTGTGATAGGAGAAAACTGAGGATGGATCAACAGCATTGTAGTTCTACACAATACTAACCCAAATTATAGTGTGAAAAGAAGGAAGCCTGAACAGAATGAAAAATATTTGAAAACATGCATCCTGTTTGCAATAAGGCACTTAACTAAAACTGCAAAAAATGTGCCAAAGAAATGAACTTGAAGTCCTGAATACGAAGTGTTATGTTTGGGGCAAATCCAACACAAATAAATAAAAAATACATGTTTTCACTTTGTCAGTATGGGGTATTGTGTGTAGATGGGTGAGAAATATATATATATTTTTATTCATTTTTAATTCAGGCTTAAAGAACAAAATATGGAATAAGTCAAGCCGTATGAATACTTTCTGAAGGAACTGTATATCAAAGGCCTATATGTTGTAGTTAGGTAACCATCATGTTGGTTATAGGTTGCCTACCCAGCAATACATACTCTACCCTTTCTATACCCAGCCCAGCTTCCCCCCATACTCAACCCATTCTATACCCAGCCCAACTTCCCCCATACTCAACCCATTCTATACCCAGCCCAGCTTCCCCCCATACTCTACCCTTTCTATACCCAGCCCAGCTTCCCCCCCATACTCAACCCTTTCTATACCCAGCCCAGCTTCCCCCCCATACTCAACCCATTCTATACCCAGCGCAGCTTCCCCCCCATACTCAAACATTCTATACCCAGCCCAGCTTCCCCCCCATACTCAACCCATTCTATACCCAGCCCAACTTCCCCCATACTCAACCCATTCTATACCCAGCCCAGCTTCCCCCCATACTCTACCCTTTCTATACCCAGCCCAGCTTCCCCCTCATACTCTACCCTTTCTATACCCAGCCCAGCTTCCCCCCATACTCTACCCTTTCTATACCCAGCCCAGCTTCCCCCCCATACTCAAACATTCTATACCCAGCCCAGCTTCCCCCATACTCAACCCTTTCTATACCCAGCCCAGCTTCCCCCATACTCAACCCTTTCTATACCCAGCCCAGCTTCCCCCCATACTCTACCCTTTATATACCCATCCCAGCTTCCCTCCCCATACTCTACCCTTTATATACCCATCCCAGCTTCCCTCCCCATACTCTACCCTTTATATACCCAGTATAGAAAGGGTAGAGTATGGGGGGGAAGCTGGGCTGGGTATAGAAAGGGTAGATTATGGGGGGGGGGGGTGAGCTGGGCTGGGTATATAAAGGGTAGAGTATGGGTAGGGAGGGTATGGAGGGGGACCAGACAAGTAGCGTACCTTATCTGGACATTTTGGGATTGGGGCTAGGGCTAGAGACTGGGGCTAGAGACTGGGACTAGAGACTGGGGCTAGAGACTGGGGCTAGAGACTGGGGCTAGAGACTGGGGCTAGGGCTAGACTGGGGCTAGAGATTGGGGCTAGAGACTGGGGCTAGAGACTGGGGCTAGAGACTGGGGCTAGGGCTAGAGACTGGGGCTAGAGACTGGGGCTAGAGACTGGGGCTAGAGACTGGGGCTAGAGACTGGGGCTAGGACTAGAGATGGGCTAGGTTCTGGAGACTGGGGTTAGGAATATGGAGTGGGGTTAAGTTATGGAGAGTGGGGATGGGTTAGAAGGTTACCTTGTGGAGTCTCTGGACGTTTTGGACCAGGAAGCGGTAGGCGTTGTACCAGGGGAGGAAGACGTCCTTCAGAACATCTCTGACTCCTTCCTCTTTGAAACGCAGGTTCTCAGCTCTCACTACTGGAGAGTTGATTAGGTAGAGCCTGAAGAGAGAGGGAGGGAGGGAGGGTGAAAGAAAGTGTTAGGAAACAGGCTCCTCAGCATCTGGTTTGCCAAAAAGATGTTCATCTCCTGTTCACCTTGTTCTTGGAGTGCAGGAGTTCTATTCAGCAGAGAGCAGAGCAGTGTGTGTGAGCGCATGCGTAGGTACTTTTGACTGGAATACTACAGAGAAGCTGCAGTAACTGAGGGTTCCAGCATCTCAGGGCCAGTGAATCACTATGATGATGTAACGACTACTGATATCTCCACTAGCAGGAAATTAGGTCATCATATGTGACCCGTTACAGAAAGCTGGGTGTACAGTGGGGGAAAAAAAGTATTTAGTCAGCCACCAATTGTGCAAGTTCTCCCACTTAAAAAGATGAGAGAGGCCTGTAATGTTCATCATAGGTACACGTCAACTATGACAGACAAATTGAGAAAAGAAAATCTAGAAAATCACATTGTAGGATTTTTTATGAATTTATTTGCAAATTATGGTGGAAAATAAGTATTTGGTCACCGACAAACAAGCAAGATTTCTGTCTCTCACAGACCTGTAACTTCTTCTTTAAGAGGCTCCTCTGTCCTCCACTCGTTACCTGTATTAATGGCACCTGTTTGAACTTGTTATCAGTATAAAAGACACCTGTCCACAACCTCAAACAGTCACACTCCAAACTCCACTATGGCCAAGACCAAAGAGTTGTCAAAGGACACCAGAAACAACATCGTAGACCTGCACCAGGCTGGGAAGACTGAATCTGCAATAGGTAAGCAGCTTGGTTTGAAGAAATCAACTGTGGGAGCAATTATTAGGAAATGGAAGACATACAAGACCACTGATAATCTCCCTCGATCTGGGGCTCCACGCAAGATCTCACCCCGTGGGGTCAAAATGATCACAAGAACGGTGAGCAAAAATCCCAGAACCACACGGGGGACCTAGTGAATGACCTGCAGAGAGCTGGGACCAAAGTAACAAAGCCTACCATCAGTAACACACTACGCCGCCAGGGACTCAAATCCTGCAGTGCCAGACGTGTCCCCCTGCTTAAGCCAGTACATGTCCAGGCCCGTCTGAAGTTTGCTAGAATGCATTTGAATGATCCAGAAGAGGATTGGGAGAATGTCATATGGTCAGATGAAACCAAAATAGAACTTTTTGGTAAAAACTCAACTCGTCGTGTTTGGAGGACAAAGAATGCTGAGTTGCATCCAAAGAACACCATACCTGCTGTGAAGCATGGGGGTGGAAACATCAAGCTTTGGGACTGTTTTTCTGCAAAGGGACCAGGACGACTGATCTGTGTAAAGGAAAGAATGAATGCATCATGAGATTTTGAGTGAAAACCTCCTTCCATCAGCAAGGACATTGAAGATGAAACGTGGCTGGGTCTTTCAGCATGACAATGATCCCAAACACACCGCCCGGGCAACGAAGGAGTGGCTTCGTAAGAAGCATTTCAAGGTCCTGGAGTGGCCTAGCCAGTCTCCAGATCTCAACCCCATAGAACATTTTTGGAGGGAGTTGAAAGTCTGTGTTGCCCAGCGACAGCCTCAAAACATCACTGCTCTAGAGGAGATCTGCATGGAGGAATGGGCCAAAATACCAGCAACAGTGTGTGAAAACCTTGTGAAGACTTACAGAAAACGTTTGACCTGTGTCATTGCCAACAAAGGGTATATAACAAAGTATTGAGAAACTTTTGTTATTGACCAAATACTTATTTTCCACCATAATTTGCAAATAAATTCATAAAAAATCCTACAATGTGATTTTCTGGATTTTTTTTCCTCATTTTGTCTGTCATAGTTGACGTGTACCTATGATGAAAATTACAGGCCTCTCTCATCTTTTTAAGTGGGAGAACTTGCACAATTGGTGGCTGACTAAATACTTTTTTCCCCACTGCATGATTTTGAGTTTTTTTGCAGAAATGCCTTCTTGAACGTGAACTTTCTTGTGTGTTAATAACAAACTGGTCTGGCATCTGTAAATATAAATGTGAAAAATACAGAATCTTGCCTAGCCATGATTGGTTGAGATAATGAGGGGGCCGGGACATTCATGAGAAATAGAGACCATTCTGTCACTCAAGGCTTCCCTGTCAAATGGCACATCCGGGATGGTTGTTTGATTCATTTTTGTATTTTGTATTATGTAGGGTCCACCCCCCCTTGCATTCGGAAAGTATTCAGACCCCTTGACTTTTTCCACTTAAATGCTACATTACGGGCCTCCCGAGTGGCGCAGTGGTCTAAGGCACTGCATCGCAGTGCTAGCTGTGCCACTAGAGATCCTGGTTCGATTCCAGGCTCTGTCGCAGCCGACCGGGAGACCCATGGGGCGGCGCACAACTGGTCCAGGTTAGGGGAGGGTTTGGCCGTTATTTGTCGATATAGGACTCGTTTTACTGTGGATATAGATACTTTTGTACCTGTTTCCTCCAGCATCTTCACAAGGTACTTTGCTGTTGTTCTGGGATTGATTTGCACTTTTCGCACCAAAGTACGTTCATCTCTAGGAGACAGAACGCGTCTCCTTCCTGAGCGGTATGACGGCTGTGTGGTCCCATGGTGTTTATACTTGCATTCAATTGTTTGTACAGATGAACGTGGTACCTTCAGGCATTTGGAAATTGCTCCCAAGGATGAACCAGACTTGTGGAGGTCTACCATTTTTTTTCTGAGGTCTTGGCTGATTTCTTTTGATTTTCGCATGATGTCAAGCAAAGAGGCAATGAGTTTGAAGGTAGGCCTTGAAATACATCCACAGGTACACCTCCAAATGACTGAAATGATGTCAATTAGCCTATCAGAAGCTTCTAAAGCCATGACATCATTTTCTGGAATTTTCCAAGCTGTTTAAAGGCACAGACAACTTAGTGTATGTAAACTTCTGACCCACTGGAATTGTGATACAGTGAATTATAAGTGAAATAATCTGTCTGTAAACAACTGTTGGAAAAATTACTTGTGTCATGCACAAAGTAGATGTCCTAACCAACTTGCCAAAACTATAGTTTGTTAACAAGAAATTTGTGGAGTGGTTGAAAAACGAGTTTTTATGACTCCAACCGAAGTGTATGTAAACTTCCGACTTCAACTGTACATGTTAAAAAATATACAAAATTGTTTCCTGATCTTTCTTATACGACAGACACTTCAGAAAAAACGTCCTTTTGATCTTTTTTGGGGACTATCTGTTATTCCATGTAGTGAATGTGTTATTCAATGTGTTTGTATGGGCTAATAGCAGTAAGGACTATCTGTTGTTCCATGTAGTGAATCTGTTATTCAATGTGTTTGTATGGGCTAATAGCAGTAAGGACTATCTGTTGTTGTCAGGGCGTGTGTAGGTGTAGTGTAGGAAATCAAATGCAGGACGCCGACGGTAGGTTCCAAATGCTGTATTTCTGGCCCAACACAGGCAACAGGACAACTAAGCCCAACAGCTAAACTACGCACAAGGCGAAAAGGCAAATGCGCACAAACAGGTGCGACAAACGAAGTGGTGCACGAACAAGTGCAACTGTGCTCCAGCGCAGTGGAGAACATATGCTCAACCGAGCAAAACACAACACTGACGAAAAACAATCATACACAACACATGACAAACACAACGAGAAACTTATAGGACACTAATTACGTAAAACAGAAACAGGTGTGACACAAACAGACAAAAGCAAACGAACATGAAACATCTATCGGTGGCAGCTAGAATTCCGGAGACGACGAGCGCCGAAGCCTGCCCGAACAAGGAGGAGAGGCAGCCTCGGCCGAAACCGTGACAGTACCCCCCCCTTGACGCGCGGCTCCAGACGCGCGCCGACTCCGGCCTCGGGGACGGCCAGGGGGACGCGGCGCAGGGCGCGTCGGATGCCTCCGATGGAACTCCGTCAGGAGCGACGGGTCCAACACGTCTCTCCTCGGCACCCAGCACCGCTCCTCCGGACCGTACCCCTCCCACTCCACTAGATACTGGAGACCCCCCATCCGACGTCTCGAATCCAAGATGGATCTCACGGAGTACGCCGGTGCCCCCTCGATGTCCAACGGGGGCGGAGGAGTCTCCAAGATCTCATCTTCTTGGAGTGGGCCCGCTACCACCGGCCTGAGAAGGGACACATGGAACGAGGGGTTAATACACTTATACTCCACAGGAAGCTGTAATCTATAACAAACCTCGTTCAACCTCCTCAGGACTTTAAATGGCCCTACAAACCGCCGACCCAGTTTCCGACAGGGCAGGCGGAGGGGCAGGTTTCTGGTAGAGAGCCAGACTCGATCACCAGGTGCGTACACCGGTGCCTCACTGCGGTGGAGATCAGCGCTCGCCTTCTGACGTCGGAGGGCCCGCTGCAGGTGGACGTGTGCAGCGTTCCAAGTCTCCTCCGAGCGCCGCGCCCACTCATCCACCGCAGGAGCCTCGATCTGGCTCTGCTGCCAGGGTGCCAGAACCGGCTGGTAACCTAACACACATTGAAATGGGGTTAGGTTCGTGGAGGAATGGCGTAGGGAATTCTGGGCCATCTCGGCCCAGGGAACGTACCTTGACCACTCCTCCGGCCGGTCCTGGCAGTATGTTCTGAGAAACCTACCCACATCCTGGTTTACGCGTTCCACCTGCCCATTGCTCTCCGGGTGGTAGCCCGAGGTGAGGCTCACCGAGACCCCCAACCGCTCCATAAACGCTCTCCAGACCCTGGAGGTGAATTGGGGACCCCGATCAGCCACAATGTCCTCGGGCACCCCGTAGTGCCGGAACACATGGGTAAACAGTGCCTCGGCAGTTTGCAGGGCCGTAGGAAGACCCGGCATGGGGAGCAAACGACAGGCCTTAGAGAACCGGTCCACAACGACCAGGATGGTGGTATTCCCTTGGGAGAGGGGAAGGTCTGTTATAAAGTCCACTGAGAGGTGGGACCATGGCCGTTGTGGAACGGGCAGGGGTAGCAACTTACCCCTAGGTAAATGTCTAGGCGCCTTACACTGGGCGCACACCGAGCAGGAGGAAACATAAACCCTCACATCCCTAGCCAACGTGGGCCACCAGTACTTGGCACTAAGACAGTGCACTGTCCGGCCGATACCCGGATGTCCAGAGGAGGGTGACGTGTGAGCCCAATAGATCAATCGATCCCGAACCTCGAGCGGAACGTACTTCCGACCCTCCGGGCACTGTGATGGACTAGGGTCGGTGCGTAACGCCCGCTCGAGTTCAGCATCGACCTCCCACACTACCGGCGCCACCAGACACGACGCAGGCAGTATGGGAGTGGGCTCCACGGACCTCTCCTCCGCGTCATACCGCCGAGACAGCGCATCTGCCTTGCCATTCTGTGACCCAGGGATGTACGTGATCTTAAACGTAAACCTGGTCAAGAACATACTCCATCTTGCCTGGCGAGGGTTCAGCCTCCTCGCCGCCCGGATGTACTCCAGGTTACGGTGGTCCGTCAAAATGAGGAAAGGGTGTTGAGCCCCCTCAAGCCAGTGCCTCCACACCTTTAGAGCCTGTACCACGGCTAACAGCTCCCTGTCCCCTACGTCATAGTTCCGCTCCGCCGGACTGAGCTTCTTAGAGTAAAAAGCACAGGGGCGGAGTTTAGGTGGCGCGCCAGATCGTTGTGAAAGCACGGCTCCTAAACCGGCCTCCGACGCGTCCACCTCTACTTGGAACGGCAAAGAGGGATCCGGGTGCGCCAGCACCGGGGCCGAGGTAAACAGGTCCTTCAGCCTCCCAAACGCCCTGTCCGCCTCGGCCGACCACTGCAGACGCACCGGACCCCCCTTCAACAGAGACGTGATGGGAGCTGCCACCTGTCCAAAACCCCGGATAAACCTCCTGTAGTAATTTGCAAACCCCAAAAACTGCTGCACCTCCTTCACAGTGGTTGGTGTTTGCCAATTACGCACGGCCGACACTCGATCTACCTCCATCCTCACCCCTGACGCAGACAACTGATAACCCAAAAAGGAGACCGACTCCTGGAAAAACAGACACTTCTCTGCCTTCACATACAGGTCGTGCTCCACCAGCCTCCGCAACACCTTGCGCACCAGGGCTACATGCTCGACACGGGTAGGTGAGTACACGAGAATGTCATCAATGTACACCACCACCCCCTGCCCCTGCATGTCCCTGAAGATCTCATCCACAAATGATTGGAAAACTGATGGAGCGTTCATCAACCCGTATGGCATGACCAGATACTCGTAATGGCCCGAGGTGGTACTAAAGGCTGTTTTCCATTCATCGTTCTCCCTGATGCGCACCAAGTTGTACGCGCTCCTGAGATCTAGTTTCGTGAAGAAACGCGCCCCATGCAACGACTCAGTCATGGTCGCAATCAGCGGGAGTGGATAACTATACTTCACCGTAATCTGATTGAGACCACGGTAATCGATGCATGGGCGCAAACCACCATCCTTTTTCTTCACGAAAAAGAAACTCGAGGACGCGGGGGAAGTGGACGGCCGTATGTATCCTTGTCTCAGTGATTCGTCTATGTAAATCTCCATAGCTTTCTTCTCCTCCTGAGACAGAGGATACACATGGCTCCGTGGGAGCGCAGCTCCTGCCTGGAGGTTTATCGCACAATCCCCCTGCCTATGGGGTGGCAACCGCGTCGCCCTCGCCTTACTAAACGCAATAGCCAAATCCCCATACTCAGGTGGAATGTGCAATGCGGGCACCTGGTTTGGACTCTCCACCGAGGTAGCCCCTACGGAAACGCCCAAACATCTACCCACACACTGAGCAGACCACTCCATCAGAGCCCTCTCCTGCCACGAAATCACTGGGTTATGGGTACTCAACCAGGGCATGCCCAGCACCACCGGATACGCAGGAGAGTCAATCAGGAACAGCTGAATCATCTCCTGATGATCCCCCTGCGCACACATCCTAAGTGGCGCCGTGACCTCCCTGATCAAGCCCGTACCCAACGGACGACTATCTAGGGCGTGAACGGGAAAAGGAACATCAACAGGAATGAGGGGAATCCCTAACGCTAAACAAAACTTTTTATCAATAAAATTCCCAGCTGCGCCTGAATCTACCAGCGCCTTATGCTGGGCATGAGGTGCTACCTGTGGAAAACATACAGGCATACAAAAATGGGCAACAGAGAGCTCTGGGTGAGTGGGGCGCCTACTCACCTGGAAGGAATCCCCAGTGCGGGGCCTGTCGTCATCTCCCCTAGGAGGCCATCCCCAGCACCTAGCCGCGGTGTGTCCTCCCCGACCACAGTTGGTGCAGTGGATGGACCCCCTAGCCTGCCGACTCCTCCTCTCTCTAGCGCCAGCACCCCCGAGCTCCATGGGACAAGGCTCGGAGGCGCTGGAGGGTGGAATGGACGGACCCTCCGCAAGACGTCCGCGGGTAGCCAGCAGGGTATCCAGCCTGATGGACATATCCACCAGCTGGTCGAAAGTGAGGCTGGTGTCCCTGCACGCCAGCTCCCGACGGACATCCTCACGTAGGCTGCATCGGTATAGATCGATGAGGGCCCGATCATTCCACCCTGCATCTGCCGCCAGAGTACGGAATTCGAGCGCGAATTCCTGGGCACTTCTCCTCCCCTGTCGGAGGAAAACCAGACGCTCCCCCGCCGCTTTCCCCTCCGGGGGATGGTCAAACACCGCCCTGAAGCGGCGGGAGAACTCGGTGTACGTGATGGTCGTGGCGTCGATCTTCCTCCACTCCGCGTTGGCCCACTCCAACGCTTTTCCGGCCAGGCAGGAGATCAGGGCGGACACGCTCTCATGCCCTGAAGGTGCCGGGTGCACGGTGGCCAGGTATAGCTCTACCTGGAGCAGGAATCCCTGACACCCAGCCGCTGTCCCGTCGTAAGCCCTCGGGAGAGATAGTCGGACTCCTCGAGGTTCCGGCGCTGGAATGGGCGGGCTGGCCGATGGTGCTGGCAGGGCGGGCGGTGGTGGAGGCGAACCCCAGCCTCGGAGTGTGGTAATCACCTCCTGCAGGGCGTTCCCCATCTGCAGGAGTTGATCTTGCTGGTCCCGAACCTGGGCTTCCAGTCTTGTCTGGGCTGCTTCGGCTCCTGCTGATTCCATGACTGGTGTATGATTCTGTCAGGGCGTGTGTAGGTGTAGTGTAGGAAATCAAATGCAGGACGCCGACGGTAGGTTCCAAATGCTGTATTTCTGGCCCAACACAGGCAACAGGACAACTAAGCCCAACAGCTAAACTACGCACAAGGCGAAAAGGCAAATGCGCACAAACAGGTGCGACAAACGAAGTGGTGCACGAACAAGTGCAACTGTGCTCCAGCGCAGTGGAGAACATATGCTCAACCGAGCAAAACACAACACTGACGAAAAACAATCATACACAACACATGACAAACACAACGAGAAACTTATAGGACACTAATTACGTAAAACAGAAACAGGTGTGACACAAACAGACAAAAGCAAACGAACATGAAACATCTATCGGTGGCAGCTAGAATTCCGGAGACGACGAGCGCCGAAGCCTGCCCGAACAAGGAGGAGAGGCAGCCTCGGCCGAAACCGTGACAGTTGTTCCATGTAGTGAATGTGTTATTCAATGTGTTTGTATGGGCTAATAGCAGTAAGGACTATCTGTTGTTCCATGTAGTGAATCTGTTATTCAATGTGTTTGTATGGGCTAATAGCAGTAAGGACTATCTGTTGTTCCATGTAGTGAATCTGTTATTCAATGTGTTTGTATGGGCTAATAGCAGTAAGGACTATCTGTTGTTCCATGTAGTGAATCTGTTATTCAATGTGTTTGTATGGGCTAATAGCAGTAAGGACTATCTGTTGTTCCATGTAGTGAATCTGTTATTCAATGTGTTTGTATGGGCTAATAGCATTAAGGACTATCTGTTGTTCCATGTAGTGAATCTGTTATTCAATGTGTTTGTATGGGCTAATAGCAGTAAGGACTATCTGTTGTTCCATGTAGTGAATCTGTTATTCAATGCGTTTGTATGGGCTAATAGCAGTAAGGACTATCTGTTGTTCCATGTAGTGAATCTGTTATTCAATGTGTTTGTATGGGCTAATAGCAGTAAGGACTATCTGTTGTTCCATGTAGTGAATCTGTTATTCAATGTGTTTGTATGGGCTAATAGCAGTAAGGACTATCTGTTGTTCCATGTAGTGAATCTGTTATTCAATGTGTTTGTATGGGCTAATAGCAGTAAGGACTATCTGTTGTTCCATGTAGTGAATCTGTTATTCAATGTGTTTGTATGGGCTAATAGCAGTAAGGACTATCTGTTGTTCCATGTAGTGAATCTGTTATTCAATGTGTTTGTATGGGCTAATAGCAGTAAGGACTATCTGTTGTTCCATGTAGTGAATCTGTTATTCAATGTGTTTGTATGGGCTAATAGCAGTAAGGACTATCTGTTATTCCATGTAGTGAATCTGTTATTCAATGTGTTTGTATGGGCTAATAGCAGTAAGGACTATCTGTTGTTCCATGTAGTGAATCTGTTATTCAATGTGTTTGTATGGGCTAATAGCAGTAAGGACTATCTGTTGTTCCATGTAGTGAATCTGTTATTCAATGCGTTTGTATGGACTAATAGCAGTAATTCCAAATAAACATTTTCATCAAATCATTTTTGTGTATATTTTCAAAATCAAATTGCAAATTGATCCTTGGTATGACCTTCTTAAAACAATTCCATATAGCTTAGTAGTAGGCAATAAACACAGATGTATTTCCACAGGGCCATGGGCTGAGACAGGGATGCAGCTTAAGCCCCACCCTCTTCAACATATATATAAACAAATTGTCGAGGGCACTAGAACAGTCTGCAGCACCCGGCCTCACCCTACTAGAATCTGAAGTCAAATGTGTACTGTTTGCTGATGATCTGGTGCTTCTGTCACCAACCAAGGAGGGCCTATAGCAGCACCTAGATCTTCTGCACAGATTCTGTCAGACCTGGGCCCTGACAGTAAATCTCAGTAAGACAAAAATAATGGTGTTCCAAAAAAGGTCCTGTTGCCAGGATCATAAATACAAACTATCGATACACCGTTGCCCTAGAGCACACAAATAATTATACCTATACCTACCTCGGCCTAAACTTCAGCGCCACAGGTAACTTCCACAAAGCTGTCAATGAACTGACAGACAAGGCAAGAAGGGCCTTCTATGCCATCAAAAGGAACATAAAACAATTAGGATCTTTTGGATGAAAAATACTCTATGGATGTGAGGTCTGGGGTCCGCTCACCAACCTATTTTTTTTGTTTGTTTTATTTTGTTTAACTAGGCATGTCAGTTAAGAACAAATTCTTATCTACAATGACGGCCTACACCGGCCAAACCCGGACGACGCTGGGCCAATTGTGCGCTGCCCTATGGGACTCCCAATCATAGCCGGTTGTGATACAGCCTGAAATCGAACCAGGGGGTCTGTAGTGACGCCTCAAGCACTGAAATGCAGTGCCTTAGACCGCTGCGCCACTCGGGAGCCCAATAATTCACAAAATGGGACAAACACCCAATTGAGACTCTGATTGCAGAATTCTGCAAAAATAATCCTCAGTGTACAACGTAAAAACACCAAATAATGCATGCAGAGCAGAATTAGGCCGATACCCACTAATTATCAAAATCCTGAAAAGAGCCATTAAATTCTCAACCACCTAAAAGGAAGCGATCCCCAAACCTTCCATAACAAAGCCATCACCCTACAGAGAGATGAACCTGGAGAAGAGTCCCCTAAGCAAGCTGGTCCTGGGGCTCTGTTCACAAACACAAACAGACCCCACAGAGCCCCAGGACAACAACAACAACAACACAACTAGACCCAACCAAATCATGAGAAAACAAAAAGAGAATTACTTGACACATTGGAAAGAACAAACAAAAAAACAGAGCAAACTAGAATGCTATTTGGCCCTAAACAGAGAGTAAAAAGTGGCAGAATACCTGACCCCAAACTTAAGGAAAGCTTGTGTGTGTGTGTGTGTTTATATGTGTTTATATGTGTTTATATTTGTGTGTGTGTGTGTGTGTGTGTGTGTGTGTGTGTGTGTGTGTGTGTGTGTGTGTGTGTGTGTGTGTGTGTGTGTGTGTGTGTGTGTGTGTGTGTGTGTGTGTGTGTGTGTGTGTGTGTGTGTGTTTTTTTTTAAGGAAAAGAGGACAGGGTTAACTGCCCCAGTCCATTAACAATGACGTTCTAGAACGGTGGTTTACCAAACAGAGCCGTGGACAGCACCAGTAGAGTGTAGAACCTAAAGCAGAGAACAACAGTACATCAGATATTGATTGATTTCGCAGGAACAGCATTGTATTAGACCCAGGCTTTAGCTCAGTGGGCTAACAAGCTTCAGACATTGCATGAGTCTAACTCCAATGATACCAGAGACATTGGATATCCCATTGATCTTGTTCATCGAGTGTTGTCTCTGTCCAGTTTCTCTGTAGCGGAGGAAGTTCAGTGTGACCTGAAGACTGGAGTGGCTTTAGCTCAGTGGGCTAACAAGGTCTCCTTAACATCCCTGATCACATATTAGCTTTAGCTCAGTGGGCTAACAAGGTCTCCTTAACATCCCTGATTACATATTAGCTTTAGCTCAGTGGGCTAACAAGGTCTCCTTAACATCCCTGATTACATATTATCTTTAGCTCAGTGGGCTAACAAGGTCTCCTTAACATCCCTGATTACATATTAGCTTTAGCTCAGTGGGCTAACAAGGTCTCCTTAACATCCCTGATCACATATTAGCTTAAGCTCAGAGGACTAACACCGTTTTGATACTTTCGCTCAGTGGGTTAAAGCATTCCTTATCGATGCCCTCAGACCTTAAGACTTGTGTTAGCTCCCCCAGCTAGTCTCTAGGCATTACTTCAGTGGGCTAACAGTAGGTGAACTCCTCGTTACCATCCTCTGGTCTGGTCGATGCCCTCAGCGATGAAGTCAGCGGGGAAGATGTCTTCGAACTCCTTCCTGTTCTCAAAGGGGTTGTTGGCCAGGGCATAGGGCATGCTGCGGGACTCTAACCAGCAGTCAAACACTTCAGTGACCCTGCACAACACGCCTTGACCACAGTGGGCCGGGATAGTCCAACTGGTCAATACTGTAGGGAGAGAGACAGAGAGAGAGGGGGGAAAGAGAGGGGGGGAGAGAGACGGGGGGAAAGAGAGAGAGACAGAGAGAGAGACAGAGAGAGCGAGAGGGGGGGAGAGAAAGACAGAAAGAGAGACAGAGAGAGAGAGAGAGAGAAAGAGAGAGAGAGAGAGAGAGAGAGAGAGAGAGAGAGACAGAGAGAGAGAGAGAGAGAGAGAGAGAGAGAGAGAGAGAGAGAGAGAGAGAGAGAGAGAGAGAGAGAGAGAGGGGGGGAAGAGAGAGAGAGAGAGAGAGAGAGAGAGAGAGAGAGAGAGAGAGAGAGAGAGAGAGACAGAGAGAGAGACAGAGAGAGCGAGGGGGGGAGAGAAAGACAGAAAGAGAGAGAGAGAGAGAGAGAGAGAGAGAGAGAGAGAGAGAGAGAGAGAGACAGAGAGAGAGACAGAGACCAGGGGTTATCCATCTGTAAGGTCCATGAAAAGCCCTATATAAAATCCATGTATTATTATAAGTGGAGAAGCATAGATACTGATATAATTGTTTTCAGTGTAGATGACTATGATTATCATGATTACTGTAGGACAGCCCAGCCCCTGGTGACTGAACTTTTTGAAAAAGGTTATATTGTCTTCTCAGGAAGTCACCCTACTCTGTGTCACTCTCCAATTCCCCATTCTGTCACACCTCTGTGAGGCACTAGGTTCTGTTGTCTGATATCTGATTGGAGGTTGACTTTACAGTAACGCTATTGGTCAACAACTCAGATTTTGAATCTAAACATGGTCAAATGGTTATAAAAGGGGTCTCAGATTCATTACCTCTCTCTTTGTTCCTGACCTGCCGTGGAGAGATACACTCTCTCTTTCTCCCTGTCTCCCCCAAGAGCTACGGGCAAGCCATGGATTCTTCGTCTCTCTCAGTCTCTGATCATGTGTAGATACTTAACGTTTTGTTGATGCCAGTATCGCCTTGTAACTTAAGCGTATAGCTTGTATAATGTAATCATTCATTTTTACAATGTTAATTCAATCTATTTGCTTTTTATATAGACAATTGTTATACCTTTCTTTCCAAAAGTATTGGGACAAATTCACTTATATGTGTACTAATGTAGTACAACGTTTAGTATTTGGTCCCAGATTACAAGCACGCAATGACTACATTATGTTTGTGACCATACAAACTTGTTGGATGCATTTGATGTTTATTTTGGTTGTGTTTCTGATATATTTTTTTGCCCAATAGAAATGAATGGTAAGAATAAAATATGTTTCTAAACACGACATTAATGTGGATGCTACCATGGTTACGACTAATCCTGAATGAATCGTGAATAATGATGAGTGAGAAGGTTAGACGAATAAATATCAATATGATACAGTGCATTCGGAAAGTAATCAGACCGTTGACTTTTTCCACATTTTGTTACGTTACGTTATGTAAATGTCATTTTTATAGTATTAATACATTTGCAAACATTTCTAAAAACCTGTTTTCACTTTGTCATTATGGGGTATTGGGTGTAGATTGATGAGGGGGAAAAGACAATGTAATCCATTTTAGAATAAGGCTGTAACGTAACAAAATGTGGAAAAAGTCAAGGGGTCTGAATACTTTCCGAATGCACTGTATTTATGCCTCTAACTTTCTCATAAGCTTAATGTAGTCATTGCGTGATAGGAATATGGGACCAAATACTCAACTTTTACTACACATATAATTGAATTTGTCCCAATACTTTTGGTCCCCAAAAAAGTGGGTCCATGCACAAAAAGTGCTGTAATTTCCAAACGGTTAACTTGATTACAGATGAAAACACCTCTAATTAAAGCTGACAGTTTAACCTCATAGTCATTGTATCATTTCAAATCCAAAGTGCTGGAGCACAGAGCCAAAACAACAACAAAGGTGTCACCGTCCCGATACTTTTGGATGTTTGTCCTGTATTATTGCTTGCCTTTCTTTGATGAAATCCATCATTTTTGACAAATAATGTGACGTCTGTTAAACTATGGTCTGTAATCCATTGTTTTCCAGTGAAGTAGGAAGTGAAACCATCAAGCATGCACTACAGTCAATACAAATATCCTTTATTTAACGCTTAGCCTACTGTTAACCTGTGATTGTCCTGATTGTTATAGACTATTGTGTACCTGTCCTGATTGTTATAGGCTATTGTGTACCTGTCCTGATTGTTATAGACTACTGTGTACCTGTCCTGATTGTTATAGACTACTGTGTACCTGTCCTGATTGTTATAGACTACTGTGTACCTGTCCTGATTGTTATAGACTATTGTGTACCTGTCCTGATTGTTATAGGCTACTGTGTACCTGTCCTGATTGTTATAGACTAATGTGTACCTGTCCTGATTGTTATAGGCTACTGTGTACCTGTCCTGATTGTTATAGACTACTGTGTACCTGTCCTGATTGTTATAGGCTACTGTGTACCTGTCCTGATTCTTATAGGCTACTGTGTACCTGTCCTGATTGTTATAGGCTACTGTGTACCTGTCCTGATTGTTATAGACTACTGTGTACCTGTCCTGATTGTTATAGACTACTGTGTACCTGTCCTGATTGTTATAGGCTACTGTGTACCTGTCCTGATTGTTATAGACTACTGTGTACCTGTCCTGATTGTTATAGGCTACTGTGTACATGTTATTGTCCTGATTTTTATAAGGCTGTCAATTGGATTTGGAATCCATAGTTTTTTATGGAAGGAAAATGCATTCTATGCATCTACTGCCAAAACGAAAAAAATCTGCCATGTAATGAGGGGCTGCTCCTTCTCCGTTAACAAACAACAGCTCCCTTGGCAGAAGTGGCGTAAAATGCTACTTTTATCAAAAACTACGGATTTCAGAAAATAATGGTACAGGACAACCATAGGTACACGGTAAGAGTTTAAGAACTGACATTTTTACAAGTATCAACTGATAGGCACTCGACGTCGTTGAAGGAACAGTCCGCCCACACTCATCGCAACTGAACTCCATTGAGAGGAACAGAGACAGTGTGTGTGGTGTGTAATCACTGCCCACGATCAATGACTCACCTCTCACGATGCAGATCAGTTACTTTCACTCCCGTCAACTCCTCCAGCTCAGCCATGGACCCCAACACACACCACCTGGACACACACACACACACACACCACCAGGACACTCACACACACACACACACCTGGACACACACACACACCACCAGGACACACACACACACACACACACACACCTGGACACACACACACAGTACCAGGACACACACACACACACACACCACC
>NC_139999.1:2685863-2742475 GCF_964263955.1 Coregonus lavaretus | reverse complement strand
AAATTGTTTGGGGACAGACCTGGTGGAGACAACTGAGCACTGAAGGTGTTCCTTGGTAAAGATTGCCACTGCACCACCATTGGAAGATCTGTGTTGCTGAAAAAGGTTATAGCCAGAAAGGTTAACATCAGTGTTCAAAACACTTTTTCTTAACCACGTCTCAGTAATGAGCAACACATCTGGATTGGAGCTGTGAACCTACACTTTCAATTGATCCATTTGAGGTAATAAGCTTTTTGTATTAACGTGCAGAAAGCCCAGGCTTTTATGAGAGCAGAAATCAGTGAAGCAGATATCAGAGCACAAGTCAGAATTTGGGCTAGCAGCAGTAGATGGGCCAGGGTGTACATGCACATTTCCAGATATCATCAGCAGTAATACAATCAGGGCACGGCAGAGGACAGGGAGAGCTCTGCAATGTTGATTTATGATGATATTTGAATGTGCATCAGACAGCAACAAGATCATATTGTACAGCAATTTCATCAGGTAACATGAATACAAAGCCGGCGAGAGGTGGTTAGAATAGGATGGGAGGCCAAGAGACCAAGTAACCAATAGAGAGTCAGAATCCCGAGTGTGGGAACAAACATAGTCTGTCCCATGGTCGGGTAAACAAGCAAGTTCATAGTCGACAAAGGAGGCAGGAGTCATGAGGCAAATAGCATAAAGCAAAAAATATATAACGACTTGGGGCCAGCCATGGTAAATTCAGAGTCACTCGCCCCAATAGAGCTTGTGTGCTGGAGGCGAGTGAAAGCTCGGGAGAGAGGGGGGAGACAGGGGGAGACAGGGGGTACCTGTACCAGACAGGGGGAGACAGGGGGGAGACAGGGGGAGACAGGGGGGAGACAGGGGGAGACAGGGGGAGACAGGGGGTACCTGTACCAGACAGGGGGAGACAGGGGGGAGACAGGAGGGAGACAGGGGGAGACAGGGGGTACCTGTACCAGACAGGGGGAGACAGGGGGGAGACAGGGGGGAGACAGGGGGAGACAGGGGGAGACAGGGGGGAGACAGGGGGGGGACAGGGGGTACCTGTACCAGACAGGGGGGAGACAGGGGGGAGAGAGGGGGAGACAGGGGGAGACAGGGGGGGACAGGGGGAGACGGGGGGAGACGGGGGGAGATGGAGGGAGACAGGGGGGAGACAGGGGGAGACAGGGGGGGACAGGGGGAGACAGGGGGAGACAGGGGGGAGACGGGGGGAGACGGGGGGAGATGGGGGGAGACAGGGGGGAGACGGGGGGAGACGGGGGGAGACAGGGGGGAGACAGGGGGAGACAGGGGGGGACAGGGGGAGACAGGGGGGAGACAGGGGGAGACAGGGGGGAGACAGGGGGAGACAGGGGGGGACAGGGGGAGACAGGGGGGAGACAGGGGGAGACAGGGGGTACCTGTACCAGACAGGGGGAGACAGGGGGAGACAGGGGGGAGACAGGGGGAGACAGGGGGAGACAGGGGGGGACAGGGGGAGACAGGGGGAGACAGGGGGGAGACAGGGGGAGACAGGGGGGAGACAGGGGGGAGACAGGGGGAGACAGGGGTACCTGTACCAGACAGGGGGAGACAGGGGGAGACAGGGGGGAGACAGGGGGAGACAGGGGGGAGACAGGGGGAGACAGGGGGTACCTGTACCAGACAGGGGGAGACAGGGGGAGACAGGGGGGAGACAGGGGGAGACAAGGGGAGACAGGGGGGAGACAGGGGGAGACAGGGGGAGACAGGGGGTACCTGTACCAGACAGGGGGAGACAGGGGGAGACAGGGGGGAGACAGGGGGGAGACAGGGGGAGACAGGGGGTACCTGTACCAGACAGGGGGAGACAGGGGGGAGACAGGGGGAGACAGGGGGAGACAGGGGGGAGACAGGGGGAGACAGGGGGAGACAGGCCAAGGCAGACGGTAAACAGATCGCCAGGTGGAATCCAAGCAGCAGTGCAGCAGGCAACGGGAGTAGGTGTCACACCCACTTGGGAGAAACTTTTTCGGGAGGCAGATTCCTTGTAGAAGATCCCAGCTAGCTGCGTCCAAACAAAGTTGTCCTGTGGTTGTTGTTATCAAATCAAAAATATTGTTTCTTATTGAGGTAATTTAGAATTGAAGTGTACTGGCTGCATATCAGTTCAAAATAGAGTTGAATCCAGGGGATACTCGGGGGGGCTCCTGTCTCCCGCTTCCTGAGTCGGTTTCTGCCTGAGTTGCCTGTTTTCTGTCCTGGAGTCTTTTTTCCTGTGTTTCCTGAACGCATCCTGTCTGGTTGCCGGGCGACGAAGCAAGGCGGGAGATCTCTCCATTACCCGCACCTGCATCTCATCAGCTATCCGCACACCTGGTTCTGATCATCACCTCTCCACTTCATAAGCTCTGACCTGACATCCATTCCCTGCCGGATCGTTAGCCATGAACAGTATGTGGTGCCTGCGTATCAGCCTCAGATTACTAAGAGTTAGTTTTGCTGTTCTGTTACTTTTTGCTGGCTGTGAACCCTAACCCTAACCCTTGCTGTGAACTCACCTTCGTTGACTCTGTCTACAGTTACTCTCCCGGAACATTCACTCCACCGCTGCCTGGTCGTCTGTGGCTTCAGAGACATCATTGGATCTGCCCATTCACTCCACCTCTGCCTGGTCGTCTGTGGCTTCAGAGACATCATTGGATCTGCCCATTCACTCCACCTCTGCCTGGTCGTCTGTGGCTTCAGAGACATCATTGGATCTGCCCATTCACTCCACCTCTGCCTGGTCGTCTGTGGCTTCAGAAACATCATTGGATCTGCCCATTCACTCCCACCAACTCACCTCCACTGCCAGCTCCGTCACCTGGATTCTCCTGCTTCCACATTTAAGTCTTTAAATAAATACTCACCTTCATTCAACTCACCTCGTCCTGGTCTGCTTCTGGGTTCCGCTTTAGAGAATCGTGACAGCTCCCAGCGGTCTAAGGCACTGCATCTCAGTGCTTGAGGCGTCACTACAGACCCCCCTGGTTCGATTCCAGGCTGTATCACAACCGGCCGTGATTGGGAGTGCCATAGGACGGCGCACAATTGGCCCAGCGTCGTCCGGGTTTGGCCGGTGTAGGCCGTCATTGTAAATAAGAATTTGTTCTTACCTGACTTGCCTAGTTAAAATAAAGGTAAAATTTAAAAAAAATGTAATGACCTGTGCACAGCAGGAGTGGGCTTCAAAGGCCTCTGCAATTGGGTGGTGTAGGCTTTTAAACTCTCCTGCCATTGTTGGGCTCAAGGGCTTTGACACCTCAGGGCTAATTGAAGTTGCAGTCAGATCTCTTTGGAAGCCTAAATTAAGCTTGGTAGCCTTAACTTAGCGTTCAGTGAAATATATTATTGTAATGTTTTTTTCTTCTTGGCTTTAAAATTAACTTCAGACTAAACATGACTCACTCAGTTCCACGTTGGACGGTGTTTTCAGGTTTCTGTTTGTTTGCCAGAGCATTTTCTTTATAGTTTGGAAAACAGAATCTTTGACATTAGGAATCATTCCAGGTAATTTTGTCCAAAATCAGGTTGTACTGAAACGTCATTAAGCTTCATTAAGCTCTACACACACTGACTCATTTCAGTTACTGAACACCAGCTGAGACTCTCACTCCAGCCAATCTGTCAGCACGCAAGCACACACGCACGCAAGCACGCACGCACGCACACACACGCACGCGCGAGAGAGAGAGAGAGAGATGAGAAATGAACAGACATACCTGGACGTACTGTCAGACAGACATACCTGGACGTACTGTCAGACAGACATACCTGGACGTACTGTCCCACGAAGTCGGTGACTTCAGCAGTGAAGCACCCGGAGGAGTCCACAGGACAGATGGGAAGCCTGGTCCCTCTGACAGATGTTATTCTCCATTCACACACGGTAATCCTCCAGAGGGCTCACACACACATCATTACATCAGCGTCACACACAACAACAGGAAAAAGGGACATTTGACATGGATGAAAGTTTCTCTCTCTTCCAACCCTGACAGTTTATCTGACCATTTCTACCGATCTGCGTGCCAGTTCGATCCAGTTACGGCTTTCGTTTGCACATCTTCCTGAACATCTTTCATTTAATCACTAATAACGTCTTCATGTCTCTAAATCATTGCCATGTGGTTAATCTAAATTCTATCCAAATCTAAATGAAAATGATACAAACCTAAAAAGTAACTTCCATTGCTAACTATGTAAAAATAGCCTACATTAAGCCAACAAATAAAAACATTGCAGCCTGCAGGTAGAACATTTCCTGATAAAAAAATAAATCCTATAAATCCCATTGGCTACACATGGCCTGTCTGCAAGGAACTTGAAACATTGTATCAACTATTAACTGGGCTTGACTAGCCTGAAGCTAGAGCTAGTCAACTTGCAACATTGTGTCAAATATCCTGGGCCCTCAGAGTTCCCCATGCCAGAGACAGCTGTAGGCTATTTACGCAAGGGATGAGAAGTAGTGCTTGACTTGGGTAGGAGCTCACTGCTTGAGCTCCTGTTGTTCTTCTTAAAGAATATTAGCTCAAAAAGTATCGTGGAGCTTCTGCACCTAAATATAAACATTTACATTTACATGATTTAGCGGACGCTCTTCTCCAGAGCGACTTACAAATTGGTGCATTCAACTTATGATAGACAGTGGGACAACCACCTTTTTAAAATATGTATTTTTTTTTTCTTTTGGGGGGGGAAGAAGGATTACTTTATACTATTCCAGGTATTCCTTAAAGAGGTAAACAGTAACCAGCACACAAAATGAGTGAGAGTAGAGCTAGCTGCAGCAGCCAATCAGTGTCTGTCTGTCCTTGACACCTGCAGCTATTACCCCTGACCCCTGACCCCAGGGGCCTATCCTACAGTAATGACTAGTGGGGCTACCAGGGGTCTATCAGTCCTATTGTAATGACTAGTGGGGCTACCAGGGGTCTATCTATCCTACAGTAATGACTAGTGGGGCTACCAGGGGCCTATCAATCCTACAGTAATGACTAGTGGGGCTACCAGGGGTCTATCTATCCTACAGTAATGACTAGTGGGGCTACCAGGGGTCTATCAATCCTACAGTAATGACTAGTGGGGCTACCAGGGGTCTATCTATCCTACAGTAATGACTAGTGGGGCTACCAGGGGTCTATCTATCCTACAGTAATGACTAGTGGGGCTACCAGGGGTCTATCTATCCTACAGTAATGACTAGTGGAGCTACCAGGGGTCTATCTATCCTACAGTAATGACTAGTGGGGCTACCAGGGGTCTATCTATCCTACAGTAATGACTAGTGGGGCTACCAGGGGCCTATCAATCCTACAGTAATGACTAGTGGGGCTACCAGGGGCCTATCAATCCTACAGTAATGACTAGTGGGGCTACCAGGGGTCTATCTATCCTACAGTAATGACTAGTGGGGCTACCAGGGGTCTATCTATCCTACAGTAATGACTAGTGGGGCTACCAGGGGTCTATCTATCCTACAGTAATGACTAGTGGGGCTACCAGGGGTCTATCTATCCTACAGTAATGACTAGTGGGGCTATCAGGGGTCTATCAATCAGTAATGACTAGTGGGGCTACCAGGGGTCTATCTATCCTACAGTAATGACTAGTGGGGCTACCAGGGGTCTATCTATCCTACAGTAATGACTAGTGGGGCTACCAGGGGTCTATCTATCCTACAGTAATGACTAGTGGGGCTACCAGGGGCCTATCAATCCTACAGTAATGACTAGTGGGGCTACCAGGGGTCTATCAGTCCTATTGTAATGACTAGTGGGGCTACCAGGGGCCTA
Organism: Coregonus lavaretus; assembly: GCF_964263955.1. Taxonomy (NCBI): domain Eukaryota; kingdom Metazoa; phylum Chordata; class Actinopteri; order Salmoniformes; family Salmonidae; genus Coregonus; species Coregonus lavaretus. Next base: position 2,736,680 of record NC_139999.1, on the reverse strand, counting down.
TCTATCAGTAATGACTAGTGGGGCTACCAGGGGTCTATCAATCCTACAGTAATGACTAGTGGGGCTACCAGGGGTCTATCTATCCTACAGTAATGACTAGTGGGGCTACCAGGGGTCTATCAGTCCTATTGTAATGACTAGTGGGGCTACCAGGGGTCTATCAATCAGTAATGACTAGTGGGGCTACCAGGGGCCTATCAATCCTACAGTAATGACTAGTGGGGCTACCAGGGGTCTATCAGTCCTATTGTAATGACTAGTGGGGCTACCAGGGGTCTATCTATCCTACAGTAATGACTAGTGGGGCTACCAGGGGTCTATCTATCCTACAGTAATGACTAGTGGGGCTACCAGGGGCCTATCAATCCTACAGTAATGACTAGTGGGGCTACCAGGGGTCTATCAATCCTACAGTAATGACTAGTGGGGCTACCAGGGGTCTATCTATCCTACAGTAATGACTAGTGGGGCTACCAGGGGTCTATCAATCCTACAGTAATGACTAGTGGGGCTACCAGGGGTCTATCTATCCTACAGTAATGACTAGTGGAGCTACCAGGGGTCTATCTATCCTACAGTAATGACTAGTGGAGCTACCAGGGGTCTATCTATCCTACAGTAATGACTAGTGGAGCTACCAGGGGTCTATCTATCCTACAGTAATGACTAGTGGGGATAATCTATCCTACAGTAATGACTAGTGGGGATAATCTATCCTACAGTAATGACTAGTGGGGATAATCTATCCTACAGTAATGACTAATGGGGCTACCAGGGGTCTATCAATCCTACCTGCACTAATAAGGAGTTCCAATCCTGATAGTTTTTACTATGCTATTAACTAGAGCAACACTCCATGGAGACTGCTAGACTAGAGCTAACAGCCTTGGACTGGACTACAGAGAGAAGTATTGCTCTGGGATGGGTTTAAAACATTAACTGCCAAACAATTAAAACTATCCCTCCTTGGAATAAGATGACAACACCCTAGAAAATCTCAAACAATCTCAACATTCCCCTTCCTCTCTCTCATCCTGTAGTCTCCCTCAATCAGACTCAGAACCACTCTCACAATGTACCCGGGCAACAGCCAACCTATCAACAAACAGCCCTCAGAACACTGGGCCAGTCAGAACCAAGGATGTGAAACGGTGATTACGGTGTGGGGCAGAGGGAGGAGGCATGTGTTCCCAAGATGAGTTTTATGAAGAAATTTTTTGGTTATAAACAAATCAATCAACCGATCAAACAATCAATTATGTTTATTCAAGTAGTTTCATAGAGACATGCAAGTTTGTAACAAATCATCATCATGTATACTCACAGCTCCAAAGTATGGCGCCTGGTGGATGTCTCCTGTCCCCTCCTCCTCTCTGACATAACTATCCATCCCCACCTGGAAGGCCCCCCTCTCACCGCACTACAGAGGAATGGAATAGAAACATTATCGTCCATTTTATGTGAGAAAACCAAAAATATAAACGCAACATGTAAAGTGTTTGTCCCATATGTCATGAGCTGAAATAAAAGATCCCAGAAATGTTCCATATGCACAAAAAGCTTATTTCTCAAAAATGCCACAGATGTCTCAAGCTTTTGAGGGAGTATGCAATTGCCATGCTGACTGCAGGAATGTCTACCAGAGCTTTTGCCAGATAATTGAATGCTTATTTCTCTACCATAAGCCGCCTTCAACATCATTTTAGAGAATTTGGCAGTACGTTCAACCGGCCTCACAACCCCAGACCACGTGTATGGCATCGTGTGGGCGAGCGGTTTGCTGATGTCAATGTTGTGAACAGTGTGCCCCATGGTGGCGGTGGGGTTATGGTATGGGCAGGCATAAGGTACGGACAAAGGATACAATTGCATTTTATCGATGGCAATTTGAATGTACAGAGATACCTTGACGAGATCCTGAGGCCCACTGGATCGACGTGTACGACAGCGTGTTCCAGTTCCCGCCAATATCCAGCAACTTCGCACAGCCATTGGAGGGGAGTGGGACAACATTCCACGGGCCACAATCAACAGCCTGATCAAAAAGATTTTGGGGGCTGTTTTGTTAGACTTCAGTGCAGCCTTTGACATTATCGATCATAGTCTGTTGCTGGAAAAACGTACAGTGAGGGAAAAAAGTATTTGATCCCCTGCTGATTTTGTACGTTTGCCCACTGACAAAGAAATGATCAGTCTATAATTTTAATGGTAGGTTTATTTGAACAGTGAGAAACAGAATAACAACAAAAAAATCCAGAAAAACACATGTCAAAAATGTTATAAATTGATTTGCATTTTAATGAGGGAAATAAGTATTCATGTCTTTGTCAGTGGGCAAACATACAAAGTCAGCAGGGGATCAAATACTTTTTTCTCTCACTGTATGTGTTATGGCTTTACAACCCCTGCTATATTGTGGATAAAGAGTTACCTGTCTAACAGAACACAGAGGGTGTTCTTTAATGGAAGCCTCTCCAACAAAATCCAGGTAGAATCAGGCATTCCCCAGGGCAGCTGTTTAGGCCCCTTGCTTTTTTCCATCTTTACTAACGACATGCCACTGGCTTTGAGTAAAGCCAGTGTGTCTGTGTATGCGGATGACTCAGCACTATACACATCAGCTACTACAGCGACTGAAATGAGAGCAACACTTAACAAAGAGCTGCAGTCAGTTTCAGAAGGGGTGTCAAGGAATAAGTTAGTCCTAAATATTTCAAAAACTAAAAGCATTATATTTGGGACAAATCATTCACTAAACCCTAAACCTCAACCAAATCGAGTAATGAATAATGTGGAAATTGAGCAAGGTGAGGTGACTAAACTACTTGGAGTAAATGTGGATTGTAAACTGTCAGAGTCAAAGCATATTGATACCACAGTAACTAATAATAACAATAATAATATGCCATTTAGCAGACACTTTTATCCAAAGCGACTTAGAGTCATGTGTGCATAAATTTTTACGTTTGTTTACGTTCGTTCATAGACGGGACGGACCGAGGCGTAGCGTGATATGCATACATGTTTATTTGGAACGAATAAACAAGCGACAAAACAACAAACTAAACTAAACGTGAAGTCCACGGTACACAAACAACATACCTCACACGGAACAAGATCCCACAACCCACTAGTGCCAATAGGCTGCCTAAGTATGGTCCCCAATCAGAGACAACGAGCGACAGCTGCCTCTGATTGGGAACCACACCGGCCAACATAGATCTACACGATCTAGATCTAAACATAGAAAATACCAACAAGGAATATACACACCCTGACTCAACATATAAGCGTCCTCTGAGTCAGGGCGTGACAATGGGTGGTCTACCCTGGGCGTTACAAGCGCCATGCTCTACCAATTGAGCTACAGAGGACCACAATAACATACACACTATAAAAACATGTACACATTGATTTTGTGTTGTAGATATGTGGTAGTAGAGTAGAGGCCTGAGGGCACACACTTAATATGTTGTGATATCTGTTCTGAATGTATTGTAATGTTTTTAAAATGTATAACTGCCTTAATTTTGCTGGACCCCAGGAAGAGTAGCTGCTGCCTTGGCAGGAACTAATGGGGATCCATAATAAATACAAATACAAACTCTATGCGAAGGAGATGTGTCGCGCTGCATGAGGCAAATGGTGGTCACACCAGATACTGACTGGGTTTCTGATCCACGCCCCTACCTTTTTTTTTTTTTAAGGTATCTGTGACCAACAGATGCATATTTGTATTCCCAGTCATGTGAAGTCCATAGATTAGGGCCTAATGAATTTATTTAAATTGACTGATTTCCTTACATGAACTGTAACTCAGTAAAATCATTTAATTGGATTCGTTTCAACATTTCTTAATTTCTTTGTTTACATTTTGAATTATGTGTGTATTGTTTTGTATTGCTAGGTATTACTTCACTGTTGGAGCTAGAAACACAAGCATTTCGCTGCACCTGCAATAACATCTGCAAATCTGTGTACTTGATCAATAAACTTTGATTTGATTTAAAAGACAGACAGGATAGAGGACAAGGGCTTCATTTACACAGGCAGCGCATTTCTGATCTTTTGCCCAATTATTGTCAAAAGAGCTCATCTGATTGGTAAAATGACCAATTAGTGAAAAAAAACCAGAATTGGGCTGTCTGTGTAAATGCAGTCAAAGGGTTATACATTACATTGAATTGATCTTTATACCCGTGTAATAATCGTGTAACAGGGTTTTCTCTGCATAGAAAAGTCTTGGGCAGGCCGCCTAAGTGTTTTGTCCAAACAGTTTTTTAAAAATGTAATCGAGTAAAATATTCGGGATGGAAAAGCGTTTTAAGCGTAAACTAGATATAGAGAATGTAGAACAAGATAATGGACCCTTTATATTATTAAATAAGATCATATTTGAGAACTAACAATCACTGAAATAAAAGCTAGAAATTACAAAAAAGGATGCATTCAGGAGTATTTTTTGTCATGGCATGCGGCCCTCATTTGATTTTGTTATAATGTTTGAATCACTCAGAAAGCAGTAGTAGTAGAATATGATATTATCAATATTATATCTTCTGACAGTAGTAGAATATGATATTATTAATATTATATCTCACCTTACTGAAGTAGTCAAACCAGAGGCCTGTGCTTCTACCCTTCCCAGGGAATCTACAGGAATACCAGAGGCCTGTGCTTCACCCTAACCCTAACCCTCCCAGGGAATCTACAACAATAAACAATAAATCAAATCACTGTTCAAAAAAACTCCTTCATTATGTGACTTTCTTTAACCCTCTGTGGTCCTCTGTAGCTCAGCTGGTAGAGCACGGCGCTTGTGACGCCAAGGTAGTGGGTTCGATCCCCGACACCACCCCATACACACAAAAAAAATTATTATGCACGCGTGACTGTAAGTTGCTTTGGATAAAAGCGTCTGCTAAATGGCATATTACATTATTATAGGGCCCTATAAAATGGTTTAAAGTTTTGCCTAATTTCGTTTTTTTTTTTTTTATATATATATTTTTTAATAGAGAAAAACAACAAAATTGGATGTTCTAAGTCCATAACAGCTTAAACCACATCTGGTGGTCTGGGAAAATTTTTATTTTTAGGTGTAGATACACTTTAATTGAAGTGCTTGCATCAGCAAGAGACTTGTTCGGTTAGCTGTGTTTTCTGAAGCGCACATGTGATGACAACATTCTGCCAGGTAGGCACGGGCTACTTTGTAGTTAACATTTAAAGCTGCAATATGTAACGTCTTCGGCGACCCGACCAAATTCACATAGAAATGTGAGTTGTAGATCTGTCATTCTCATTGAAAGCAAGTCTAAAAAGCGGTAGATCTGTTCTATGTGCGCTATTTCTATGCTTCCCGTTCTTAAGTTTCGTTTTTAAATCTTTTACTTTAGGTTTTGGTTATGGAAAATAAATATATTTCACAGCGGTTCAGATGGTACAATAATTCTCTACACTATACCTGCTTGTTTTGTCACATAAACAAAGATTTTTTTTTTGTTGACTGAGGCAAATGCTGTAAATTACGAGGACTCAATGTATTCTGAAAGATGAGACGTTGAGGATTATAATAAATACCGCTTTGATGTCATAAAAGCGAGCCAAAACACCCGTAAATCCAAATCATGTCATATAAAGTTCAATGTTTATGATCACTATGTTTGATCTACAGTTACAAGATGACATGGCGTTATACCCCGGGTTGTCCTGAACAGAATAAGCCTGCTTGCTGTATTGTGAAGAACATTTGCCGCAGACTCATCTATGCGCATCAATATTACAATGTTCTTCTCTGAATTGCCTTGTGAAAGCCTAACACTGTAAGATCATATTTTATCATTTAGCTAGTCACGTTGCCTATAGAACAAGTTTTTCGAGTCTTGCCCACCTGACCCAGATTGCGATTTATAAGGGATGTTTTGGATTGCGTAAACCAGAGTTTCCCCCTGGGAGCACGTCTTGGTTTTTACCCTAACACTACACAGCTGATTCAAATAATCAAAGCTTGATGATGAGTTGGTTATTTGAATCAGCTGTGTAGTGCTACGGCAACAAAACCCAAAACGTGCACCCAGGGGGGCGGGGCCCCAGGACTGAGTTTGGGAAACCCTGGCATAAACAACAGTAATTGTGTAAAGGCGGGATGCAGGGCTGTGTTCCAAACAAGTGTGCTTGCTCTAGTTCCTTCAGCTAGAAGAGCTGAAAAAGGCACCTTATAGTTAAAGAATATTATCTGAGTCATAAAAGTGCATTGAAATGACTTAGGAACGAACTGTGCACACTTTGGAGAGGTGTGAGGCCACGTGGAGACACCAGTTAGACCTCTCACTCAAACCCACAGTTTGGAGAGGTGTGAGGCCACGTGGAGACACCAGTTAGACCTCTCACTCAAACCCTTGGCATTTTTTTGTCTTATGTTGCACCCTACCCCACATTTTCCAGGAATATTCTTATCGTGAGACTGAATGTATCCAGAGTATTTTCAGATGTTGTTATCAACAAATGCTGTGAAAAGTACAGTAAAATCAACAGTGTAATGTTTGGCTTCAGCCCTGCGTCCGTTGGACCGTTGTTGTTCTCAGTCTAATACTTTTCCCATAATCTCCAAACTGTTCCCTTTCAATCTGTAACATGGTTATTCTTATGCTTTTCATATTTCTTCAGTAAGAAACATTTCAATGTAGCCCTATCCATACAGGCCAATTCCCAGTGTAAAGGGGCATGTTATAGTGCCCTGCAAGAACAAACTCATCTGATCTCTGTGGTCTCTGTTATCTCTACGACTTCAATGGACGGAAGCCAATTATACCTCGCTGATGCTGTGCTGGAATGTGCTGAGAAATGTCACTTCCTCTGTTACCTAAACTCTGTCTCCTGCTCCAGTACCATTCACTGGGCTGTGTAATAGGGATGTCTCCAGTACCATTCACTGGGCTGTGTAATAGGGATGTCTCCAGTACCATTCACTGGGCTGTGTAATAGGGATGTCTTTCCTACTTTGAATGCTTAGGCCTGTCCCTCAACTCAATGCACATTAGGGCTGCATCCCAAATGGTACCCTATTCCCTATATAGTGCACTACTTTAGACCAGAGAATGCCACCCTATTCCCTATATAGTGCACTACTTTAGACCAGAGAATGGCCCCCTATTCCCTATATAGTGCACTACTTTAGACCAGAGAATGCCACCCTATTCCCTATATAGTGCACTACTTTAGACCAGAGAATGGCACCCTATTCCCTATATAGTGCACTACTTTAGACCAGAGAATGGCACCCTATTCCCTATATAGTGCACTACTTTAGACCAGAGAATGGCACCCTATTCCCTATATAGTGCACTACTTTAGACCAGAGAATGGCACCCTATTCCCTATATAGTGCACTACTTTAGACCAGAGAATGGCACCCTATTCCCTATATAGTGCACTACTTTAGACCAGAGAATGGCACCCTATTCCCTATATAGTGCACTACTTTAGACCAGAGAATGGCACCCTATTCCCTATATAGTGCACTACTTTAGACCAGAGAATGGCACCCTATTCCCTATATAGTGAACTACTTTAGACCAGAGAATGGCACCCTATTCCCTATATAGTTCACTACTTTAGACCAGAGAATGGCACCCTATTCCCTATATAGTGCACTACTTTAGACCAGAGAATGGTACCCTATTCCCTATATAGTGCACTACTTTAGACCAGAGAATGGCACCCTATTCCCTATATAGTGCACTACTTTAGGCCAGAGAATGGCACCCTATTCCCTATATAGTGCACTACTTTAGACCAGAGAATGGCACCCTATTCCCTATATAGTGAACTACTTTAGACCAGAGAATGGCACCCTATTCCCTATATAGTTCACTACTTTAGACCAGAGAATGGCACCCTATTCCCTATATAGTGCACTACTTTAGACCAGAGAATGGCACCCTATTCCCTATATAGTGAACTACTTTAGACCAGAGAATGGCACCCTATTCCCTATATAGTTCACTACTTTAGACCAGAGAATGGCACCCTATTCCCTATATAGTGCACTACTTTAGACCAGAGAATGGCACCCTATTCCCTATATAGTGAACTACTTTAGACCAGAGAATGGCACCCTATTCCCTATATAGTTCAATACTTTAGACCAGAGAATGGCACCCTATTCCCTATATAGTGCACTACTTTAGACCAGAGAATGGCACCCTATTCCCTATATAGTGCACTACTTTAGACCAGAGAATGGCACCCTATTCCCTATATAGTGCACTACTTTAGACCAGAGAATGGCACCCTATTCCCTATATAGTGCACTACTTTAGACCAGAGAATGGCACCCTATTCCCTATATAGTGCACTACTTTAGACCAGAGAATGGCACCCTATTCCCTATATAGTGCACTACTTTAGACCAGAGAATGGCACCCTATTCCCTATGTAGTGCACTACTTTAGACCAGAGAATGGCACCCTATTCCCTATATAGTGCACTACTTTAGACCAGAGAATGGCACCCTATTCCCTATATAGTGCACTACTTTAGACCAGAGAATGGCACCCTATTCCCTATATAGTGCACTACTTTAGACCAGAGAATGGCCCCCTATTCCCTATATAGTGCACTACTTTAGACCAGAGAATGGCACCCTATTCCCTATATAGTGCACTACTTTAGACCAGAGAATGGCACCCTATTCCCTATATAGTGCACTACTTTAGACCAGAGAATGGCACCCTATTCCCTATATAGTGCACTACTTTAGACCAGAGAATGGCACCCTATTCCCTATATAGTGCACTACTTTAGACCAGAGAATGGCACCCTATTCCCTATATAGTGCACTACTTTAGACCAGAGAATGGCACCCTATTCCCTATATAGTGCACTACTTTAGACCAGAGAATGGCACCCTATTCCTTATATAGTGCACTACTTTAGACCAGAGAATGGCACCCTATTCCCTATATAGTGCACTACTTTAGATCAGAGAATGGCACCCTATTCCCTATATAGTGCACTACTTTAGACCAGAGAATGGCACCCTATTCCCTATATAGTGCACTACTTTAGACCAGAGAATGGCACCCTATTCCCTATATAGTGCACTACTTTAGACCAGAGAATGGCACCCTATTCCCTATATAGTGCACTACTTTAGACCAGAGAATGGCACCCTATTCCCTATATAGTGCACTACTTTAGACCAGAGAATGGCACCCTATTCCCTATATAGTGCACTACTTTAGACCAGAGAATGGCACCCTATTCCCTATATAGTGCACTACTTTAGACCAGAGAATGGCACCCTATTCCCTATGTAGTGCACTACTTTAGACCAGAGAATGGCACCCTATTCCCTATATAGTGCACTACTTTAGACCAGAGAATGGCACCCTATTCCCTATATAGTGCACTACTTTAGACCAGAGAATGGCACCCTATTCCCTATATAGTGCACTACTTTAGACCAGAGAATGGCCCCCTATTCCCTATATAGTGCACTACTTTAGACCAGAGAATGGCACCCTATTCCCTATATAGTGCACTACTTTAGACCAGAGAATGGCACCCTATTCCCTATATAGTGCACTACTTTAGACCAGAGAATGGCACCCTATTCCCTATATAGTGCACTACTTTAGACCAGAGAATGGCACCCTATTCCCTATATAGTGCACTACTTTAGACCAGAGAATGGCACCCTATTCCCTATATAGTGCACTACTTTAGACCAGAGAATGGCACCCTATTCCCTATATAGTGCACTACTTTAGACCAGAGAATGGCACCCTATTCCCTATATAGTGCACTACTTTAGACCAGAGAATGGCACCCTATTCCCTATATAGTGCACTACTTTAGACCAGAGAATGGCACCCTATTCCCTATGTAGTGCACTACTTTAGACCAGAGAATGGCACCCTATTCCCTATATAGTGCACTACTTTAGACCAGAGAATGGCACCCTATTCCCTATATAGTGCACTACTTTAGACCAGAGAATGGCACCCTATTCCCTATATAGTGCACTACTTTAGACCAGAGAATGGCCCCCTATTCCCTATATAGTGCACTACTTTAGACCAGAGAATGGCACCCTATTCCCTATATAGTGCACTACTTTAGACCAGAGAATGGCACCCTATTCCCTATATAGTGCACTACTTTAGACCAGAGAATGGCACCCTATTCCCTATATAGTGCACTACTTTAGACCAGAGAATGGCACCCTATTCCCTATATAGTGCACTACTTTAGACCAGAGAATGGCACCCTATTCCCTATATAGTACACTACTTTAGACCAGAGAATGGCACCCTATTCCCTATATAGTGCACTACTTTAGACCAGAGAATGGCACCCTATTCCCTATATAGTGCACTACTTTATACCAGAGAATGGCACCCTATTCCCTATATAGTGCACTACTTTAGACCAGAGAATGGCACCCTATTCCCTATGTAGTGCACTACTTTAGACCAGAGAATGGCACCCTATTCCCTATATAGTGCACTACTTTAGACCAGAGAATGGCACCCTATTCCCTATATAGTGCACTACTTTAGACCAGAGAATGGCACCCTATTCCCTATATAGTGCACTACTTTAGACCAGAGAATGGCACCCTATTCCCTATATAGTGCACTACTTTAGACCAGAGAATGGCACCCTATTCCCTATATAGTGCACTACTTTAGACCAGAGAATGGCACCCTATTCCCTATATAGTGCACTACTTTAGACCAGAGAATGGCACCCTATTCCCTATATAGTGCACTACTTTAGACCAGAGAATGGCACCCTATTCCCTATATAGTGCACTACTTTAGACCAGAGAATGGCACCCTATTCCCTATATAGTGCACTACTTTAGACCAGAGAATGGCACCCTATTCCCTATATAGTGCACTACTTTAGACCAGAGAATGGCACCCTATTCCCTATATAGTGCACTACTTTAGACCAGAGAATGGCACCCTATTCACTATATAGTGCACTACTTTAGACCAGAGAATGGCACCCTATTCCCTATATAGTGCACTACTTTAGACCAGAGAATGGCACCCTATTCCCTATATAGTGCACTACTTTAGACCAGAGAATGGAACCCTATTCCCTATATAGTGCACTACTTTATACCAGAGAATGGCACCCTATTCCCTATATAGTGCACTACTTTAGACCAGAGAATGGCACCCTATTCCCTATGTAGTGCACTACTTTAGACCAGAGAATGGCACCCTATTCCCTATATAGTGCACTACTTTAGACCAGAGAATGGCACCCTATTCCCTATATAGTGCACTACTTTAGACCAGAGAATGGCACCCTATTCCCTATATAGTGCACTACTTTAGACCAGAGAATGGCACCCTATTCCCTATATAGTGCACTACTTTAGACCAGAGAATGGCACCCTATTCCCTATGTAGTGCACTACTTTAGACCAGAGAATGGCACCCTATTCCCTATATAGTGCACTACTTTAGACCAGAGAATGGCACCCTATTCCCTATATAGTGCACTACTTTAGACCAGAGAATGGCACCCTATTCCCTATATAGTGCACTACTTTAGACCAGAGAATGGCACCCTATTCCCTATATAGTGCACTACTTTAGACCAAAGAATGGCACCCTATTCCCTATGTAGTGCACTACTTTAGACCAGAGAATGGCACCCTATTCCCTATATAGTGCACTACTTTAGACCAGAGAATGGCACCCTATTCCCTATATAGTGCACTACTTTAGACCAGAGAATGGCACCCTATTCCCTATATAGTGCACTACTTTAGACCAGAGAATGGCACCCTATTCCCTATATAGTGCACTACTTTAGACCAGAGAATGGCACCCTATTCCCTATATAGTGCACTACTTTAGACCAGAGAATGGCACCCTATTCCCTATATAGTGCACTACTTTAGACCAGAGAATGGCACCCTATTCCCTATATAGTGCACTACTTTAGACCAGAGAATGGCACCCTATTCCCTATATAGTGCACTACTTTAGACCAGAGAATGGCACCCTATTCCCTATATAGTGCACTACTTTAGACCAGAGAATGGCACCCTATTCCCTATATAGTGCACTACTTTAGACCAGAGAATGGCACCCTATTCCCTATATAGTGCACTACTTTAGACCAGAGAATGGCACCCTATTCCCTATATAGTGCACTACTTTAGACCAGAGAATGGCACCCTATTCACTATATAGTGCACTACTTTAGACCAGAGAATGGCACCCTATTCCCTATATAGTGCACTACTTTAGACCAGAGAATGGCACCCTATTCCCTATATAGTGCACTACTTTAGACCAGAGAATGGAACCCTATTCCCTATATAGTGCACTACTTTATACCAGAGAATGGCACCCTATTCCCTATATAGTGCACTACTTTAGACCAGAGAATGGCACCCTATTCCCTATATAGTGCACTACTTTATACCAGAGAATGGCACCCTATTCCCTATATAGTGCACTACTTTAGACCAGAGAATGGAACCCTATTCCGTATATAGTGCACTACTTTAGACCAGAGAATTGCACCCTATTCCCTATATAGTGCACTACTTTAGACCAGAGAATGGCACCCTATTCCCTATATAGTGCACAACTTTAGACCAGAGAATGGCACCCTATTCCCTATATAGTGCACTACTTTAGACCAGAGAATGGCACCCTATTCCCTATATAGTGCACTACTTTAGACCAGATAATGGCGCCCTATTCCCTATATAGTGCACTACTTTAGACCAGAGAATGGCACCCTATTCCCTATATAGTGCATTACTTTATACCAGAGAATGGCACCCTATTCCCTATATAGTGCACTACTTTAGACCAGAGAATGGCACCCTATTCCCTATATAGTGCACTACTTTAGACCAGAGAATGGAACCCTATTCCGTATATAGTGCACTACTTTAGACCAGAGAATGGCACCCTATTCCCTATATAGTGCACTACTTTAGACCAGAGAATGGCACCCTATTCCCTATATAGTGCACTACTTTAGACCAGAGAATGGCACCCTATTCCCTATATAGTGAACTACTTTAGACCAGAGAATGGCACCCTATTCCCTATATAGTGCACTACTTTAGACCAGATAATGGCGCCCTATTCCCTATATAGTGCACTACTTTAGACCAGAGAATGGCACCCTATTCCCTATATAGTGCATTACTTTATACCAGAGAATGACACCCTATCCCCTATTTAGTGCACTCCTTTAGACCAGAGAATGGAACCCTATTCCCTATGTAGTGCACTACTTTATACCAGAGAATGGCACCCTATTCCCTATATAGTGCACTACTTTAGACCAGGTCAAGTAGTGTACCATACAGGCCCTAGACCTGAACTCATTCTCCCTCCACTACCTGTCATCCAACAGCCCAACTCTGGAACGAAAAAATAAGTACCGGGTTGGTACGCTTGGAAGGATTTCAAATTGCCAATTTGACAGTTTTATTATTTAACTTTCACAAAATTCACACAGTTCTTCAACCATGGTGATTAGATCAACATTTTTTTTGTCATTTATTACAGTTACTTTATGTCAGAAATGTTCTACCTCTGTGGCACTTTGGGGGGGGGCAAATATCCACACCATCCATTACAGTATCTGATTTAACAGACTGTCAGGACAGGTTAGACCCATGACAGACTGTCAGGACAGGTTAGACCCATGACAGACTGTCAGGACAGGTTAGACCCATTACAGACTGTCAGGACAGGTCAACTCCATAAAATGTTTCACCTCAGCATTTTTCAAACCGCCAAAATGCTGCTATTTTCTTGCTGTGAGTCTAGGAGGGACTGGTGCACTTCACAAAATAGATGGCATCATGAGGAAGGAAAATTATGTGGATATATTGAAGCAACATCTCAAGACATCAGTCAGGAAGTTAAAGCTTGGTCGCAAATGGGTCTTCCAAATGGACTATGACCCCAAGCATACTTCCAGAGTTGTGGCAAAATGGCTTAAGAACAACAAAGTCAAGGTATTGGAGTGGCCATCACAAAGCCCTGACCTCAATCCTATAGAAAATTTGTGGGCAGAACTGAAAAGGCGTGTGCGAGCAAGGAGGCCTACAAACCTGACTCAGTTACACCAGCTCTGTCAGGAGGAATGGGCCAACATTCACCCAACTTATTGTGGGAAGCTTGTGGAAGGCTAACCGAAACATTTGACCCAAGTTAAAAAATGTAAAGGCAATGCTACCAAATACTAATTGAGTGTATGTAAACTTCTGACCCACTGGGAATGTGATGAAAGACAGAAAAGCTGAAATAAATCATTCTCTCTACTATTATTCTGACATTTCACATTCTTAAAATAAAGTGGTGATCCTAACTGACCTAAGACAGGGAATTTTTACTAGGATTAAATGTCAGGAATTGTGAAAAACTGAGTTTAAATGTATTTGGCTAAGGTGTATGTAAACTTCCAACTTCAACTGTACAGTGAGGGAAAAAGTATTTGATCCCCTGCTGAATTTGTACATTTGCCCACTGACAAAGACATGATCAGTCTATAATTTTAATGGTAGGTTTATTTGAACAGTGAGAGACAGAATAACAACAAAAAAATCCAGAAAAAAGCATTTCAAAAATGCTATAACTTGATTTGCATTTTAATGAGGGAAATAACCTCTGCAAAACATGACTTAGTACTTGGTGGCAAAACCCTTGTTGGCAATCACAGAGGTCAGACGTTTCTTGTAGTTGGCCACCAGGTTTGCACACACCTCAGGAGGGATTTTGTTCCACTCCTCTTTGCAGATCTTCTCCAAGTCATTAATGTTTCGAGGCTGACGTTTGGCAACTCGAACCTTCAGCTCCATCCACAGATTTTCTATGGGATTAAGGTCTGGAGACTGGCTAGGCCACTCCAGGACCTTAATGTGCTTCTTCTTGAGCCACTCCTTTGTTGCCTTGGCCATGTGTTTTGGGTCATTGTCATGCTGGAATACCCATCCATGACCCATTTTCAATGCCTTGGCTGAGGGAAGGAGGTTCTCACCCAAGATTTGACGGTACATGGCCCCGTCCATCGTCCCTTTGATGCGGTGAAGTTGTCCTGTCCCCTTAGCAGAAAAACACCCCCAAAGCATAATGTTTCCACCTCTATGTTTGACGGTGGGGATGGTGTTCTTGGGGTCATAGGTAGCATTCCTCCTCCTCCAAACACGGCGAGTTGAGTTGATGCCAAAGAGCTCGATTTTGGTCTCATCTGAACACAACACTTTCACCCAGTTCTCCTCTGAATCATTCAGATGTTCATTGGCAAACTTCAGACGGGCATGTATATGTGCTTTCTTGAGCAGGGGGACCTTGCGGGCGCTGCAGGATTTCAATCCTTCACGGTGTAGTGTGTTACCAATTGTTTTCTTGGTGACTATGGTCCCTGCTGCCTTGAGATCATTGACAAGATCCTCCCGTGTAGTTCTGGGCTGATCATTGCAACTCCACGAGGTGAGATCTTGCATGAAGCCCCAGGCCGAGGGAGATTGACAGTTCTTTTGTGTTTCTTCTATTTGCGAATAATCGCACCAACTGTTGTCACCTTCTCACCAAGCTGCTTGGCAATGGTCTTGTAGCCCATTCCAGCCTTGTGTAGGTCTACAATCTTGTCCCTGACATCCTTGGAGAGCTTTTTGGTCTTGGCCATGGTGGAGAGTTTGGAATTTGATTGATTGATTGCTTCTGTGGACAGGTGTCTTTTATACAGGTAACAATTTGAGATTAGGAGCACTCCCTTTAAGAGTGTGCTCCTAATCTCAGCTCGTTACCTGTATAAAAGACACCTGGGAGGCAGAAATCTTTCTGATTGAGAGGGGGTCAAATACTTATTTCCCTCATTAAAATGCAAATCAATTTATAACATTTTTGACTTTTCCATTATTTATTTTTTAGAATTTTTTGAAACAAGGACCGCCGTGTCTGAAGCATGTAGCAGGCAAAAATCGTCTGTCCTCGGTTGCAACACTCACTATCGAGTTTCAAACTGCCTCTGACAGCATCGTCAGCACAATAACTGTTCATCGGGAGCTTCATGAAATGGGTTTCCATCGTCAAGCAGCCTCACACAAGCCTAAGATCACCATGGCAATGCCAAGCATCGGCTGGAGTGGTGTAAAGCTTGTTGCCATTGGACTCTGGAGCAGTTCTAAGGAGTGATGAATCACGCTTCACCATCTGGTAGTCCAACGGATGAATCTGGGTTTGGCGGATGCCAGGAGAACGCTACCTGCCCCAATGCATAGTGCCAACTGTAAAGTTTGGTGGAGGAGGAATAATGGTCTGGGGCTGTTTTTCATGGTTTGGGCTAGGCCCCTTATTTCCAGTGAAGGAAAATCTTAACGCTACAGCATACAATGACGTTCTAGACAATTCTATGCTTCCAACTTTCCTGTTTCAGCATGACAATGCCTCAGTGCAAAAAGCGAGGTCCATACAGAAATGGTTTGTCGAGATCGGTGTGGAAGAACTTGACTGGCCTGCACAGAGCCCTGACCTCAACCACATCGAACACCTTTGGGATTAATTGGAACCGACTGCAAGCCAGGCCTAATCGCCCAACATCAGTGGCCGACCTCACTAATGCCCTTGTGGCTGAATGAAAGTACAGCAATGTTCCAACATCTAGGTCCCCATGTAGCTCAGTTGGTAGAGCATGGCGCTTGCAACGCCAGGGTTGTGGGTTCGATTCCCACGGGGGGCCAGTATGAAAACATATGCACTCACTAACTGTAAGTCGCTCTGGATAAGAGTGGGGGGACCAACTCCATAGTCATGCCCATGATTTAGGAATGAGGATGTTCGACGAGCAGGTTTCCACATAATTCACCCCAGGAATCCGTTCATATACCCACTCTGCAATGAGAATTTCAAACGGGTGTTTAAAACTATCCTACACATTCATTTGTGATCAAAGGTTTTCTGAACACTGCCTTGAGTGGCATTTCAATGTATTTTCTTGTGCTGCTTTAACTTGTAATGTGTGCTTGAATGTTTTGAGTGACCTCAATATGGTACCTTAAATTTGTATGGTTTTGTAAATATAATGCTTATTTATTGTCCGCCTAAATATTTTTGTACACTATCAGACCATAACACCATCCTTCCTACTCTGTGAAAAGACAGAAAGCATTGCAGCTCTGTAAATATTGATTATTCATTCAAATAACTCTGCAGAAGGAGAATAACTCTGCAGAAGGAGAATAACTCACAGAAGGAGAATAACTCTGCAGAAGGAGAATAACTGCAGAAGGAGAATAACTCTGCAGAAGGAGAAGAACTCTGCAGAAGGAGAAGAACTCTGCAGAAGGAGAAGAACTCTGCAGAAGGAGAAGAACTCTGCAGAAGGAGAATAACTCTGCAGAAGGAGAATAACTCACAGAAGGAGAATAACTCTGCAGAAGGAGAATAACTCTGCAAAAGGAGAATAACTCTGCAGAAGAAGAAGAACTCTGCAGAAGAAGAAGAACTCTGCAGAAGAAGGCACAGAGACAGTTTCAATACAATCTGCTTCAAGTTCTAACCTTACTTGAAAATAGAAATGTGTCAAACTGGGCATTCCGCGCAGTCTTCATGGAATTGGAATTTTGCTTTGAAAATGTAGATAGACATTATTTTCTATCGGTATCATGATGAAGATAGTCTCACTGTAAGACCCTACGCTAGGCTTGGGCAGTATACCGTATATATACCGTATACCACGGGATGGTTTTTCAATACCATCAAATGTGAATATTTGTAGCCAATTCTTTAGTTATTACCTGCAGTCAACTTGTGCAATACGTTAGGAGATAAATCAGATTGCGTTCTTCATTTCACCGGTCACATTATTTTACATTATGAAGCTTACTGTAGTTCCCCAGAACTGTTGAGCCAGTCACGTGCTTGTTTTAAAGCGCACAACAGGAGAAAGCGGGAGAGCTGGTGAGTCCATAGTGTCCTATATCTATCAGTGAGTCCATAGTGTTCTATATCTATCAGTGAGTCCATAGTGTTCTATATCTATCAGTGAGTCCATAGTGTTCTATATCTATCAGTGAGTCCATAGTGTTCTATATCTATCAGTGAGTCATAGTGTTCTATATCTATCAGTGAGTCCATAGTGTTCTATATCTATCAGTGAGTCCATAGTGTTCTATATCTATCAGTGAGTCTCTGCTGGTGAGTCCATAGTGTTCTATATCTATCAGTGAGTCCATAGTGTTCTATATCTATCAGTGAGTCCATAGTGTTCTATATCTATCAGTGAGTCTCTGCTGGTGAGTCCATAGTGTTCTATATCTATCAGTGAGTCCATAGTGTTCTATATCTATCAGTGAGTCCATAGTGTTCTATATCTATCAGTGAGTCTCTGCTGGTGAGTCCATAGTGTCCTATATCTATCAGTGAGTCCATAGTGTTCTATATCTATCAGTGAGTCTCTGCTGGTGAGTCCATAGTGTTCTATATCTATCAGTGAGTCCATAGTGTCCTATATCTATCAGTGAGTCCATAGTGTTCTATATCTATCAGTGAGTCCATAGTGTCCTATATCTATCAGTGAGTCCATAGTGTTCTATATCTATCAGTGAGTCCATAGTGTTCTATATCTATCAGTGAGTCCATAGTGTTCTATATCTATCAGTGAGTCCATAGTGTTCTATATCTATCAGTGAGTCCATAGTGTTCTATATCTATCAGTGAGTCCATAGTGTTCTATATCTATCAGTGAGTCCATAGTGTCCTATATCTATCAGTGAGTCCATAGTGTTCTATATCTATCAGTGAGTCCATAGTGTTGTATATCTATCAGTGAGTCCATAGTGTTCTATATCTATCAGTGAGTCATAGTGTTCTATATATATCAGTGAGTCCATAGTGTTCTATATCTATCAGTGAGTCCATAGTGTTCTATATCTATCAGTGAGTCTCTGCTGGTGAGTCCATAGTGTTCTATATCTATCAGTGAGTCCATAGTGTTCTATATCTATCAGTGAGTCCATAGTGTGCTATATCTATCAGTGAGTCCATAGTGTTCTATATCTATCAGTGAGTCCATAGTGTTCTATATCTATCAGTGAGTCTCTGCTGGTGAGTCCATAGCGTTCTATATCTATCAGTGAGTCCATAGTGTTCTATATCTATCAGTGAGTCCATAGTGTTCTATATCTATCAGTGAGTCCATAGTGTTCTATATCTATCAGTGAGTCCATAGTGTTCTATATCTATCAGTGAGTCCATAGTGTTCTATATCTATCAGTGAGTCCATAGTGTTCTATATCTATCAGTGAGTCTCTG
Source organism: Coregonus lavaretus (assembly GCF_964263955.1). NCBI lineage: Eukaryota > Metazoa > Chordata > Actinopteri > Salmoniformes > Salmonidae > Coregonus > Coregonus lavaretus. The sequence goes on along the minus strand of NC_139999.1, from coordinate 2,717,361 downwards.
CTGGTGAGTCCATAGTGTCCTATATCTATCAGTGAGTCCATAGTGTTCTATTTCTATCAGTGAGTCTCTGCTGGTGAGTCCATAGCGTTCTATATCTATCAGTGAGTCCATAGTGTTCTATATCTATCAGTGAGTCCATAGTGTTCCATATCTATCAGTGAGTCCATAGTGTTCTATATCTATCAGTGAGTCCATAGTGTTCTATTTCTATCAGTGAGTCTCTGCTGGTGAGTCCATAGCGTTCTATATCTATCAGTGAGTCCATAGTGTTCTATATCTATCAGTGAGTCCATAGTGTTCTATATCTATCAGTGAGTCCATAGTGTTCTATATCTATCAGTGAGTCCATAGTGTTCTATATCTATCAGTGAGTCTCTGCTGGTGAGTCCATAGTGTTCTATATCTATCAGTGAGTCCATAGTGTTCTATATCTATCAGTGAGTCCATAGTGGTCTATATCTATCAGTGAGTCCATAGTGTTCTATATCTATCAGTGAGTCTCTGCTGGTGAGTCCATAGTGTTCTATATCTATCAGTGAGTCCATAGTGTTCTATATCTATCAGTGAGTCCATAGTGTTCTATATCTATCAGTGAGTCCATAGTGTTCTATATCTATCAGTGAGTCCATAGTGTTCTATATCTATCAGTGAGTCCATAGTGTTCTATATCTATCAGTGAGTCCATAGTGTTCTATATCTATCAGTGAGTCCATAGTGTTCTATATCTATCAGTGAGTCCATAGTGTTCTATATCTATCAGTGAGTCCATAGTGTTCTATATCTATCAGTGAGTCCATAGTGTTCTATATCTATCAGTGAGTCCATAGTGTTCTATATCTATCAGTGAGTCTCTGTTGTGCGGTGCACATGAGGTGAATAAGTTACACTTGTATGGAATTCACTACTAAATGTTTGCCATCAGGTATCTTATAATGTCTTTCTGCCCGAAGTCAAAGAGCTCTGGATCAGTTCTGTACAGTTGCCATGTTTTCCCAGTGCTTCCTAGTGGTGTTGTGTTCCTGCTCCGTTCTCCTCCCCTCTGCTCTGTGATCACATGCTGCTCTTCCTTCAGAAAGGCATTCATCACAACTTTGTTCATTTGCAGTCTGAACATAAACGACTTAAAGCGGGTAGAAAAAGTGTGTTAGAACTTGCAAAATGTTTAATAATTGAATCTCTGACATGTTTTTCTTCAATCCCAGTATTTTCAATATAGAGGCAGTGCTATTGTGGGTCTCAAGCCAGTGAGTTTATTAACATTATTCATCAAAATGATGGGCTAAATGTAATTATTCACATTCAAAGAGGTGGGAATGTTGTTTCTGTGTCATATAATTGCTACATTTACTATCAATATAGCATTAAAAAGAGTTTTTCAGATTGTATTTAGGCAAATGTTTTTCGCGGTGCAAATATTGGATAACGACTAAGACAGCCTGGGTCCCGTGGCAAAACCAGTAGAGAACCACTGCCCTAGAGCACACAAAAAACTATACCTACCTCGGCCTCAGCATCAGCACCACAGGTAACGATCTGAGAGACAAGGCAAGAAGGGCATTATATGCCATCAAAAGGAACATAACATTTGACATCCCAATTAGGATCTGGCTAAAATCATTTATAGAACCCATTGCCCTTCATGGTTGTGAGGTCTGGGGTCCGTTCACCAACCAATAATTCACTAAATGGGACAAACACCAAATTGAGACTCTGCATGCAGAATTCTGCAAAACATCCTCTGTGTAAAACACCAAATAATGGATACAAAGTAGAATTAGGATGATTCCCACTTATTAGCAAAATCCAGAAAAGAGTCGTTAAATTCTACAACCACCTAAAAGGAAGCGATTCCCAAACCTTCCATAACAAAGCCATCACCTACAGAGAGTTGAACCTGGAGAAGAGTCCCCTAAGCAAGCTGGTCCTGGGGCTCTGTTCACAAACACAAACAGACCCCACAGAGCCCCAGGACAACAACACAATTAGACCCAACCAAATTATGAGAAAACAAAAAGATAATTACTTGACGCATTGGAAAGAATTAAAGGAACAATCCACCCAAAAACTATATTTTCGTACACAGTGGCAGAACACCTGACCACTGTGACTGACCCAAAATTAAGGAAAGCTTTGACTATGTACAGACTCAGTGACCATAGCCTTGCTATTGAGAAAGGCCGCGGTAGGCAGATCTGGCTCTCAAGAGAAGACAGGCTATGTGCACCCTGCCCACAAAATGAGGTGGAAACTGAGCTGCACTTGCCACAAGAAAAGGGCAACCAGTGAAGAACAAAAACCATTGTAAATACAACCCATATTTATGTTTATTTAGTTTCCCTTCTGTACTTTAACTATTTGCACATCATTACAACATTGTACATAGCCATAATATGACATTTGAAATGTCTTTATTCTTTTGAAACTTCTGAGTGTAATATTTACTGTTCATTTTTTATTGTTTATTTCACTTTTGTTTATTATCTATTTCACTTGCTTTGGCAACGTTAACATATGTTTCCCAATAAAGCCCTTTGAATTGAATAGAGAGCGAGAGAGAGAGAGAGAGAGAGAGAGAGAGAGAGAGAGAGAGCGAGAGTGAGAGTGAGAGAGAGAGAGAGAGAGAGAGAGAGAGAGAGAGAGAGTGAGAGTGAGAGAGTGAGAGAGAGAGTCCATTGGTATTCTGAGAGGCGCCCCCATGCAGCATCAAGTCTCTCCCTGCACCTCCACCTCCTCCTCTAAATTACAGAGCAACACCTCACCCTACTGGCCAATACATGCAGCATACCTTTGCCACTACTGGCCACTACATGCTACAGCACCCTGCTTTCTAGTGGCCATTACATGCTACAGCACCCTGCTCTCTAGTGGACATTACATGCTACAGCACCCTGCTCTCTAGTGGACATTACATGCTACAGCACCCTGCTCTCTAGTGGACATTACATGCTACAGCACCCTTATCTCTGCTGGCCACTACAAATCAAATCAAATTGTATTTGTCACATGCGCCGAATACAACAGGTGTAGACCTTACAGTGATATGCTTACTTACAGCCCTTAACCAACAATGCAGTTTTAAGAAAGAATACCCAAAAAAAATCACACAAAAAAATACAATATAAAATAATACGAAATAAAAGTAACAAATAATTTTATTTTATTTTTATTTTTTTTGTCATTTAGCAGACGCTCTTATCCAGAGCGACTTACAGGAGCAATTAGGGTTAAGTGCCTTGCTCAAGGGCACATCGACAGATTTTTCACCTAGTCGGCTCTGGGATTAGAACCAGCGACCTTTCGGTTACTGGCACTACGCTCTTAACCACTAAGCTACCTGCCGCCCAAGAGCAGCAGTAAAATTGAAGAGCAGCAGTAAAAAAAACAATAGCGAGGCTATATACAGGGGGTACCGTTACCGAGTCAATGTGCGGGGGCACCAGTTAGTTGAGGTAGTTGGGGTAATATGTACATGTGGGTAGAGTTAAAGTGACTATGCATAGATAATAAACAGTAGTAGTAGCAGCGTAAAAGATGGTGGTGGGGTTGTAACGCAAATAGTCTGGGTATCCATTTGATTAGATGTTCAGTAGTCTTATGGCTTGGGGGTAGAAGCTGTTTAGAAGCCTCTTGGACCTAGACTTGGCGCTCCGGTACCGCTTGCCGTGCGGTAGCAGAGAGAACAGTCTATGACTAGGGTGGCTGGAGTCTTTGACAATTTTTAGGCCTTCCTCTGACACCGCCTGGTATAGAGGTCCTGGATGGCAGGAAGCTTTGCCCCAGTGGTGTACTGGGCCGTACGCACTACCCTCTGTAGCAATTGCCATACCAGGCAGTGATGCACTCGATGGTGCAGCTGTAGAATTTTTTGAGGATCTGAGGACCCATGCCAAATCTTTTTAGTCTCCTGAGGGGGAATAGGCTTTGTCGTGCCCTCTTCACGACTGTCTTGGTGTGTTTGGACCATGATAGTTCGTTGGTGATGTGGACACCAAGGAACTTGAAGCTCTCAACCTGTTCCACTACAGCCCCGTCGATGAGAATGGGGGGGTGCTCAGTCCTCTTTATCCTGTAGTCCACAATCATCTCCTTTGTCTTGGTCACGTTGAGGGAGAAGTTGCTGTCCTGGCACCACATGGTCAGGTCTCTGACCTCCTCCCTATAAGCTGTCTCGTTCTTGTCAGTGATCAGGCCTACCACTGTTGTGTCATCAGCAAACTTAATGATGGTGTTGGAGTCGTGCCTGGCCACGCAGTCATGAGTGAACAGGGAGTACAGGAGGGGACTGAGCATACACCCCTGAGGGGCCCCCGTGTTGAGGATCAGCGTGGCGGATGTGTTTTTACCTACCCTTACCACCTGGGGGCGGCCCGTCAGGAAATCCAGGATCCAGTTGCAGAGGGAGATGTTTAGTCCCAGGGTCCTTAGCTTAGTGATGAGTTTTGAGGGCACTATGAGCTGTAGTCAATGAATAGCATTCTCACATAGGTGTTCCTTTTGTCCAGGTGTGAAAGGGAAGTGTGGAGCGCAATAGAGATTGCATCATCTTTGGATCTGTTGGGGCGGTATGCAAATTGGAGTGGGTCTAGGGTTTCTGGGATAATGGTGTTGATGTGAGCCATGACCAGCCTTACAAAGCACTTCATGGCTACAGACGTCAGTACTATGGGTCAATAGTCATTTAGGCAGGTTACCTTAGTGTTCTTGGGCACAGGGACTATGGTGGTCTGCTTGAAACATGTTTGTATTACAGACTCAGACAGGGAGAGGTTGAAAATGTCAGTGAAGACACTTGCCAGTTGGTCAGCGCATGCTCGGAGTACACGTCCTGGTAATCCGTCTGGCCCTGAGGCCTTGTGAATGTTGAAGTGTTTAAAGGTCTTACTCACATCGGCTACGGAGAGCGTGATCACACAGTCGTCCGGAACAGCTGATGCTCTCATGCATGCTTCAGTGTTACTTGCCTCGAAGCGAGCATAGAAGTAATTTAGCTCATCTGGTAGCCTCGTGTCACTGGGCAGGTTGCGGCTGTGCTTCCCTTTGTAGTCTGTAATAGTTTGCAAGCCCTGCCACATCCGACGAGCGTCGGAGCCGGTGTAGTACGATTTGATCTTAGTCCCGTATTGATGCTTTGTCTGTTTGATGGTTCGTCAGAGGGCATAGCGGGATTTCTTATAAGCTTCCGGGTTAGAGTCCAGCTCCTTGAAAGCGGCAGCTCTACCCTTTACTTTAGCTCAGTGTGGATGTTGCCTGTAATCCATGGCTTCTGGTTGGGGTATGTACGTACAATCACTGTGGGGACGATGTCATCGATGCACTTATTGATGAAACCAGTGAGTGATGTGGTGTACTCCTCAATGCCATCGGAAGAATCCCGGAACATATTCCAGTCTGTGTTAGCAAAACAGTCCTGTAGCTTAGCTTCTGCTTCATCTGACCACTTTTGTATTGACCGAGTCACTGGTGCTTCCTGCTTTAGTTTTTGCTTATAAGCAGGATAGAATTATGATCAGATTTGCCAAATGGAGGACAAGGGAGAGCTTTGTACACTTCTCTGTGTGTGGAGTAAAGGTGGTCTCTGGTTGCACATTTAACATGCTGGTAGAAATGAGGTAAAACTGATTTAAGTTTCCCTGCATTAAAGTCCCAGGCCACTAGGAGCGCCGCCTCTGGATGAGCGTTTTTCTGTTTGCTTATGGCCGTATACATTTCATTGAGTGCGGTCTTAGTGCCAGCATCGGTTTGTGGTGGCAAACACGCTACATCACCCTGACCTCTGCTGGCCACTACACGCTACAGCACTCTACTGGCCACTACATGCTACAGCACCCTGCTGGCCACTACAGTCGTGGTCAAAAGTTTTGAGAATGACACAAGTATTGGTCTTCACAAAGTTTGCTGCTTCAGTGTTTTAGATATTTTTGTCAGATGTTACTATGGTATACTGAAGTATAATTACAAGCATCCCATAAGTGTCAAAGGCTTTTATTGACAATTACATTAAGTTTATGCAAAGAGTCAATATTTGCAGTGTTAACCCTTCTTTTTCAAGACCTCTGCAATCCACCCTGGCATGCTGTCAATTAACTTCTGGGCCACATCCTGACTGATGGCAGCCCATTCTTGCATAATCAATGCTTGGAGTTTGTCAGAATTGGTGGGTTTTTGTTTGTCCACCCGCCTCTTGAGGATTGACCACAAGTTCTCAATGGGATTAAGATCTGGGGAGTTTCCTGGTCATGGACCCAAAATTTCGATGTTTTGTTCCCCGAGCCACTTAGTTATCACTTTTGCCTTATGGCAAGGTGCTCCATCATGCTGGAAAAGGCATTGTTCATCACCAAACTGTTCTTGGATGGTTGGGAGAAGTTGCTCTCGGAGGATGTGTTGGTACCATTTTTTTATTCATGGCTGTGTTCTTAGGCAACATTGTGAGTGAGCCCACTCCCTTGGCTGAGAAGCAACCCCACACATGAATGGTCTCAGGATGCTTTACTGTTGGCATGACACAGGACTGATGGTAGCGCTCACCTTGTCTTCTCCGGACAAGGTGTTTTCCGGATGCCCCAAACAATCGGAAAGGGGATTTATCCGAGAAAATGACTTTACCCCAGTCCTCAGCAATCCAATCCCTGTACCTTTTGCAGAATATCAGTCTGTCCCTGATGTTTTTCCTGGAGAGAAGTGGCTTCCTCACTGCCCTTCTTGACACCAGGCCATCCTCCAAACGTATTTGTCTCACTGTGCGTGCAGATGCACTCACACCTGCCTGCTGCCATTCCTGAGCAAGCTCTGCACTGGTGGTGCCCCGATCCCGCAGCTGAACCAACTTTAGGAGACGGTCCTGGCGCTTGCTGGACTTTCTTGGGAACCCTGAAGCCTTCTTCACAACAATTGAACCTCTCTCCTTGAAGTTCTTGATGATCCGATAAATTGTTGATTTAGGTACAATCTTACTAGCAGCAATATCCTTGCCTGTGAAGCCCTTTTCGTGCAAAGCAATGATGACGGCACGCATTTCCTTGCAGGTAACCATGGTTAACACAGGAAGAACAATGATTTCAAGCACCACCCTCCTTTTAAAGCTTCCAGTCTGTTATTCTAACTCAATCAGCATGACAGAGTGATCTCCAGCCTTGTCCTCGTCAACACTCTCACCTGTGTTAACGAGAGAATCACTGACATGATGGCAGCTGGTCCTTTTGTGGCAGGGCTGAAATGCAGTGGAAATGTTTTTTGGGATTAAGTTCATTTTCATGGCAAAGAGGGACTTTGCAATTAATTGCAATTCATCTGATCACTCTTCATAACATTCTGGAGTATATGCAAATTGACATCATAAAAACTGAGGCAGCAGACTTTATGAAAATTAATATTTGTGTCATTCTCAAAACTTTTGACCACGACTGTAAATGCTACAGCACCCTGCACTCTACTGGCCACTACATGCTTCAGCACCCTGCCCTCTACTGGCCACTACATGCTTCAGCACCCTGCCCTCTACTGGCCACTACATGCTACAGCACCCTGCCCTCTACTGGCCACTACATGCTACAGCACCCTGCCCTCTACTGGCCACTACATGCTACAGCACCCTGCCCTCTACTGGCCACTACATGCTACAGCACCCTGCACTCTACTGGCCACTACATGCTACAGCACCCTGCCCTCTACTGGCCACTACTTTCAACAGCACCCTGCCCTCTACTGGCCACTACCTGCTACAGCACCCTGCCCTCTACTGGCCACTACATGCTACAGCACCCTGCCCTCTACTGGCCACTACATGCTACAGCACCCTGCCCTCTACTGGCCACTACATGCTACAGCACCCTGCCCTTTACTGGCCACTACATGCTACAGCATCCTGCCCTCTACTGGCCACTACATGCTACAGCACCCTGCCCTCTACTGGCCACTACATGCTACAGCACCCTGCCCTCTACTGGCCACTACATGCTACAGCACATTTTACATTTACATTTTAGTCATTTAGCAGACGCTCTTATCCAGAGCGACTTACAGTTAGTGAATACATTTTTTTTTATATACTGGCCCCCCGTGGGAATCGAACCCACAACCCTGGCGTTGCAAACGCCATGCTCTATCAACTGAGCTACATCCCTGCCCGCCATTCCCTCCCCTACCCTGGACGACGCTGGGCCAAATGTGCGCCGCTCATGAGTCTCCCGGTCGCGGCCGGCGGCGACAGAGCCTGGATTCGAACCAGGATCTCTAGTGGTACAGTTAGCACTGCGATGCAGTGCCTTAGACCACTGCGCCACTCAGGAGTACACGTGAGAGCACCCTGCCCTCTACTGGCCACTACATGCTACAGCACCCTGCCCTCTACTGGCCACTACATGCTACAGCACCCTGCCCTCTACTGGCCACTACATGCTACAGCACCCTGCCCTCTACTGGCCACTACATGCTACAGCACCCTGCACTCTACTGGCCACTACATGCTACAGCACCCTGCCCTCTACTGGCCACTACATGCTACAGCACCCTGCCCTCTACTGGCCACTACATGCTACAGCACCCTGCCCTCTACTGGCCACTACATGCTACAGCACCCTGCCCTCTACTGGCCACTACATGCTACAGCACCCTGCCCTCTACTGGCCACTACATGCTACAGCACCCTGCCCTCTACTGGCCACTACATGCTACAGCACCCTGCCCTCTACTGGCCACTACATGCTACAGCACCCTGCCCTCTACTGGCCACTACATGCTACAGCACCCTGCCTGGTACCTGGGTCATCCTTTATTGTACCACCTGTCTCTTTTTCTTTCAGTCTGACTGGGACCAAGGAAACAAGGACAGAGCCTTATTTGAGATGTGTGTCTGTGTTGGTTTCCCCCTGATACACTCACAACACAGAACGCAGAGATGGAGGGAGAGCTAAAAAAAAAAGACAGTGTGACCGAATAATGCACAAATCTTTGATCCCAACCCTTCAAGACAATACACAATAACTCATAGGAGGAACCCAGGCTCAGCCGCAGTGCAGCCATCAAGGTTTAGGTACCTTGCTCAAGGGCACAACGGCAGGAGCTTAACTGAAGTCTGTAGAGTCTAGGAGTTGATTTGAGATTTTGTCTTTATCATCACCAAACCCACTGGCTCCAGGTCGTCTGTAAATCACTGCTAGGCAAATCCCCGCCTTCTCTTAGCTCATTGGTCACCATAGCAACACCCACCCGTAGTATGCGCTCCAGCAGGTATATCTCACTGGTCATCCCCAAAGCCAACACCTCCTTTGGCCGCCATTCCTTTATCTTGGCCAGGTCGCAGTTGTAAATGAGAACTTGTTCTCAACTGGCTTCTTACCTGGTTAAATAAAGGTGAAATAAAAAATAAAGCTGTCTCACCTTTGACCTTGACATACTGCAACTCTGAGTTGACGCAGAGGGCCAGGTTGCTAGGCAGAGTCCAGGGGGTGGTTGTCCAGGCGATCAGACACACATTCTCATCCTCCAGGAGAGGGAAGTTCCCTATCACTAAAAGGTCCTGCACATCCTGGGGACAACATAGTAATAATCATAATGAGAATTGTTCCATACTGTAGAGAATTCGAGGGCAGCTCCGACAGGGACTTGAACCCATTACCCGGGGACTGTGGCCCCAACACCCCAGCTGCTAAACCAAGAGGTCCGAACCGCTTGATGGGGTTGCTAGGTGTTGAGTTAAGGTCACTACAATACCTTTACAGCCAATCAATCAATCAATCAATCAATCAAATGTGTTTTATAAAGCCCTTTTTGGATCAGGAGTTATCACAAAGGCTGCGTTTATACACAGCCAGGGCTCTAAATAAAATAACAAATAGCACTGGTGCTCCCAAAGTTAAGAGCACAACAAAATCTAGGAGCACTAGAAGATTTTTCATTGATTGAGATCTAGCGTACCTGAACAAGGTGTAAACAAATGCCCGTGAGTGGTTTTGGAACTGATCCTCGACATGGTTTATGAACAGGGCCTAAAAAAATACACTTTTGGTCCACCAGCCACTCAGAATTCAATACATTTATTCGCTATAATAACACCAAAAAGGTTTTTTTCAGGTTTTTTTAATAGAAAAACAACCAAATTGGATGTTCTAAGTCAACAACAATACTTAAACCACATCATTGGAGAACTTTTGAAATCTGGGGAAGAAAATACTAAATGTATTTTGGAGGGCATGCTTGCCCTTTAATTTCAATTGCACACCTCAAGAGACTGGTGTTTGGCTGGCAGTGTTTCTGTAGTGCATGAGCAATAGCAGAGTTTGCTAAACAAAAGACCACCCGATTGATACAAATCATCATGACATCATATCATTCTGCCAGGTAAGACTAGTTTGCAGTTAACATTTAATTTGGAAAGTTTCATGGGAAAACTGTTTCGGCATCGCTAACTGGTTACACAAGTCAATCCCCCATCCATAGATTACTTCAACAGGTAAGTCAATCCCCCATCCATAGATTACTTCAACAGGTACGTCAATCCCCCATCCATAGATTACTTCAACAGGTAAATAATTCACCAACATGTTTTAGGTTGCTGAGGTAGTGTGAGTAGATAATCAATCTCATTTGAGAGTTTTAACATTTTAAACATTTTAATGTCAACTCACCAGACGGTCTCCATGAACCAGAGGTACAGAGTCTTGTAGTCATTCTTAAAGTCAATCCATCATCCCATCCTGGTTACAGAGTTCTGGTGGATCACAGAAAAATTGTTTTAGAATAGATACAGTGTCTGTTTCTATCATATTTATAATGGTATACTCCTCATAGATTGGTTGATTTATTTATTTATTTGTTTATTAATGTACTGCTTGGATATCATATCATAAAGGGGCAATCTGGTAAACAGCTGAGGGATGGTGCTGGAGAACTGTAAACAATCTCGAACTCATGGACAGCGCTATGGATAATATCTTAATGTTATGGTATAGAAACCCAGAGGTATCATTAGAGGGTTATCAATATCATACTCCTATAGACAGAAACACATAGTAACAACATTAGAAGAAGTATCACAAGAAGAATCTCATACTCCTGTTATGGTCCGAAACACAGAGAGAAACACACAGAGAGAGAAACACAGAGAGAAACACACAGAGAGAAACACACAGAGAGAAACACACAGAGAGAAACACAGAGAGAAACACACAGAGAGAAACACACAGAGAGAAACACACAGAGAGAAACACACAGAGAGAAACACACAGAGAGAAACACACACAGAGAGAAACACACAGAGAGAAACACACACAGAGAGAAACACACAGAGAGAAACACACAGAGAGAAACACACAGAGAAACACACAGAGAGAAAAACACAGAGAGAAACACACACAGAGAGAAACACACACAGAGAGAAACACACAGAGAGAAACACACAGAGAGAAACACACAGAGAAACACACAGAGAGAAAAACACAGAGAGAAACACACACAGAGAGAAACACACAGAGAGAAACACACAGAGAGAAACACACAGAGAAACACACAGAGAGAAAAACACAGAGAGAAACACACAGAGAGAAACACACACAGAGAGAAACACACAGAGAGAAACACACACAGAGAAGCACACAGAGAGAAACACACAGAGAGAAACACACACAGAGAAACACACACAGAGAAACACACAGAGAGAGAAACACACAGAGAGAAACACACAGAGAGAAACACACAGAGAGAAACACACAGAGAGAAACACACAGAGAGAAACACACAGAGAAACACACAGAGAGAAAAACACAGAGAGAGAAACACACACAGAGAAACACACACAGAGAAACACACAGAGAGAGAAACACACAGAGAGAAACACACACAGAGAAACACACACAGAGAAACACACACAGAGAAACACACACAGAGAAACACACAGAGAGAGAAACACACAGAGAGAAACACACAGAGAGAAACACACAGAGAGAAACACACACAGAGAAACACACAGAGAGAAACACACAGAGAGAAACACACACAGAGAAACACACAGAGAGAAACACACAGAGAGAAACACACACAGAGAGAAACACACAGAGAGAAACACACAGAGAGAAACACACAGAGAGAAACACACAGAGAGAAACACACAGAGAGAAACACACAGAAAGAAACACACAGAGAGAAACAGAGAGAAACACACAGAGAGAAACACACAGAGAGAAACACACAGAGAGAAACACACAGAGAAACACACACAGAGAGAAACACACAGAGAGAAACACACAGAGAGAGAAAAACACACAGAGAGAAACACACAGAGAGAAACACACAGAGAGAAACACACAGAGAGAGAAAACACACAGAGAGAAACACACAGAGAAACACACAGAGAGAAACACACAGAGAGAAACACAGAGAGAAACACACAGAGAGAAACACTCAGAGAGAAACACACAGAGAGAAACACACAGAGAGAAACACACACAGAGAAACACACAGAGAGAAACACACAGAGAGAAACACACAGAGAGAGAAAAACACACAGAGAGAAACACACAGAGAGAAACACACAGAGAGAGAAAAACACACAGAGAGAAACACACAGAGAAACACACAGAGAGAAACACACAGAGAGAAACACACAGAGAGAAACACACACAGAGAGAGAAAAACACACAGAGAGAAACACACAGAGAGAAACACACAGAGAAACACACAGAGAGAAACACACAGAGAGAAACACACAGAGAGAGAAAAACACACAGAGAGAAAAAAACACACAGAGAGAAACACACAGAGAGAAACACAGAATCCAAAGCATCAGAGCAGGGGTGCATTCAGCAGGGCACAAGGTTGTGGAACACTGTGAACAAACATGCCTCTCTGGCATGTAGAATAAGGAGGAAATATGTCAGGTCTATTCATGGCATTTCTATCTGAAACCTTCTACAACATTTGCCTACTGAAGATGGCCCTGAGGTCATTCATCAAGTCTCAGTTTAATATTATGACATGTACGTACAGACGCGGTAAAGAGATCAATCCAACTCGACCAAAACAATGGAAATGCCACGGCAACGCCACTCACTCTCCCCATTGGCCCCAGCTAATTACCCTCTATTTAGCCTGTTGTTTATATGTGTATTTCACACTATGTTGAGGTAAACATCTGAGTATAATGCTTGAATGGATGTCAACCCCAACACATGTTCATGTCATCATCACCAATCAACTGCATTACAATTAAAAACGGCTTCAAATACCATAACCGATTTCTATATGCTAGCTTCGCTACCAGTTTATGCGGACAGGAGTTAGACATTTTTTCGAACCCCGAAAATGATCATTTCTAAAAAACTATGCAGCAGAAAACTAAATATAATCTGATTTTAGTAACCACATTGTGGGCATGTTAGAATTCAAAAATCATGACGGATTTAGCGAATATCCACTTTGTAAGATCTTTTTTTTTATGTGCACCAACGACAGCGTGCTTGTTCTTTCCCCCACGGTCTGCGTTCCATTGATCTCTTTACCGCCTGTATAGCAAAGTAGTGGGCCACCCAACAGAACCCAACAGAACACAGCAGAACACAGCAGAACCCAACAGAACACAGCAGAACCCAACAGAACCCAACAGAACACAGCAGAACCCAACAGAACACAGCAGAACACAGCAGAACCCAACAGAACCCAACAGAACCCAACAGAACCCAACAGAACACAGCAGAACCCAACAGAACACAGCAGAACACAGCAGAACCCAACAGAACCCAACAGAACCCAACAGAACCCAACAGAACACAGCAGGTGCATGGAGCCAAGCAGAAGCAACAGTAGGAAAGGAAATATTTCAGTGGTTTTAACAAACTGCAGAAACATCTTTGGACTCACTATCTAGAGAGTGACAGATGTTTTGTTGCAATGTGCAGAACTGACTGAAAACCTCAATCTACTCAAGAACAGTACAGGGCTAAAGAGATAAATACAATACAAAATAAATAGTTATTCTTACCACAGGCAGTCCGTGACCGTCCCAGCCGAACCTGCGGTCCACGTGGAAGCCGCTCTGGTGGGCGAAGCGGGTCACGATGTCTTTGATGTACCCGTAGTGGGGGAGCGGCTGCTCGGCCATGGAAACCCATTTCATGAAGCTCCCGACAAACAGTTATTGTGCTGACGTTGCTTCCAGAGCCAGTTTGGAACTCGGTAGTGAGTATTGCAACTGAGGACAGACGATTTTTACGTCCCGTTCTGTGAGCTTGTGTGGCCTACCACTTCGCTCTGAGCCGTTGTTGCTCCTAGACGTTTCCACTTCACAATAGCATGATGGGTCACCACTGATCATAACTAATGTACCGATGTGGTTAAGTTATATATAGCCTGTCAAGATATGTTGCATGAATTCACAATGGAAATACAATTAAATAGAACAATTATTTCATTATTACTCTCACAATTTCAACATCTATTTTCCCCATGCTTGACAAGCAGTTAGTTCCCCTTTCCACCACTTGGCACTACGCAAGGTCATGGCAAGGTCATTTACACACGCTCTCAAGCTAACGTTCATATTGATAAATCTCACACTTTGCGTGGAAATGATCCCACACATGGCTTATGCACATTTGTGCCTACGGACGGTTGATAAATGAGGCCCCAGGTATGGAAAGCTCAGACCTACTCAGAAAGACTCACAGCTGTAATCGCTGCCATAGGTGATTATAACATTTATAACATGTATTTACGTGGTCCTCTGTAGCTCAGCTGGTAGAGCACGGCGCTTGTAACGCCAGGGTAGTGGGTTCGATCCCCGGGACCACCCATACACAAAAAAATGTATGCACGCATGACTGTAAGTCGCTTTGGATAAAAGCGTCTGCTAAATGGCATCTTATTATATTATTACTCAGGGGTGTGAATACTTATGTAAATGAGATATTTCTGTATTTCATTTTCAATCAATTTGCAAAAATGTCTAATAACATGTTTTCACTTTGTCATTATGGGGTATTGTGTGTAGATGGATGTGAAAATAAATCTATTTAATAAATGTTGAATTCAGGCTGTAAAACAACAAAATGTGGAATAGGTTAAGGGGTATGAATACTTTCTGAAGGAACTGTAGCTATAATATAGGCACCGTGTGGATTATTCTAGATTATCACTAGTCTATGGGATCATTTCGTACCCAGTTAGGAATGATTGGTAACTAGTCATTGGGTGCATCCCAAATGGCTCCCTAATCCATATATAATATGCCATTTAGCAGACGCTTACATCCAAAGCGACTGACAGTCGTGTGCATACATATTTACGTATGGGTGGTCCCGGGGATCGAACCCACTACCCTGGCATTTACAAGCGCCGTGCTCTACCAGCTGAGCTACATAGTGCACTACCCTATGGGCCCTGGTCCACATTACACTATGTAGGGAATAGGGTGGCATTTGGGACGCACAAATGGTTTATTTCTGAATCTGCAGTAAAACACCCATAATCCTAAAAGGCCAGACCTTTGTAACACAATGCATCATCAATCCAAATTTGATTTGACACTAGCTCGTTTGCCTAGTATTGAAGTTGTGTCTGTCATTTTTTTCCTTTGTCATACAGTACATTTACAGTGCATTCGGAAAGTATTCAGACCCCTTGACTTTTTCCACATTTTGTTACGCTACAGCCTTATTCTAAAATGGATTTTTTTTTAAATAATCCTCATCAATCTACACACAATACACCATAATGACAAAGAGAAAACAGTTTTTTATTATTTTTTTTATTTGCAAATTTATAAAAAATTAAAAACAGAAATACCTTATTTACATAAGTATTCAGACCCTTTGCTATGAGCTCAGGTGCATCCTGTTTCCATTTATCATCCTTGAGATGTTTCTACAACTTGATTGGAGTCCACCTGTGGTCAATTCAATTGATTGGACATGATTTGGAAAGGCACAACTGTCTATATAAGGTTCCACAGTTGACAGTGTATATCAGAGCAAAAACCAAGCCATGAGGTCGAAGGAATTGTCCGTAGAGCTCCGAGACAGGATTGTGTCGAGGCACAGATCTGGGGAAGGGTACTAAAAAATGTCTGCAGCATTGAAGGTTCCCAAGAACACAGTGGCCTCCATCATTCTTAAATGGAAGAAGTTTGGAACCACCAAGACTATTCCTAGAGCTGGCCGCCCGGCCAAACTGAGCAATCGGGGGAGAAGGGCCTTGGTCAGGGAGTTGACTAAGAACCTGATAGTCACTCTGACAGAGCTCTAGAGTTCCTCTGTGGAGATGGGAGAACCTTCCAGAAGGACAACCATCTCTGCAGCACTCCACCAATCAGGCCTTTATGGTAGAGTGGCCAGACGGAAGCCACTCCTCAGTAAAAGACACATGACAGCCCACTTGGAGTTTGCCAAAAGGCACGTAAAGGATTCTCAGACCATGAGAAACAAGATTCTCTGGTCTGATGAAACCAAGATTGAACTCTTTGGCCTGAATCCCGGGTGTCACGTCTGGAGGAAACCTGGCACCATCCCTACGGTGAAGCATGGCGGTGGCAAGATCATGCTGTGGGGATGTCTTTCAGCGGCAGGGACTGGGAGACAAATGGAGCAAAGTACAGAGAGATCCTTGATGAAAACCTGCTCCAGAGCGCTCAGGACCTCAGACTGGGGCAAAGGTTCACCTTCCAACAGGACAACGACCCTAAGTACACAGCCAAGACAACGCAGCAGTGGCTTTGGGCGAAGTCTCTGAATGTCCTTGAGTGGCCCAGCCAGAGCCCGGACTTGAACCCGATCAAACATCTCTGGAGAGACCTGAAAATAGCTGTGCAGCAACGCTCCCCATCCAACCTGACAGAGCTTGAGAGGATCTGCAGAGAAGAATGGGAGAAACTCCCCAAATACAGGTGTGCCAAGCTTGTAGCGTCATACCCAAGAAGACTCGAGGCTGTAATCGCTGCCAAAGGTGCTTCAACAAAGTACTGAGTAAAGGGTCTGAATACTTATGTAAATGTTATATTTCCATTACTTATTTTTAATACATTTGCAAACATTTCTAAAAACCTGTTTTCACTTTGTCATTATGGGGTATTGGGTGTAGATTGATGAGGGGGAAAAAACAATGTAATCCATTTTAGAATAAGGCAGTAACGTAACAAAATATGGAAAAAGTCAAGTGGTCTGAATACTTGCACTGTAAATAACAAGCAATGTGTATCCTTAGAACCATCCAAATTTGATTTGAAACGTTACTGTACCAGGGGAACAAGCTAGTGTCTGATCAAATTTGATTTGAAACTAGTAACCGCCTCCTAACCCTGTCATAATCCAGGCTAGGGACCAGTAACCCACTCCTAACCCTGTCATAATCCAGGCTAGGGCCTAGTAACCGCCTCCTAACCCTGTCATAATCCAAGCTAGGGCCTAGTAACCGCCTCCTAACCCTGTCATAATCCAGGCTAGGGCCTAGTAACCGCCTCCTAACCCTGTCATAATCCAAGCTAGGGCCTAGTAACCGCCTCCTAACCCTGTCATAATCCAGGCTAGGGCCTAGTAACCGCCTCCTAACCCTGTCATAATCCAAGCTAGGGCCTAGTAACCGCCTCCTAACCCTGTCATAATCCAGGCTAGGGCCTAGTAACCGCCTCCTAACCCTGTCATAATCCAGGCTAGGGACCAGTAACCCACTCCTAACCCTGTCATAATCCATGCTAGGGCCTAGTAACCCACTCCTAACCCTGTCATAATCCAAGAAAGGGCCTAGTAACCGCCTCCTAACCCTGTCATAATCCAGGCTAGGGCCTACTAACCCACTCCTAACCATGTCATAATCCAGGCTAGGGCCTAGTAACCGCCTCCTAACCCTGTCATAATCCAGGCTAGGGCCTAGTAACCCACTCCTAACCCTGTCATAATCCAGGCTAGGGCCTAGTAACCGCCTCCTAACCCTGTCATAATCCAGGCTAGGGCCTAGTAACCCACTCCTAACCCTGTCATAATCCAGGCTAGGGCCTAGTAACCGCCTCCTAACCCTGTCATAATCCAGGCTAGGGCCTAGTAACCCACTCCTAACCCTGTCATAATCCAGGCTAGGGCCTAGTAACCGCCTCCTAACCCTGTCATAATCCAGGCTAGGGCCTAGTAAACGCCTCCTAACCCTGTCATAATCCAGGCTAGGGCCTAGTAAACGCCTCCTAACCCTGTCATAATCCAGGCTAGGGCCTAGTAACCCACTCCTAACCCTGTCATAATCCAGGCTAGGGCCTACTAACCCACTCCTAACCCTGTCATAATCCAGGCTAGGGCCTAGTAATCCACTCCTAACCCTGTCATAATCCAGGCTAGGGCCTAGTAACCCACTCCTAACCCTGTCATAATCCAGGCTAGGGCCTAGTAAACGCCTCCTAACCCTGTCATAATCCAGGCTAGGGCCTACTAACCCACTCCTAACCCTGTCATAATCCAGGCTAGGGCCTAGTAAACGCCACCTAACCCTGTCATAATCCAAGCTAGGGCCTAGTAAACGCCTCCTAACCCTGTCATAATCCAGGCTAGGGCCTAGTAACCCACTCCTAACCCTGTCATAATCCAGGCTAGGGCCTAGTAATCCACTCCTAACCCTGTCATAATCCAGGCTAGGGCCTAGTAACCGCCTCCTAACCCTGTCATAATCCAGACTAGGGCCTAGTAACCCACTCCTAACCCTGTCATAATCCAGGCTAGGGCCTAGTAAACGCCTCCTAACCCTGTCATAATCCAGGCTAGGGCCTACTAACCCACTCCTAACCCTGCCATAATCCAGGCTAGGGACCAGTAACCGCCTCCTAACCCTGTCATAATCCAGGCTAGGGCCTAGTAACCACCTCCTAACCCTGTCATAATCCAGGCTAGGGCCTAGTAACCGCCACCTAACCCTGTCATAATCCAAGCTAGGGCCTAGTAAACGCCTCCTAACCCTGTCATAATCCAGGCTAGGGCCTAGTAACCCACTCCTAACCCTGTCATAATCCAGGCTAGGGCCTAGTAATCCACTCCTAACCCTGTCATAATCCAGGCTAGGGCCTAGTAACCGCCTCCTAACCCTGTCATAATCCAGACTAGGGCCTAGTAATCCACTCCTAACCCTGTCATAATCCAGGCTAGGGCCTAGTAACCGCCTCCTAACCCTGTCATAATCCAGACTAGGGCCTAGTAACCCACTCCTAACCCTGCCATAATCCAGGCTAGGGACCAGTAACCGCCTCCTAACCCTGTCATAATCCAGGCTAGGGCCTAGTAACCGCCTCCTAACCCTGTCATAATCCAGACTAGGGCCTAGTAACCCACTCCTAACCCTGTCATAATCCAGGCTAGGGCCTAGTAACGTCCCCTCAGGCTCGTGTGGTGGAGGAGATCTTCCTGGGCTATACTCAGCCTTGTCTCAGGGTAGTAGGTTGGTGGTCTGTTGATATCCCTCTGGTGGTGTGGGGGCTGTGCTTTGGCAAAGTGGGTGGGGTTATATCCTGCCTGGTTGGCCCTGTCCAGGGGGTATCGTCGGACGGGGCCAGTGTAACCCCGACCCCCCCCCCCCCGTCTCAGCCTCCAGTATCTATAATGCAATAGTCTATTTGCCGGGGGGTTAGGGTCAGTTTGTTATATCTGGTGTTATTCTCCTGTCTTATCTGGTGTCCTGTGTGAATTTAAGTATGCTCCCTCTAATTCTCCCTCTCTCCCTCCCCTCCCAGAGGACCTGAGCCCTAGGACCATGCCTCAGGACTACCTGGCCTGATGACTCCTGGCTGTCCCCAGTCCACCTGGTCGTGCTGCTGCTCCAGTTTAAACTCTTCTGCCTGCGGTTATGGAACCCTGACCTGCTACCTTGTCCCTCTCTCTTACTCCCGCACCTGCTGTCTCGACCTCTGAATTCTCAGCTATGAAAAGCCAACTGACATTTACTCCTGATGTACTGACCTGTTGCAACCTTTACAACCACTGTGATTATTATTTGACCCAGCTGGTCATCTTTGAAGAACAATCTGGCGTTAATGGCCATGTACTGTTATAATCTCCACCCGGCACAGCCAGAAGGGGACTGGCCACCCCTCAGAGCCTGGTTCCTCTCTAGGTTTCTGCCTTTCTAGGGAGTTTTTCCAAGCCACCGTACTTCTACTGCATTGCTTGCTGTTTTAGGCTGGGATTAATGAGTTGGATCAGGTGTGCTGGTGCTAGGGCAAAAACTATAATATGCAGTGCACCCTTTGGGATTGGTCAACATGGTCTTGTGACCATGTTAGGGAATCTAACGTGAACCAGATCAAACATTAATTCTACAAGTAAAATCATTTTTTAAAGACATGCTCCGGTACTTTGGCAACTAACAAAGTATTTAGTAAACCTGGCGCTTTGGGCAGGATGTTTAGCTCCTACATGCAGAATTACTGTCTTACCTCAATTAGCCACAAAACCCCTAGTTTGAAAGACCCCCCCCCCCCCTTATCCAATGACATTGCAGGATGAGCCCAACGGCTCAGTGGACACAGCGGAGATGGAGAGCAATGACTTGGTGCACATATCTGCACGAGATATGGAAGGCAATTTTTGGGGGACAACTTTTAGGCACGTTTCAGAACTTTTGGCTATAAAGTATACAAAAGTAGCAGATAATCTAAAAAAAACTTTATTGTGATGGTAACAAAGTCAATGGAAGGTGGAAATGCAGTGATCTGCCACCCAGTCTAAGGGGCAGCTGCCTCAGCGATCTTCTTGGCTGCTGCGTTGGCCGTCTTCTGACCCTTCTTGTTGTGCTTCTTGGCGAAACGCATGTTCTTCATGAACTTCGGATCGACCTGGGAGAGAGAGCAAGGAGGCAGTAAGTTGCGGAACCAAACTGAAAGTTCAATAAAAAAGGTATACATCTGAAGAGACGGCAAGAGAAAACAGGATGTAAGGATTGGTACATCCTGTGCCCCCAATCCTCCTTCACTAAACATCTTGCCCACACCACCAGCAGATTGATTGCTTCTGTGGACATGTCCCATTTCTTCCATGGCCTGCATACTCACCAGACATGTCACCCATTGAGTATGTTTGGGATGCTCTGGATCGACGTGTACGACAGCGTGTTCCAGTTCCCGCCAATATCCAGCAACTTCGCACAGCCATTGAAGAGGAGTGGGACAACATTCCACAGGCCACAATCAACAGCCTGATCAACTCTATGCGAAGGAGATGTGTCACGCTGCATGAGGCAAATAGTGGTCACACCAGATACTGACTGGTTTTCTGATCCACACCCCTACTTTAAGGTAGCTGTGACCAACCGATGGATATCTCTATTCCCAGTCATGTGAAATACATAAATTAGGGCCTAATTTATTTATTTCTATTGACTGATTCCCTTATATGAAGTGTAACTTTTGAAATTGTTGCACGATGCGTTTGTTTTTAGTTTGATTGGTCAGACTGCCTCAAACTAATTCACGTAGCCTATAGGAGACTAGACTTAATTGTCCTGCATCTGGTAGATGTTAATGTAGTTGGAGTCAAATGACTTCTGGTTACGACTCGTTAGGGGGTGGTTACGACTCGTTAGGGGGTGGTTACGACTCGTTAGGGGGTGGTTATGTATGGTAGTAGGCAATTAATGCTCCTTAGTCTGAAATTCAGCTAACCTGTGGTGTTTTTATTCTGTCTAAAATGTTTTTTAAATGAATGGATGAAATTACGTCTGCTGGTGGTGAATAGAATAACAACAACAAAATCCAGAAAAACGCATGTCAAAAATGTTATAAATTGATTTGCATTTTAATTAGGGAAATAAGTATTTGACCCCCTCTCAATCAGAAAGATTTCTGGCTCCCAGGTGTCTTTTATACAGGTAACGAGCTGAGATTAGGAGCACACTCTTAAAGGGAGTGCTCCTAATCTCAGCTTGTTACCTGTATAAAAGACACCTGTCCACAGAAGCAATCAATCAATCAGATTCCAAACTCTCCACCATGGCCAAGACCAAAGAGCTCTCCAAGGATGTCAGGGACAAGATTCTAGACCTACACAAGGCTGGAATGGGCTACAAGACCATCACCAAGCAGCTTGGTGAGAAGGTGACAACAGTTGGTGCGATTATTCGCAAATGGAAGAAACACAAAATAACTGTCAATCTCCCTCGGCCTGGGGCTCCATGCAAGATCTCACCTCGTGGAGTTGCAATGATCATGATAACGGTGAGGAATCAGCCCAGAACTACACGGGAGGATCTTGTCAATGATCTCAAGGCAGCTGGGACCATAGTCACCAAGAAAACAATTGGTAACACACTACGCCGTGAAGGACTGAAATCCTGCAGCGCCCGCAAGGTCCCCCTGCTCAAGAAAGCACATATACAGGGCCGTCTGAAGTTTGCCAATGAACATCTGAATGATTCAGAGGAGAACTGGGTGAAAGTGTTGTGGTCAGATGAGACCAAAATCGAGCTCTTTGGCATCAACTCAACTCGCCGTGTTTGGAGGAGGAGGAATGGTGCCTATGACCCCAAGAACACCATCCCCACCGTCAAACATGGAGGTGGAAACATTATGCTTTGGGGGTGTTTTTCTGCTAAGGGGACAGGACAACTTCACCGCATCAAAGGGACGATGGACGGGGCCATGTACCGTCAAATCTTGGGTGAGAACCTCCTTCCCTCAGCCAGGGCATTGAAAATGGGTCGTGGATGGGTATTCCAGCATGACAATGACCCAAAACACACGGCCAAGGCAACAAAGGAGTGGCTCAAGAATAAGCACATTTAGGTCCTGGAGTGGCCTAGCCAGTCTCCAGACCTTAATCCCATAGACAATCTGTGGAGGGAGCTGAAGGTTCGAGTTGCCAAACGTCAGCCTCGAAACCTTAATGACTTGGAGAAGATCTGCAAAGAGGAGTGGAACAAAATCCCTCCTGAGATGTGTGCAAACCTGGTGGCCAACTACAAGAAACGTCTGACCTCTGTGATTGCCAACAAGGGTTTTGCCACCAAGTACTAAGTCATGTTTTGCAGAGGGGTCAAATACTTATTTCCCTCATTAAAATGCAAATCAATTCATAACATTTTTGACATGCGTTATTCTGGATTTTTGTTTTGTTATTCTGTCTCTCACTGTTAAAATAAACCTACCATTAAAATGATAGACTGATCATGTCTTTGTCAGTGGGCAAACGTACAAAATCAGCAGGGGATCAAATACTTTTTTTCCCCTCACTGTATATATATATAATCCTAAGTATTATTAGAAGCAGGAAGACAGGAGAGTAGCTCGTCCAAGTGGAAATTGTGCAGTGCATGGTTTAGCCCCCCAGTCATGACCCGAAGGGCTCTGGGAAGATGTAGGAATATACAGAACGCCGTCCTCACCAGCCCGAGGGCCGGGGACAAAGCTTGCTCTCCGACGCCGTGGAACGGGACTGTACGTCACAGCACCGAAGTGCTACGCTCCCATATGCCACGAGGACAGAGCCATGCGAGAGCAACCTCACAGGATGGTCCACGTCGGAATTACAGCCCCTTGATCTCGATTTTTATATTATTGAGGCAAGGCAACAAATAGCAAATAAAATCACATTGATTGATCAGCCAGCAGCAGATGATTACATAGGGTGTCCAGAGCGAGTGGACACGTGCTTTGGTGATGTTACAAAATACATTTACCAAGACGAATATGATTCTTCATATTCTGAATTGTTCAGTGGGGTCTTTCTCTAACCTAATACTTCCGATAACAAGCACCGAGCTCGACAAAGCAGTGCAGCTTTCTCACAAAAAACTTGAGGACTTAATAATGTTGTGGTAGTCGTCTTCCAAGTTGTTGCCGCGGGGTCGCAAATAACTAAATTAGCATGACAAGCTGAATTAAAATGTACAAGGGTTTGAAAATAAAAAGCGTGTGTACGCTTAGTGGTCCATTGACATTTCTGAGATACGCTTGTTTTTGTGAGAAGTCTTTGAAAAATTACTTCTCATTACTATGAACAGCATACACTAAAATATGCAAATACAATAACACTTTTGCCTCCATACTGTCGTCCGGAATTGAGAAACAAGATGACAAATTCAATGGTAAGCCTGTCAGTTGGTCTTAATTCGCATACAGCACCAACCTAGACCACTTTATCTTCTCTGGCCTTCATTGATTTAGTCACCTTAACTTTGACCATTCTACAAGGGTAAGAACTCCAGTGAGTTTTGAACAGGTTATGATAAAGAGGTGAGGTTTGGACCATTTGTTTTCTCAGAGGATTATCTCCTCCATTAACATTGTTTTACCCAGTGGTCAAAATATGCATTTCTGATTGGACACCCTACAATACATACCCCTTTCATGGACTCGTACCGGTCTGGTCTGGGCTTCTTGATCCCATTCCTGTGGGCCTTACGGGCTGTGGACAGAGGGGAAACCGTTTGGTTTGAACAGGGTCCAGAGTACTCCTGCATCATTAGTTAGCTAACTAGCTGGATAGTTTCACAGCTATCCATTCATTTCTACTTACACTGGTTGTGGGTGGTGTGATTCTTTGACTTTGCCATTTCTGTTCTGTCCAATGATGCGTCTGCAAAGATACAAACAACGACATTATTCGCCTTTTAGGAGCTGAATGTTTGTAACACAAGCACTGTCGTTTACAACAGTGGACTACTTCAGTTTGGTGAAGCGACATGGAAAGCGTTCGTTTTGCTAGCAAGATAAGCTAGCAGCTAGAAAACCCGAACTATGCGTAGTTAATCATCTAAGGGGAAACAAAGTTAACAGATTTAAATACGACTGTATTGTTGGTGATATTTTACACTATATGCACACGTTCACATTTTATATGAATCTAAAACATAGGAGGATTGATGCAGATAATACATTGGAGTGAAATTCGTTACCTGCCACACATACAGACGACGGGAAGAGGAAGAAATGACGCAAACTCGATCAAATATGAACCACAGAGTTTCTGAACGCAGAGGCGCAACATCGAGAGACTTCCGGGAACGAAAGAGACCAAACAGACCAGGCCGGGGTTTGGGGTTTGAGAAGTCAATGAGAGAAGTGAAAAATTATTCCTTAGTTGTTAATTTTCTTGAAATCTAAAGCCATAACCTATATTTGAGCCAATGTCTTAAGTAGATGACCATGTTATTACTCCAACCTTATAAAAGTGACAAACTGGCACGTTTTCATTTTTCGTCAAAAATCAACTTTATATCGGAACGAGTGCCTTTGAGTTGACGGCTTTTGCACATGCGCAGTACCGCGCGAGACGACCGTTAGACCGATGACGTGTTTTTGCGCATGCGCTTAGCTAGGCAACGTAACCATGACATCGCTTACAAGCTGTGATCAGGGGATTTCTGTTGGAGAAGCAGTTTTGGCCTATCTTCATACTGTACCGTCTTTGAATGAACCATCGAATCAAACGGAGCGGAGACCGGAAACTAGCTAGAAGACGTTGGAAGGACAACACTTCCCCCTAGTGCAGCCTACGAGACATTACATAAACTACATTTCCCCCTAGTGCAGCCTACGAGACATTACATAAACTACATTTCCCCCTAGTGCAGCCTACGAGACATTACATCAACAACACTTCCCCCTAGTGCAGCCTACGAGACATTACATAAACTACATTTCCAACCAGAAAGTGTGCTGTAAATCCAGGGGATTTTCTACAGCCACGAATGTAACCGGAAAAGTACGGATAGTACTGTGAGAGGAGGGGGAGCACGTTATGAATGATTAATTATCGTTATCTGCCAGACCTGACCTCAAAACATGCAGGGGTTTTCAAATATAATCGTTTAAAAACACATTAAACAGGGTACCTAGTATATTCCTGCATTGCTAACTAGCTAGCCAGGCATCTCAGGTTGCTAACTGTTGACCTCGAAATGTGACGTGCAGGGTCTTCCAATATACTCGTTGTAAAGTTGTGTGTATGATAAGGTTGTATGATGATGGTGACGGCCAGGTGTACAGACAGGTAGCCTAGCTGCTTAGAGCGTTGGGCCAGTAACTGAATGGTTGCTGGTTCGAATCCCTGAGCTGATTGGGTGAAACATCTGTCGATGTTCCCTTGAGCAAGGCATTTAACCATAAGAGCATCTGCTAAATGACTAACATGTCAGTGTCGTGCATAAAAAAAAAATGTGTCTCCTGTGTTTCATAATTTTCCTTCAATTCGCTTCAGACTGAATGTATCTCATAGAAGAAAGCATCCGAGCGAGTGAGACAGCGCCCCCTCTGTCTCTCTACGTGTAGGCCATCTATCTGATGCTGTCTGGTCCAAACCAGTATAACATTGTTGCCGCCCGTAGCATTGAAGGCAAGGGAAGCCAGCGAACATCTGGCCTCCCTTGACAAAAAAAAAAGTATAACAAATTAGCCAGTCAGCGTTGAGCTAAACTGAGCGAGCTCAAGTGTGAATGGTCCAGGGGCACCCAAAAAAGTGTCAAGGGAAGCCTGTTTGGATTTGGTGTCACTCCTATCAAATCCCATTGAGAGCATACCTCATTGACAGAAAAACTTTAATTGTTGCATCTTGTTGTGTTGTTGTCCTCCGGTGGCTAGCTAGCCAGCTAGCTAAAATTGGTAAAAAAATTGGAGATGGACTTGTGGTTTTACTTAATTCTCCATACTGGCCAATAACGGCGATTCTGATCTAATAATTAATTAATACATTGTTGTGCCCCTAGCCTGAGAGGACGGAAGTTCAATATGTAGCTAGGAGTAGAAGGCTAATGTTAACTAGCTAACGTTGCCCATAAATGGAAGTTAGGCTAGCGAGCAGCATTTTAGCCAGGTAGCCGAGGACAACAAAAACTAAAAGTGTGTACTGTATGACAGAGTCATAGACCGTTTAGGCAACATGAAAGAGAGGAGGGTGGCATTGGTGTTTCTCTAGTAGTAGGGTGAGTCAACATGTTTTACTACTTGCACGAAAGCACACACACATGCGCGCACACAGAAATCAGAACCATGGACAGCCACATCATGTTTATTATATTATATTATCAGCATGTTTATTATATAGAGAGGGACAGCCTCTAAACCACAGTCCACCAGGCCTGGTGCTGAGAGAGGGACAGCCTCTAAACCACAGTCCACTAGGCCTGGTGCTGAGAGAGGGACAGCCTCTAAACCACAGTCCATCAGGCCTGGTGCTGAGAGAGGGACAGCCTCTAAACCACAGTCCATCAGGCCTGGTGCTGAGAGAGGGACAGCCTTTAAACCACAGTCCATCAGGCAAGGTGCTGAGAGAGGGACAGCCTCTAAAACACAGTCCATCAGGTCTGGTGCTGAGAGAGGGACAGCCTCTAAAACACAGTCCATCAGGCCTGGTGCTGAGAGAGGGACAGCCTTTAAACCACAGTCCATCAGGCAAGGTGCTGAGAGAGGGACAGCCTCTAAAACACAGTCCATCAGGTCTGGTGCTGAGAGAGGGACAGCCTCTAAAACACAGTCCATCAGGCCTGGTGCTGAGAGAGGGACAGCCTCTAAAACACAGTCCATCAGGCCTGGTGCTGAGAGAGGGACAGCCTCTAAACCACAGTCCATCAGGCCTGGTGCTGAGAGAGGGACAGCCTCTAAAACACAGTCCACCAGGCCTGGTGCTGAGAGAGGGACAGCCTCTAAACCACAGTCCATCAGGCCTGGTGCTGAGAGAGGGACAGCCTCTAAACCACAGTCCATCAGGCCTGGTGCTGAGAGAGGGACAGCCTCTAAACCACAGTCCATCAGGCCTGGTGCTGAGAGAGGGACAGCCTCTAAACCACAGTCCATCAGGCCTGGTGCTGAGAGAGGGACAGCCTCTAAACCACAGTCCATCAGGCCTGGTGCTGAGAGAGGGACAGCCTCTAAAACACAGTCCATCAGGCCTGGTGCTGAGAGAGGGACAGCCTCTAAACCACAGTCCATCAGGCCTGGTGCTGAGAGAGGGACAGCCTCTAAAACACAGTCCATCAGGCCTGGTGCTGAGAGAGGGACAGCCTCTAAAACACAGTCCATCAGGCCTGGTGCTGAGAGAGGGACGGCCTCTAAACCACAGTCCATCAGGCCTGGTGCTGAGAGAGGGACAGCCTCTAAAACACAGTCCATCAGGCCTGGTGCTGAGAGAGGGACAGCCTCTAAACCACAGTCCATCAGGCCTGGTGCTGAGAGAGGGACAGCCTCTAAACCACAGTCCATCAGGCCTGGTGCTGAGAGAGGGACAGCCTCTAAACCACAGTCCATCAGGCCTGGTGCTGAGAGAGGGACAGCCTCTAAACCACAGTCCATCAGGCCTGGTGCTGAGAGAGGGACAGCCTCTAAACCACAGTCCATCAGGCCTGGTGCTGAGAGAGGGACAACCTCTAAACCACAGTCCATCAGGCCTGGTGCTGAGAGAGGGACAGCCTCTAAACCACAGTCCATCAGGCCTGGTGCTGAGAGAGGGACAGCCTCTAAACCACAGTCCATCAGGCCTGGTGCTGAGAGAGGGACAGCCTCTAAACCACAGTCCATCAGGCCTGGTGCTGAGAGAGGGACAGCCTCTAAAACACAGTCCATCAGGCCTGGTGCTGAGAGAGGGACAGCCTCTAAAACACAGTCCATCAGGCCTGGTGCTGAGAGAGGGACAGCAGGCATCCATCCAACCATCAACTCCTGAGGCCGGCTACCAACAAGGAAAGGCATAGAACAGTAGCTGTAGCACTACTAGGGGAAAGTTCTTATGCCTAATGTTTGGTTGTGATTCCAAGCTGTGGATCAGTGCACAGGGGACACGCTGACGTAGGTGCCAGAGGCTATCTGCGCTACAACACATCCGGCCCGGCTTGGCATGGTGGGAGAGGAGAGCCCAACAGCCAGCCATCTACTACCAGACCAGCCATCTACTACCAGACCATCCATCTACTACCAGACCAGCCATCTACTACCAGACCAGCCATCTACTACCAGACCAGCCATCTACTACCAGACCAGCCATCTACTACCAGACCAGCCATCTACTACCAGACCAGCCATCGACTACCAGACCAGCCATCTACTACCAGACCAGCCATCTACTACAGGACCAGCCATCTACTACCAGACCAGCCATCTACTACCAGACCAGCCATCTACTACCAGACCAGCCATCTACTACCAGACCAGCCATCTACTACAGGACCAGCCATCGACTACAGGACCAGCCATCTACTACCAGACCAGCCATCGACTACAGGACCAGCCATCTACTACCAGACCAGCCATCTACTACCAGACCAGCCATTTACTACCAGACCAGCCATCTACTACCAGACCAGCCATCTACTACCAGACCAGCCATCTACTACCAGACCAGCCATCTACTACCAGACCCGCCATCTACTACCAGACCAGCCATCTACTACCAGACCAGCCATCTACTACCAGACCAGCCATCTACTACCAGACCCGCCATCTACTACCAGACCAGCCATCGACTACCAGACCAGCCATCTACTACCAGACCAGCCATCTACTACCAGACCAGCCATCTACTACAGGACCAGCCATCTACTACCAGACCAGCCATCTACTACAGGACCAGCCATCTACTACCAGACCAGCCATCTACTACCAGCCCCGCCATCTACTACAGGACCAGCCATCTACTACCAGACCAGCCATCTACTACCAGACCAGCCATCTACTACCAGACCATCCATCTACTACCAGCCCCGCCATCTACTACCAGACCAGCCATCTACTACCAGACCAGCCATCTACTACCAGACCAGCCATCTACTACCAGCCCCGCCATCTACTACCAGACCAGCCATCTACTACCAGACCAGCCATCTACTACCAGCCCCGCCATCTACTACCAGACCCGCCATCTACTACCAGACCAGCCATCTACTACCAGACCAGCCATCTACTACCAGACCAGCCATCTACTACCAGACCAGCCATCTACTACCAGCCCCGCCATCTACTACCAGACCCGCCATCTACTACCAGACCAGCCATCTACTACCAGACCAGCCATCTACTACCAGACCAGCCATCTACTACCAGACCAGCCATCTACTACCAGACCAGCCATCTACTACCAGACCAGCCATCTACTACCAGACCAGCCATCTACTACCAGACCAGCCATCTACTACAGGACCAGCCATCTACTACCAGACCAGCCATCTACTACAGGACCAGCCATCTACTACCAGACCAGCCATCTACTACCAGACCCGCCATCTACTACCAGACCAGCCATCTACTACCAGCCCCGCCATCTACTACAGGACCAGCCATCTACTACAGGACCAGCCATCTACTACCAGACCAGCCATCTACTACAGGACCAGCCATCTACTACCAGACCAGCCATCTACTACCAGACCAGCCATCTACTACCAGACCCGCCATCTACTACCAGACCCGCCATCTACTACCAGACCAGCCATCTACTACCAGACCAGCCATCTACTACCAGCCCCGCCATCTACTACCAGACCAGCCATCTACTACCAGACCAGCCATCTACTACCAGACCAGCCATCTACTACCGGACCCGCCATCTACTACCAGACCAGCCATCTACTACCAGACCAGCCATCTACTACCAGCCCCGCCATCTACTACAGGACCAGCCATCTACTACAGGACCAGCCATCTACTACCAGACCAGCCATCTACTACCAGCCCTGCCATCTACTACAGGACCAGCCATCTACTACAGGACCAGCCATCTACTACCAGACCAGCCATCTACTACAGGACCAGCCATCTACTACCAGACCAGCCATCTACTACCAGACCAGCCATCTACTACCAGACCAGCCATCTACTACCAGACCAGCCATCTACTACCAGACCAGCCATCTACTACCAGACCAGCCATCTACTACCAGACCAGCCATCTACTACAAGACCAGCCATCTACTACCAGACCAGCCATCTACTACCAGACCCGCCATGTACTACCAGCCCCGCCATCTACTACCAGACCCGCCATCTACTACCAGACCAGCCATCTACTACCAGACCAGCCATCTACTACCAGACCAGCCATGTACTACCAGACCAGCCATCTACTACAGGACCAGCCATCTACTACAAGACCGGCCATCTACTACCAGACCAGCCATCTACTACCAGACCAGCCATCTACTACCAGACCAGCCATCTACTACCAGACCAGCCATCTACTACCAGACCAGCCATCGACTACCAGACCAGCCATCGACTACAGGACCAGCCATCTACTACCAGACCAGCTATCTACTACCAGACCAGCCATCTACTACCAGACCAGCCATCTACTACCAGCCCCGCCATCTACTACCAGACCAGCCATCTACTACCAGACCAGCCATCTACTACCAGACCAGCCATCTACTACAGGACCAGCCATCGACTACAGGACCAGCCATCTACTACCAGACCAGCCATCTACTACCAGACCAGCCATCTACTACCAGACCAGCCATTTACTACCAGACCAGCCATCTACTACCAGACCAGCCATCTACTACCAGACCAGCCATCTACTACCAGACCCGCCATCTACTACCAGACCAGCCATCTACTACCAGA
>NC_139999.1:2550863-2680863 GCF_964263955.1 Coregonus lavaretus | reverse complement strand
GTTCTGAGAAGCGGACCAAGGTTACCATCGTTCTGAGAAGCGGACCAAGGTTACCATCGTTCTGAGAAGCGGACCAAGGTTACCATCGTTCTGAGAAGCGGACCAAGGTTACCATCGTTCTGAGAAGCGGACCAAGGTTACCATCGTTATGAGAAGCGGACCAAGGTTACCATCGTTATGAGAAGCGGACCAAGCTTACCATCGTTCTGAGAAGCGGACCAAGGTTACCATCGTTCTGAGAAGCGGACCAAGGTTACCATCGTTCTGAGAAGCGGACCAAGGTTACCATCGTTCTGAGAAGCGGACCAAGGTTACCATCGTTCTGAGAAGCGGACCAAGGTTACCATCGTTATGAGAAGCGGACCAAGCTTACCATCGTTCTGAGAAGCGGACCAAGGTTACCATCGTTCTGAGAAGCGGACCAAGGTTACCATCGTTCTGAGAAGCGGACCAAGGTTACCATCGTTATGAGAAGCGGACCAAGCTTACCATCGTTCTGAGAAGCGGACCAAGGTTACCATCGTTCTGAGAAGCGGACCAAGGTTACCATCGTTCTGAGAAGCGGACCAAGGTTACCATCGTTCTGAGAAGCGGACCAAGGTTACCATCGTTCTGAGAAGCGGACCAAGGTTACCATCGTTCTGAGAAGCGGACCAAGGTTACCATCGTTCTGAGAAGCGGACCAAGGTTACCATCGTTCTGAGAAGCGGACCAAGGTTACCATCGTTCTGAGAAGTGGACCAAGGTTACCATCGTTCTGAGAAGTGGACCAAGGTTACCATCGTTCTGAGAAGCGGACCAAGGTTACCATCGTTCTGAGAAGCGGACCAAGGTTACCATCGTTCTGAGAAGCGGACCAAGGTTACCATCGTTCTGAGAAGCGGACCAAGGTTACCATCATTCTGAGAAGCGGACCAAGGTTACCATCGTTCTGAGAAGCGGACCAAGGTTACCATCGTTCTGAGAAGCGGACCAAGGCGCAGCATGATAGGTCTACATACTTTATTTAGTGTACACAACACGAACAAAAACAACAAAACGATACGTGAAGTCCTAGGTAGTACAACAAACCTTACGGAACAATGTCCCACAAAACTAAAATGCCAAAAGGCTGCCTAAGTATGGTTGTCACGCCCTGGCTCTGGGACTCTGTTATGTTGAGCCAGGGTGTGTTGTTTCTATGTGTTTTGTGTGCTAGGGTTATTATCTAGTTCATTTGTTTCTATGTTGGCCGGTGTGGTTCTCAATCAGGGGCAACGTGTATCAGCTGTTGCTTGTTGTCTCTGATTGGGAACCATACTTAGGCAGCCTGTTTTCCACAGTGTGTTGTGGGATCATGTTCCGTATGGTTTGTATTGTGACCAAGGACTTCACGTTTCGTATCGTTTGTTGTTTTGTTCGTGTGGTGTATCTAAAATAAAGTATGTTCACATTCCACGCTGCGCATTGGTCCACTTCCTCCGACGATCGTGACAATGGTCCCCAATCAGAGACAACGAGCTACAGCTGTCTCTGATTGGGAACCACCCTGGCCAACATAGATATACACGATCTAGAAAGAAACACAAGAAAACTAAACAATAAAACCTACACACCCTGGCTCAACATTAAAGAGTCCCCAGAGCCAGGGCGTGACAGATCCTTTCTGAGTTGCGCTCAAAGGGTACTCTGTACACTTGCTTCATGTGTACCCTGTTGCGCTGGAGGACACAGTCAATGGTAGAAAGGCTGACACTGTTGATTCCTTCAAAGTTTACATTGTGTTCAACAACTCTTTGCTGTATTTCGCACAGTCGGATGGCATTGTTTTGAAGGACCATATCAACAATGACAGCCTCTTGCTGTTGGGAGAACATAGCAGGCCTTCCACCCTCATGTGGTAGTCTTGCAATTCTACAAAAAGGGAAAATGCACTTACAAACGTATACATACAGTAAAAATAGTAATGGACATTACTTCTATATGTAAAATACTGTATGGTAAGAAAATTATTATTTTTTTCCCCAGACAAAGTGATGTACTGAATCAAATGTATACAGTAAACTTTCAATGACCAAAATAAAAAGAAACAATGACCTGTTCTCTTCTCTGAATGTCCTGATTATGGTGGCCACAGAGAATTTGTTCAAATTGGGTTGTACTCTTTGCCCTGCTTCCCTCATTGTCATTCCATGAACAACAACATGGTCTATCACAGTTGCTCGAATTTCTTCTGAAATGACTGTTCTTGGTCTTGGTCTTGCTCTTCCTCGTCGTCTTCCTCTTCCTCCTCGTCCACCACCTTTTACACGTACTCTTCCTCCTCTGCCTCTCAGATTGTTTCCATCCACTGTTGGTATCAACGTTCAACGCACCTGTGCCACCTGTTCCACCTGTTCCACCTGTGCCACCTGTTCCACCTGTTCCACCTGTTCCACCTGTTCCACCTGGCCACCTGTACCACCTGTGCCACCTGTGCCACCTGTACCACCTCTTCCACCTGTTCCACCTGTACCACCTGTGCCACCTGTGCCACCTGTACCACCTGTTCCACCTGTACCACCTCTTCCACCTGTTCCACCTGTACCGCCTCTTCCACCTGTTCCACCTGTACCACCTCTTCCACCTGTTCCACCTGTACCACCTCTTCCACCTGTTCCACCTGTTCCACCTGTACCACCTCTTCCACCTGTTCCACCTGTGCCACCTGTGCCACCTGTGCCACCTGTGCCACCTGTACCACCTGTTCCACCTGTTCCACCTGTTCCACCTGGCCACCTGTAC
Organism: Coregonus lavaretus; assembly: GCF_964263955.1. NCBI lineage: Eukaryota > Metazoa > Chordata > Actinopteri > Salmoniformes > Salmonidae > Coregonus > Coregonus lavaretus. The sequence continues at coordinate 2,678,100 of NC_139999.1, read as the reverse complement.
CACCTCTTCCACCTCTTCCACCTGTACCACCTCTTCCACCTGTACCACCTGTGCCACCTGTTCCACCTGTTCCACCTGTTCCACCTGTTCCACCTCTTCCACCTGTGCCACCTGTACCACCTGTTGCACCTGTGCCACCTGTGCCACCTGGCCACCTGTACCACCTCTTCCACCTGTTCCACCTGTTCCACCTGTTCCACCTGGCCACCTGTGCCACCTGTGCCACCTGTGCCACCTCTTCCACCTCTTCCACCTGTTCCACCTGTTCCACCTGTGCCACCTGTGCCACCTGTACCACCTCTTCCACCTCTTCCACCTGTTCCACCTGTTCCACCTGTGCCACCTGTGCCACCTGTACCACCTCTTCCACCTCTTCCACCTGTTCCACCTGTTCCACCTGTGCCACCTCTTCCACCTGTTCCACCTGTGCCACCTGTGCTACCTGTACCACCTGTTCCACCTCTTCCACCTGTTCCACCTGTGCCACCTGTTCCACCTGTGCCACCTCTTCCACCTGTTCCACCTGTTCCACCTGTACCACCTGTTCCACCTCTTCCACCTGTTCCACCTGTGCCACCTGTGCCACCTGTGCACTCTGAACTGGCTTATATTCCGTACAACTGGTTTGATCACATCATTAGAAACAAGTGTGAACAATTTGGAGTGGTAGTGTGTAAACGATGTACACTGTGTTGTAGTTGTGTTTAACTTTTGCCGCCGGTGTTTTACCATTTTGTAACACAAGTGCATCACAGTGCGAAATGTGTTTTAGTGAGTGAGAATGTGTTTTGCAAAAAGAGTGATTGATTTGACAAATGGGTTTACGCCACTGAGCATTTGGTTCAGAGAATGGGGTTTAGTGTTTTAGCAATTCAGAAAAACTGTACAATGTTTAATTGGTCGGATATTACCATATCATTCATTCATTATTATCATACTCTGTCTTTGATACTGTAGGAGGAGAGGGAGAAAAGAGGAGAGGACAGGAGAGGAGTGGAGAGAGGAGAGGAGAGGAGTGGAGAGAGGAGAGGAGAGGAGAGGAGAGGAGAGGAGAGGAGAGGAGAGGAGAGGAGAGGAGAGGAGAGGAGAGGAGAGGAGAGGAGAGGAGAGGAGAGGAGAGGAGAGGAGAGGAGAGGAGAGGAGAGGGGAGGGGAGAGGAGAGGAGAGGAGAGGAGAGGAGAGGAGAGGAGAGGAGAGGAGAGGAGAGGAGAGGAGAGGAGAGGAGAGGAGAGGAGAGGAGAGGAGAGGAGAGGAGAGGAGAGGAGAGGAGAGGAGGATGAGTGAGTGAGTGAGGAAGGAGAGGAGTAGATGATTAGGTGAGTAGGTCCTGTGTGGTCTGATCTTGACGTAGTGCTAGCACTCTAAAAATGTGTCGAATGCCCAAATGGCATCCTATTCCCTTTATAGTGCACTAGCACCCATAAGGGTCTGGTCAAAGTAGTGCACTATATAGGGAATATAGTACCATTTGGGACACAGCCCATCTATTGATTCCAGGGTGCACTTTACGGGCCTTAATTGAACCCTCAATACCCTGAACATTCCGTATGATGTCATCCTAATGCTGTCCAGGATCCTGGAGTAACTGAAGCTATATTGATTTATGTGCCATTATCCCATTATGATAGTGTGTGTGTGTCTGTGTGTGTGTGTCTGTTTGTGTGTGTGTCTGTCTGTCTGTCTGTCTGTCTGTATGTCTGTGTGTGTGTCTGTGTGTGTGTGTGTGTCTGTGTGTGTGTGATCCTGAAGTAGCTAACTGGAAGGTTATTGATTTAGCCATTATGTCATTATGATTAGCTGTATTACACACTGCTAATGGGGCTGTTTTAGCCATTATGTCATTATGATTAGCTGTATTACACACTGCTAATGGGGCTGTTTTAAAGTCAGCTCTCATTTCTGCTTCAGCTCTTAGAGTTCAGAGAGGAGAGGCCTGATCGATACTGGGTGTGCATGTGTGTTTGTGTGTGGTGTGTGTGTCTGTGTCTGTGTGTGTGTCTGTGTGTCTGTAGGTGTGGCTGAACACTGTGTTTCAGTATTGTGATGCCTGGCACTCTGACAGACAGTAACCATTGGTAATCAGAGAACCCTTTCGATCATTGATGCCCGTCCGTCCGCACTCTAGAATTACACACACACAAAGAAACGTGTTTTACTAGCCTGAGTTATAATACTCTACACCGCCATTCATTTTTCACATTGTGAATTTGACAAAAAATTCAAATGAATTGTGTGATTGGTGTAGGCTTACCTTGGCCTGACATGTTTTATAACTGTGTGGTTCTCTCTCAGACAAGTTGAGAGTTTCCTGTCAAGAGGAGAGACACAGAAACCCGGCTGGCTTAGCTAGCCTAGCTAGCATCAAATGGAATACGCTAACAGAAACCCGGCTGGCTTAGCTAGCCTAGCTAGCATCAAATGGAATACGCTAACAGAAACCCGGCTGGCTTAGCTAGCCTAGCTAGCATCAAATGGAATACGCTAACAGAAACCCGGCTGGCTTAGCTAGCCTAGCTAGCATCAAATGGAATACGCTAACAGAAACCCGGCTGGCTTAGCTAGCCTGGAGCATCAAATGGAATACGCTAACAAACGTTTTAAATGCTGCAGGAGCTGTGTTTATTTTTGCTTTATTCCGGGACAATGTGGCAACTGTTTGCTTGCGGAGGACTACAGGGGCGAAGTGGCTGCTCTCAGCAAACAAGTACCAACCCTACACAAGCTACTGGACGCCGCTCTGGAGTGTCGCCGCCGTGTTGGCTCTCCACAGCCGACTGGCCAGTACTCTGCAACGATCCCTCCCCGATTGGGTCTCCCCCTTCCCTGGATAATGGAGCTAGTAGGATGCCTTGGTGGATGTTCCTGTTCTCAATCCTACCAACCAGCCATGGAGATATGTCACTCGCCGTGGAAGTCGAAAACAGCGTCCTGTGGCAACAGGGGGCCTCCTTGGAGATGTTAAGGCTGGACAGGACACAGACCAGAAACAGCTTTGCCTCCCTGGATACAGAGGTTCCTTCTTCCCTGGGGGCTTCCGATTCGAGACCTGCGCCTTCGTATTCTGTTCTATCTCCCTCTCCGGTGGCTTCTACCTCGGCACTATCAGCTTCATTATAAATAACATGAGCATGTCTACTTCTGATAAGCTTCCCAGTAAATCAATAAAAACAATCAAGCATTCCCAAAAAGTGTTAGAAATAGCCCACATTAACATACAGTGGGGAGAACAAGTATTTGATACACTGCCGATTTTGCAGGTTTTCCTACTTACAAAGCATGTAGAGGTCTGTAATTTTTATCATAGGTACACTTCAACTGTGAGAGACGGAATCTAAAACAAAAATCCAGAAAATCACATTGTCTGATTTTTAAGTAATTCATTTGCATTTTATTGCATGACATAAGTATTTGATCACCTACCAACCAGTAAGAATTCCGGCTCTCACAGACCTGTTAGATTTTCTTTCAGAAGCCCTCCTGTTCTCCACTCATTACCTGTATTAACTGCACCTGTTCGAACTCGTTACCTGTATAAAAGACACCTGTCCACACACTCAATCAAACAGACTCCAACCTCTCCACAATGGCCAAGACCAGAGAGCTGTGTAAGGACATTGGGGATAAAATTGTAGACCTGCACAAGGCTGGGATGGGCTACAGGACAATAGGCAAGCAGCTTGGTGAGAAGGCAACAACTGTTGGCGCAATTATTAGAAAATGGAAGAAGTTCAAGATGACGGTCAATCACCCTTGGTCTAGGGCTCCATGCAAGATCTCACCTCGTGGGGCATCAATGATCATGAGGAAGGTGAGGGATCAGCCCAGAACTACACGGCAGGACCTCGTCAATGACCTGAAGAGAACTGGGACCACAGTCTCAAAGAAAACCATTAGTAACACACTACACCGTAATGGATTAAAATCCTGCAGCGCACGCAAGGTTCTCCTGCTCAAGCCAGCGCATGTCCAGGCCCGTCTGAAGTTTGCCAAAGACCATCTGGATGATCCAGAGGAGGAATGGGAGAAGGTCATGTGGTCTGATGAGACAAAAATAGAGCTTTTTGGTCTAAACTCCACTCGCCGTGTTTGGAGGAAGAAGAAGGATGAGTACAACCCCAAGAACACCATCCCAACCGTGAAGCATGGAGGTGGAAACATCATTCTTTGGTTTTCTGCAAAGGGGACAGGACGACTGCCCCGTATTGAGGGGAGGATGGATGGGGCAAGATCTTGGCCAACAACCTCCTTCCGTCAGTAAGAGCATTGAAGATGGGTCGTGGCTGGGTCTTCCAGCATGACAACGACCCGAAACACACAGCCAGGGCAACTAAGGAGTGGCTCCGTAAGAAGCATCTCAAGGTCCTGGAGTGGCCTAGCCAGTCTCCAGACCTGAACCCAATAGAAAATCTTTGGAGGGAGCTGAAAGTCCGTATTGCCCAGCGACAGCCCCGAAACCTGAAGGATCTGTAGAAGGTCTGTATGGAGGAGTGGGCCAAAATCCCTGCTGCAGTGTGTGCAAACCTGGTCAAGACCTACAGGAAACGTATGATCTCTGTAATTGCAAACAAAGGTTTCTGTACCAAATATTAAGTTCTGTTTTTCTGATGTATCAAATACTTGTGTCATGCAATAAAATGTAAATTAATTACTTAAAAATCATACAATGTGATTTTCTGAACACAATTATTTTTGTACTGAGATTTACTGTCAGGGCCCAGGTCTGACAGAATCTGTGCAGAATATCTAGATGTTGCTGTAGGCCCTCCTTGGTTGGTGACAGAAGCACCAGATCATCAGCAAACAGTAGACATTTGACTTCAGATTCTAGTAGGGTGAGGCCGGGTGCTGCAGACTGTTCTAGTGCCCTCGCCAATTCGTTGATATATATGTGGAAGAGGGTGGGGCTTAAGCTGCATCCCTGTCTCACCCCTGGCCCTGTGGAAAGAAATGTGTGTGTTTTTTGCCTATTTTAACTGCACACTTGTTGTTTGTGTACATGGATTTTATAATGTTGTATGTTTTTCCCCCAACACAACTTTCCATCATTTTGTATAGCAGACCCTCAGCCAAATTAATTCAAAAACTTTCTTGAAATCAACAAAGCATGAGAAGACTTTGCCTTTGTTTTGGTTTGTTCGTTTGTCAATTAGGGTGTGCAGGGTGAATACATGGTCTGTCATACGGTAATTTGGTAGAACGCCAATTTGACATTTGCTCAGTACATTGTTTTCACTGTGGAAATGTACGAGTCTGCTGTTAATGAAAATGCAGAGGATTCTCCCAAGGTTGCTGTTGACGCATATCCCACGGTAGTTATTGGGGTCATATTTGTCTCCACTTTTGTGGATTGGGGTGATCAGTCCTTGGTTCCAAATATTGGGGAAGATGCCAGAGCTAAGGATGATGTTAAAGAGTTTAAGTATAGCTAATTGAAATTTGTGGTCTGTATATTTTATCATTTCATTGAGGATACCATCAACACCACAGGCCTTTTTGGGTTGGAGGGTTTGTATTCAATGTATCCAGTGGGTTCTGGTAGTCTAATAGTTGATTCTAAGATTTGCATTTGATCATGGATATGTTTTTGCTGTTTGTTCTTTGTTATAGGGCCAAAAAGATTGGAGAAGTGGTTTATCCATACATCTCCGTTTTGGATAGATAAGTCCTTTGTTGTTGTTTGTTTAGTGTTTTCCAATTTTAGTGAAGGCGTAGGCTCAGGTTTTCTGGGTCTCTATGTTTTTATGGTTGGATAGGTTTCTCAATTTCTTTCTTAGGTTTTTGCATTCTTCATCAAACCATTTGTCATTGTTATTAATTTAATTAGGTTGTCTGCTTGACATTTTTAGATTTGATAGGGAAGCTGAGAGGTCAAATATACTGTTTAGGTTTTCTACTGTCAAGTTTACACCTTCACTATAGCAATGAAACGTTTTGTCCAGGATGTTGTCTAAAAGGGATTGAATTTGTTGTTGCCAAATTGTTTTTTGGTAGGTTTCTACACTACTTTCCTTCCATCTATAGTATGTCTTAATATTATTCAGTTCCTTTGGCTTTGATGCCTCATGATTGAGTATCGCTCTGTTCAAGTAGACAGTGATTTTGCTGTGATCTGATAGGGGTGTCAGTGGGCTGACTGTGTACGCTCTGAGAGACTCTGGGTTGAGGTCAGTGATAAAGTAGTCTACAGTACTACTGCCAAGAGATGAGATATAGGTGTACCTACCATAGGAGTCCCCTCGAAGCCAACCATTGACTATGTACAGACCCAGCGTGGGACAGAGCTGCAGGAGTTGTGACCTAGGGGGGCATATGGGGGAGGGAATGCTGTCACCTCCAGGTATGTGTTTGTCCCCCTGTGTGCTGAGGGTGTCAGGTTCTTGTCCAGTTCTGGAATTTAGGTCGCCACAGACTAGTACATGTCCCTGGACGTGGAAATGATTGATTTCCCCCTCCAGGATGGAGACGCTGTCTTCATTAAAGTATGGGGATTCTAGTGGGGGGATATAGGTAGCAAACAGGAGGACATTTTTCTCTGTTGAGATAATTTCGTTTTGAATTTGTAGCCAAATGTAAAATGTTCCTGTTTTGATTAATTTAATAGAGTGAGATAGGTCTGCTCTATTCCAAATTAGCATACCCCCTGAGTCCCTTCCCTGTTTCACACCTGGTAGTTTGGTGGATGGGACTACCAGCTCTCTCTAACCCAGTGGGTCCATCTCCCCTATACCATGTTTCTTGTAGGATGACAATGTCTGTATTTCTGATTTATTTGGGAGGTCCAGGTTCCTTCTCTTTAGGCCAAAGGCAGATGACCTCAGGCCTTGGATATTCCAGGATGAGATAGTGAAGACTTTGTGTTCCATAAAGTGTCCAATGTTGTTAGTCGTGTGGTTTGGCCTCAGACCAGTAAGTGTGAGCAGAGCCTGCTGAGCATCTGGTACATGCCATTGGCTTGAGCAAATGTAAGAGTGAGGGGTTGGGCCTGTTTGCCTGCTCATGGCCTGGGCGTATGTGTGACATTCATGTTGAGGCCCTCTTTGCGGGTGTGGGGGGCATGGGGTGGGCAGGAGGGGCATAGGTCTGATCTGAGGGGGCCTAAATGGGGTGTGGGCATGGTTGACTTGGCGGTGTGTTGATTGGATGGGGTGTGGATGTGGTCTGGATGTAGGTCCTCTATGTGTAGATCCCGCAGGTCTGAGAGAGTGTCTCGCTGGTCTGGGCGGGGTGTCTGTTGATCTGTTGCTCCTGTCTCTCTCTCTCTCTCTGCATCTGCTCTCAATTTCAATTTCAATTTAAGGGCTTTATTGTGAAACAGGTAATAAACAAAAGTGAAATAAAGAATAAATATTAACAGTAAACATTACACTCAGAAGTTCCAAAAGAATAAAGACATTTCAAATGTCATATTATATACAGTCGTGATCAAAAGTTTTGAGAATGACACAAATACTAATTTTCACAACGTCTGCTGCCTCAGTTTTGATTATGGCAATTTGCATATACTCCAGAATGTCATGAAGAGTGATCAGATGAATTGCAATTAATTGCAAAGTCTCTCTTTGCCATGAAAATGAACTTAATCCCCCAAAAACATTTCTACTGCATTTCAGCCCTGCCACAAAAGGACCAGCTGTCATCATGTCAGTGATTCTCTCGTTAACACAGGTGAGAGTGTTGACGATTGCAGAGGTCTTGAAAAAGAAGGGTCAACACTGAAAATGACAAGGCTGGAGATCACTCTGTCATGCTGATTGAGTTAGAATAACAGACTGGAAGCTTTAAAAGGAGGGTGGTGCTTGAAATCATTGTTCTTCCTCTGTTAACCATGGTTACCTGCAAGGAAACACGTGCCGTCATCATTGCTTTGCACAAAAAGGGCTTCACAGGCAAGGATATTGCTGCTAGTAAGATTGCATCTAAATCAACCATTTATCGGATCATCAAGATCTTTAAGGAGAGAGGTTCAATTGTTGTGAAGAAGGGGTCAGGGCGCCCAAGAAAGTCCAGCAAGCGCCAGGACCGTCTCCTAAAGTTGATTCAGCTGCGGGATCGGGGCACCACCAGTGCAGAGCTTGCTCAGGAATGGCAGCAGGCAGGTGTGAGTGCATCTGCACGCACAGTGAGGCAAAGACTTTTGGAGGATGGCCTGGGGTCAAAAAGGGCAGCAAAGAAGCCACTTCTCTCCAGGAAAAACATCAGGGACAGACTGATATTCTGCAAAAGGTACAGGGATTGCACTGCTGAGGACTGGGGTAAAGTCATTTTCTCTGATGAATCCCCTTTCCGATTGTTTGGGGCATCCGGAAAACACCTTGTCCGAAGAAGACAAGGTGAGCGCTACCATCAGTCCTGTGTCATGCCAATAGTAAAGCATCCTGAGACCATTCATGTGTGGGGTTGCTTCTCAGCCAAGGGAGTGGGCTCACTCACAATTTTGCCTAAGAACACAGCCATGAACAAAGAATGGTACCAACACATCCTCCGAGAGCAACTTCTCCCAACCATCCAAGAACAGTTTGGTGACGAACAATGCCTTTTCCAGCATGATGGGGCACCTTGCCATAAGGCAAAATTGATAACTAAGTGGCTCGGGGAACAAAACATCGAAACTCCCCAGACCTTAACCCCATTGAAAATTGTGGTCGATCCTCAAGAGGCGGGTGGACAAACAAAAACCCACACATTCTGACAAACTCCAAGCATTGATTATGCAAGAATGGGCTGCCATCAATCAGGATGTGGCCCAGAAGTTAATTGACAGCATGCCAGGGTGGATTGCAGAGGTCTTGAAAAAGAAGGGTCAACACTGTAAATATTGACTCTTTGCATAAACGTAATGTAATTGTCAATAATAGCCTTTGACACTTATGGAATGCTTGTAACTATACTTCAGTATACCATAGTAACATCTGACAAAAATATCTAAAAACACTGAAGCAGCGAACTTTGTGAAGACCAATACTTGTGTCATTCTCAAAACTTTTGACCACGACTGTATATATACAGTGTTGTAACGATGTGCAAATAGTTAAAGTACAAAAGGGAAAATAAATAAACATAAATATAGGTTGTATTTACAATGGCGTTTGTTCTTCACTGGTTGCCCTTTTCTTGTGGCAACACGTCACAAATATTGCTGCTGTGATGGCACACTGAGGTATTTCACCCTATAGATATGGGAGTTTATCAAAATTGGATTTGTTTTTGAATTTTTGTGGGTCTGTGTAATCTGAAGGAAATATGTGTCTCTAATATGGTCATAGATTTGGCAGGAAGTTAGGATGTGCAGCTCAGTTTGTGGGCAGTGTGCATATAGCCTGTCTTCTCTTGAGAGCCAGGTCTGCCTACGGTGGCCTTTCTCAATTGCAAGGCCATGCTCACTGAGTCTGTACATAGTCAAAGCTTTCCTTAATTTTGGGTCAGTCAAAGTGGTCAGGTATTCTGCCACTGTGTACTCTTTGTTTAGGGCCAAATAGCATTCTAGGTTACTCAGTTTTTTTGTAAATTCTTTCCAATGTGGCAGGTAATTATCTTTTTGTTTTCTCATGATTTTGTTGGGTCTAATTGTGTTGCTGTTTGTCTGTGGTGTCTGTTTGTGTTTGTGAACCATGATAGTTCGTTGGTGATGTCGACACCAAGGAACTTGAAGCTCTCAACCTGTTCCACTACAGCCCCGTCGATGAGAATGGGGGAGTGCTCAGTCCTCTTTTTTTTCCTGTAGTCCACAATCATCTCCTTTGTCTTGGTCACGTTGAGACACTAACCTCCTCCCTATAGGCTGTCTCATCGTTGTCGGTGATCAGGCCTACCACTGTTGTGTCGTCTGCAAACTTAATGATGGTGTTGGAGTCGTGCCTGGCCATGCAGTCATGGGTGAACAGGGAGTACAGAAGGGGACTGAGCACGCACCCCTGAGGGGCCCCCGTGTTGAGGATCAGCGTGGCAGATTTTTTGTTACCTACCCTTACCACCTGGGGGCGGCCCGTCAGGAAGTCCAGGATCCAGTTGCAGAGGGAGGTGTTTAGTCCCAGGATCCTTAGCTTAGTGATGAATGCTGAGCTGTAGTCAATTAATAGCATTCTCACGTAGGTGTTCCTCTTGTCCAGGTGGGAAAGGGCAGTGTGGAGTGCAATAGAGATTGTATCATCTGTGGATCTGTTGGGGCGGTATGCAAATTGGAGTGGGTCTAGGGTTTCTGGGATAATGGTGTTGATTTTAACCATGACCAGCCTTTCAAAGCACTTCATGGCTACAGACGTCAGTGCTACGGGTCGGTAGTCATTTAGGCAGGTTATCTTAGTGTCCTTGGGCATGGGGACTATGGTTGTCTGCTTTAAACATGTTGGTATGATAGACTCAGACAGGGACATGTTGAAAATGTCAGTGAAGACACTTGCCAGTTGGTCAGCACATGCTTTGAGTACATGTCCTGGTAATCCGTCTGGCCCCGCAGCCTTGTGAATGTTGACCTGCTTAAAAGTCTTACTCACATCGGCTACGGAGAGCGTGATCATATAGTCACCTGGAACAGCTGATGCTCTCATGCATGCTTCAGTGTTGCTTGCCTCGAAGCGAGCATAGAAGTGGTTTAGTTCGTCTGGTAGGCTCGTGTCACTGGGCAGCTCGCGGCTGTGCTTCCCTTTGTGGTCTGTAATAGTTTTCAAGCCCTGCCACATCTGACGAGCGTCAGAGCCGGTGTAGTAGGCTCTGTCGTAGCCGGCCGCGACCGGGAGACCCATGGGGCGGCGCGCAATTGGCCCAGCGTCATCTAGGGTAGGGGAGGGAATGGCCGGCAGGGATGTAGCTCAGTTGGTAGAGCATGGCTGGCGTTTGCAACGCCAGGGTTGTGGGTTCGATTCCCACGGGGGGTATAAAAAAAAAAGTCGCTCTGGATAAGAGCGTCTGCTAAATGACTAAAATGTTAAATGTAGTAGTCTCCCGAGTGGCGCAGTGGTCTAAGGCACTACATCGCAGTGCTAGCTGTGCCACTAGAGATCCTGGTTCGAATCCAGGCTCTGTTGTAGCCGGCCGCGACCGGGAGACCCATGGGGCGGTGCATAATTGGCCCTGCGTCGTCCAGGGTAGGGGAGGGAATGTTGCTCAGTTGGTAGAGCATGGTGTTTGCAACGCCAGGGTTGTGGGTTCATTTCCCACGGGGGGCCAGTATGAAAAATAATGTATGCACTCACTAACTATAAGTCGCTCTTGATAAGAGCGTCTGCTAAATGACATAAATGTAGTACGATTAAATCTTAGTCCTGTATTGACTCTTTGTCTGTGTGATGGTTTGTCGGAGGGCATAGCAGGATTTCTTATAAGCGTCTGGGTTAGAGTCCCGCTCCTTGAAAGCGGTAGCTCTACCCTTTAGCTCAGTGCGGATGTTGCCTGTAATCCATGGCTTCTGGTTGGGGTATGTACATACGGTCACTGTGGAGATGACGTCATCGATGCACTTATTGATGAAGCCAGTGACTGATGTGGTGTACTCCTCAATGTTATTTGAAGAATGTTCCACTCTGTGCTAGCAAAACAGTCCATCTGCGTCATCTGACCACTTTTTTATTAACCGAGTCACTGGTGCTTCCTGCTTTAGTTTTTGCTCATAAGCAGGAATCAGTTATGGTCAGATTTGCCAAATGGAGGGCGAGGGAGAGCTTTGTATGCGTCTCTGTGTGTGGAGTAAAGGTGGTCTAGAGTTTTTTTTCCTCTGGTACATACTGGCAGAAATTAGGTAGGTTTGGGAATCGCTTCCTTTTAAGTGGTTATAGAATTTAATGGCTCTTTTCTGGATTTTGATAATTAGCGGGTATTGGCCTAATTCTGCTCTGCATGAATTATTTGGTGTTTTACGTTGTACACGGAGGATGTTTTTGCAGAATTCTGCTTGCAGAGTCTCAATTTGGTGTTTGTCCCATTTTGTGAATTCTTGGTTGGTGAGCGGACCCCAGACCTCACAACGATAAAGGGCAATGGGTTCTATAACTGATTCAAGTATTTTTAGCCAGATCCTAATTGGTATGTTGAATTTTATGTTCCTTTTGATGGCATAGAGGCCCTTTTTGCCTTGTCTCTCAGATCGTTCACAGCTTTGTAGAAAGTACCTGTGGTGCTGATGTTTAGGCCGAGGTATGTATAGTTTTTTGTGTGCTCTAGGGCAACGGTGTCTAGATGGAATTTGTATTTGTGGTCCTTGCAAATTGACCTTTTTTGGAACACAATTATTTTTGTCTAACTGAGATTTACTGTCAGGGCCCAGGTCTGACAGAATCTGTGCAGAAGATCTAGGTGCTGCTGTAGGCCCTCCTGGGTTGGGGACAGAAGCACCAGATCATCAGCAAACAGTAGATATTTGACTTCAGATTCTAGTAGGGTGAGGCCGGGTGCTGCAGACTGTTCTAGTGCCCTCGCCAATTCGTTGATATATATGTTGAAGAGGGTGGTGCTTAAGCTGCATCCCTGTCTCACCCCCCGGCCCTGTGGAAATAAATGTGTGATTTTTGCCAATTTTAACCACACACTTGTTGTTTGTGTACATTGATTTTATAATGTCGTATGTTTTCCCCCCAACAACACTTTCCATCAATTTGTATAGCAGACCCTTGTGCCAAATTGAGTCAAACGCTTTTTTGAAATCAACAAAGCATGAGAAGGCTTTGCCTTTGTTTTGGTTTGTTCTTTTGTCAATTACGGTGTGCAGGGTGAATACATGGTCTGTCGTACATTAATTTGGTTCCAAATATTGGGGATTATGCCAGAGCTAAGGATGATGTTAAAGAGTTTAAGTATAGCCAATTGGAATTTGTGGTCTGTATATTTTATCATTTCATTTAGGATACCATCAACACCACAGGCCTTTTTGGGTTGGAGGGTTTGTATTTTGTCCTGTAGTTCTTTCAATTTAATTGGAGAATCCAGTGGGTTCTAGTGGTCTTCAATAGTTGATTCTAAGATTTTTATTTGATCATGTATATGTTTTTGCTGTTTGTTCTTTGTTATAGGACCAAAAAGATTGGAGAAGTGGTTTATTCATACATCTCCGTTTTGGATAGATAACTTGCTGCTCCAGTTCTTATCACGACAATAGTTCACACCCTTCCTGAGTGATGGTAGATGGGAGTCACACTATGGCAGTCAATGTGTCTGAGGAGAGAGAGGAAGAGTTTTCAGAGCTGTGGGATTCTGGAAGACATTGACGTCCCTATCTATCTATCTATCTATCTATCTATCTATCTATCTATCTATCTATCTATCTATCTATCTATCTATCTATCTATCTATCTATCTATCTATCTATCTATCTATCTATCTATCTATCTATCTATCTATCTATCTATCTATCTATCTATCTATCTATCTATCTATCTATCTATCTATCTATCTATCTATCTATCTATCTATCTATCTATCTATCTATCTATCTATCTATCTATCTATCTATCTATCTATCTATCTATCTATCTATCTATCTATCTATCTATCTATCTATCTATCTATCTATCTATCTATCTATCTATCTATCTATCTATCTATCTATCTATCTATCTATCTATCTATCTATCTATCTATCTATCTATCTATCTATCTATCTATCTATCTATCTATCTATCTATCTATCTATCTATCTATCTATCTATCTATCTATCTATCTATCTGTCTGTCTGTCTGTATTTCATAAAGGCTGACTGAAATGATGACAATGTCAGTAATATCAGGCAAAAACATTTTCAACATTTAAAGTCAGCAAGGTACAAGCTACAGTGAATGGACTCCATACATATTTCATATTCAGTCTAATTTCCAATGTGCTGACCCTACCACCCCAGCCTGGTCAGCAGACACCCTCGTGCTCATCTATGGTGCTCCACTACCCTGTCTGCAGTGTCTTTATAGTGTCTTTATAGTGTCTTCATAGTGTCTTTATAGTGTCTTTATAGTGTCTTATAGTGTCTTTATAGTGTCTTATAGTGTCTTATAGTGTCTTATAGTGTCTTTATAGTGTCTTCATAGTGTCTTTATAGTGTCTTATAGTGTCTTTATAGTGTCTTTATAGTGTCTTATAGTGTCTTTATAGTGTCTTATAGTGTCTTTATAGTGTCTTATAGTGTCTTTATAGTGTAGTGTCTTATAGTGTAGCGTTTTTATTGAGTAGCGTCTTTATAGTGTAGTTCAAAAAAGTTAACCCAAAATAAGCTAGCAGTGCTATTAAAAGTCTTATTGAAAAATTTAATGAAAGTTAACCTCCAAATAACCAAAACTTCCACTCTCAGAGCATTATTAAAACCTCCCAGAAAAACTTTCAAGGAACCAGAGTAAAACGTTCTCAGAACATCCCTGCAACCTAAAAGTAAACGTTCCCAGAAGAGGCTAAATCTTCACTTCTGTTCTCAGAGCGTTTAAAACATTTTCAGTTTTACCAGTCAGGAAACGTACGGCTTCAGTCCCACAAACAATGTGAAACCAAAAACATATGTTCCCACAACTTCCAAGGAAACAAATGTGCTAGCTGGGATGTATTCTCCCTCCATTACATCACAGGCACACCCCTTTCAACTGACCCTTGTCTCACCCTGCATTCCACCTGGCTCCCCCTCACCCTCCCCCTCTACCTCCCCTCTACCTCCCCCTCTACCTCCCCCTCTACCTCCCCCTCTACCACCCCCTCTACCTCCCCCTCCCCCTCTACCTCCGCCTCTACCTCCCCCTCTACCACCCCCTCTACCTCCCCCTCCCCCTCTACCTCCGCCTCTGCCTCCCCCTCTACCTCCCCTCTACCTCCCCCTCTACCTCCCCCTCTACCTCCCCCTCTACCTCCCCCTCTACCTCCGCCTCTGCCTCCCCCTCTACCTCCCCTCTACCTCCCCCTCTACCTCCCCCTCTACCTCCCCCTCTACCTCCCCCTCTACCTCCCCCTCCCCCTCTACCTCCCCCTCCCCCTCTGCCTCCCCCTCTACCTCCGCTCTGCCTCCCCCTCTACCTCCCCCTCTACCTCCCCCTCTGCCTCTGCTCTACCTCCCCCTCTACCTCCCCTCTACCTCCCCTCTACTTCTACCTCCCCTCTACCTCCCCCTCTACCTCCCCCTCTACCTCCCCTCTACTTCTACCTCCCCCTCTACCTCCCCCTCTACCTCCCCCTCTGCCTCTACTTCTACCTCCCCCTCTACCTCCCCCTCTACCTCCTCCTCCACCACCCCTCTACCTCCCCTCTACCTCCCCCTCCACCTCCCCCTCTACCTCCCCCTCCACTCCCCCTCCACCTCCCCCTCTACCTCCCCCTCCACCTCCTCCTCCACCACCCCCTCTACCACCCCCTCTACCTCCCCCTCTACCTCCCCCTCCACCTCCCCCTCTACCTCCTCCTCCACCTCCCCCTCTACCTCCTCCTCCACCTCCCCCTCTACCTCCCCTCTACCTCCCCCTCTACCTCCTCCTCCACCTCCCCCTCTACCTCCCCCTCTACCTCCCCCTCTGCCTCCCCCTCTACCTCCTCCTCCACCTCCCCCTCTACCTCCCCCTCTACCTCCCCTCCCCCTCCCCCTCTACCTCCCCTCTACCTCCCCCTCTACCTCCTCCTCCACCTCCCCCTCTACCTCCTCCTCCACCTCCCCCTCTACCTCCCTCTCTACCTCCCCTCTACCTCCCCCTCCACCTCCCCCTCTACCTCCCCCTCCACCACCCCCCTACCTCCCCCTCTACCTCCCCTCTACCTCCCCCTCTACCTCCCCCTCCACCTCCCCCTCTACCTCCTCCTCCACCTCCCCCTCTACCTCCCCCTCTACCTCCCCTCTACCTCTACCTCCCCCTCCCCCTCTACCTCCCCCTCCCCCTCTACCTCCCCCTCCCCCTCCCCCTCTACCTCCCCCTCCCCCTCTACCTCCCCCTCCCCCTCTACCTCCCCCTCCCCCTCCCCCTCTACCTCCCCCTCCCCCTCTACCTCCCCCTCCCCCTCCCCCTCTACCTCCCCCTCCCCCTCTACCTCCCCTCTACCACCCCCTCTACCTCCCCCTCTACCTCCCCCTCCCCCTCCCCCTCTACCTCCCCCTCCCCCTCTACCTCCCCCTCCCCCTCCCCCTCTACCTCCCCCTCCCCCTCTACCTCCCCTCTACCACCCCCTCTACCACCCCCTCTACCTCCCCCTCTACCTCCCCCATTAGATTCATTATGGGGTAACCTTAGCCCCTACCACCCCCTCCACCACCCCCTCCACCACCCCCTCCCCCTCTACCTCCCCCTCTACCTCCCCCATTAGATTCATTATGGGGTAACCTTAGCCCCAGCCTCCCCCTGGCCCATCCTCAGTTCCGTTAGCAGGTAACCCTACCGCTCCAGTCTGAGGGGTACAGGAAGTGTCTTGTTGAATGTTTACGCCCCATCTATTTCCAGGCTGAGGGGTGAAACAAGAGCCCTGGCAGCTGTGACCAGGAAGCACACACACACACACACACACACACACACACACACACACACACACACACACACACACACACACACACACACAGGGCAGCTTAGTGCAGGAAGACAGCCTGTCCAACTGATCCTCATGATATCTGGAGAATCTTTCACCCTGGGATGGCCAGAGGGGGACAAGGACAGGGCACATCTTTCCCACAGAGACCCACAGAGGCGCACCATATAGGAACAGAGACCCACAGAAGCTCACAGAGGCTCACCATTAGGGACCCACAGTCAATGAACAGTATTCTTCCATAGGTATTCCTCTTGTCCAGATGGGATAGGGCAGTGATGGCGATTATATAGTACAGGAGAGAGCCAAGGACAGGGCAGTTTGCTTACACAGTGGGACAGTCAGCACATAGCACACCACCTAGCACACCACATAGCACACCACATAGCACACCACATAGCACACCACATAGCACACCACATAGCACACCACCTAGCACACCACATAGGACAGTCACCAGTCCACCAGACAGATAACAGCAGAAGATTGAGACCATGGTACCATGCACCACTGTCAACCACTTGCATGACCACTCTTTTATCATAAATTGATTTGCGTTTTAATGTGGGAAATAAGTATTTGACCCCTCTGCAAAACATGACTTAGTACTTGGTGGCAAAACCCTTGTTGGCAATCACAGAGGTCAGACGTTTCTTGTAGTTGGCCACCAGGTTTGCACACATCTCAGGAGGGATTTTGTCCCACTCCTCTTTGCAGATCTTCTCCAGGTCATTAAGGTTTCGAGGCTGACGTTTGGCAACTCGAACCTTCAGCTCCCTCCACAGATTGTCTATGGGATTAAGGTCTGGAGACTGGCTAGGCCACTCCTGGACCTTAATGTGCTTCTTCTTGATCCACTCCTTTGTTGCCTTGGCCGTGTGTTTTGGGTCATTGTCATGCTGGAATACCTATCCACGACCCATTTTCAATGCCCTGGCTGAGGGAAGGAGGTTCTCACCCAAGATTTGACGGTACATGGCCCTGTCCATCGTCCCTTTGATGCGGTGAAGTTGTCCTGTCCCCTTAGCAGAAAAATACCCCCAAAGCATAATGTTTCCACCTCCATGTTTGACGGTGGGGATGGTGTTCTTGGGGTCATAGGCAGCATTCCTCCTCCTCCAAACACGGCGAGTTGACTTGATGCCAAAGAGCTCCATTTTGGTCTCATCTGACCACAACACTTTCACCCAGTTCTCCTCTGAATCATTCAGATGTTCATTGGCAAACTTCAGACGGGCATGTATATGTGCTTTCTTGAGCAGGGGGACCTTGCAGGCGCTGCAGGATTTCAGTCCTTCATGGCGTAGTGTGTTGCCAATTGTTTTCTTGGTGACTATGGTCCCAGCTGCCTTGAGATCATTGACAAGATCCTCCCGTGTAGTTCTGGGCTGATTCCTCACCGTTCTCATGATCATTGCAACTCCACGAGGTGAGATCTTGCATGGAGCCCCAGGCCGAGGGAGATTGACAGTTCTTTTGTGTTTCTTCCATTTGCGAATAATCGCACCAACTGTTATCACCTTCTCACCAAGCTGCTTGGCGATGGTCTTGTAGCCCATTCCAGACTTGTGAAGGTCTACAATCTTGTCCCTGACATCCTTGGAGAGCTCTTTGGTCTTGGCCATGGTGGAGAGTTTGGAATCTGATTGATTTCTTCTGTGGACAGGTGTCTTTTATACAGGTAACAAGCTGAGATTAGGAGCACTCCCTTTAAGAGTGTGCTCCTAATCTCAGCTTGTTACCTGTATAAAAGACACCTGGGAGCCATAAATCTTTCTGATTGAGAGGGGGTCAAATACTTATTTCCCTCATTAAAATGGAAATCAATTTATAACATTTTTGACATGCGTTTTTCTGGATTTCTTTGTTGTTATTCTGTCTCTCACTGTTCAAATAAACCTACCATTAAAATTATAGACTGATCATTTCTTTGTCAGTGGGCAAACTTACAAAATCAGAAGGCGATCAAATACTTTTTTCCCTCACTGTATATCGCACGACCCACGTGGAGTTCCAGGTCTCCGGCAGCCTCTGGAACTGCCGTTCTGCGGCCAACAAGACAGAGTTCATCTCAGCCTATGTTACCCTCCAGTCCCTCGACTTCTTGGCGCTGACGGAAACATGGATTACCACTGAAAACACTGCTACTCCTACTGCTCTTTCCTTGTCTGACCATGTGTTCTCGCATACCCGGAGAGCATCTGGTCAGTGGGGTGGTGGCACAGGAATCCTCATCTCTCCCAAGTGGACATTCTCTCTTTTTCCCCTGAACCATCTGTCTATCTCCTCATTTGAATTCCATGCTGTCACAGTCACTAGCCCATTCAAGCTTAACATCCTTGTCATTTATCGCCCTCCAGGTTCCCTTGGATAGTTCATCAATGAGCTTGACGCCTTGATAAGTTCCTTTCCTGAGGATGGCTCACCCCTCACAGTTCTGGGTGACTTCAACTTCCCTACGTCTACCTTTGACCCATTTCTCTCTGCCTCCTTCGTGCCACTCCTCTCCTCTTTTGACCTCTCCCTCTCACCGTCCCCCCCTACTCACAAGGCAGGCAATATGCTTGACCTCATCTTTATTAGATGCTGTTCTTCTACTAATCTCACTGCAACTCCCCTCCATGTCTCCGACCACTACTTTGTATCCTTTTCTCTCTCGCTCTCCTCCAACACTACTCACTCTGCCCCTACTCAGATGGTAATGCGCCGTCGCAACCTTCGCTCTCTCTCTCCCGCTACTCTCTCCTCTTCCATCCTATCATCTCTTTCCTTTGCTCAATCCTTCTCCCTCCAATCTTCTGATTCTGCCTCCTCAACCCTACTCTCCTCCCTTTCTGCATCCTTTGACTCTCTATGTCCCCTATCCTCCCAGCCGGCTCGGTCCTCCCCTCCTGCTCCGTGGCTTGACAACTCATTGCGAGCTCACAGAACAGGGCTCCGGGCAGCCGAGCGGAAATGGAGGAAAACTAGACTCCATGCGGACCTGGCATCTTTTCACTCCCTCCTCTCTACATTTTCTTCATCTGTTTTTGCTGCTAAAGCCACTTTCTACCACTCTAAATTCCAAGCATCTGCCTCTAACCCTAGGAAGCTCCTTGCCACCTTCTCCTCCCTGCTGAATCCTCCTCCCCCTCCCTCTCTGTGAATGACTTCGTCAACCATTTTGAAAATAAGGTTGACGACATCCGATCCTCATTTGTTAAGTCAAATGACACTGCTGGTCCTGCTCACACTGCCCTACCCTATGTTTTGACTTCTTTCTCCCCTCTCTCTCCAGATGAAATCTTGCGACTTGTGATGGCCGGCCGCCCAACAACCTGCCCGCTTGACCCTATCCCCTCCTCTCTTCTCCAGACCATCTCCGGTGACCTTCTCCCTTACCTCACCTCGCTCATCAACTCATCCTTGACCGCTGGCTATCTCCCTTCCGTCTTCAAGAGAGCGAGAGTTGCACCCCTTCTCAAAAAACCAACACTCGATCCCTCTGATGTCAACAACTACAGATTAGTATCCCTTCTTTCTTTTCTCTCCAAAACTATTGAGCGTGCCGTCTTTAGCCAACTCTCTTGCTATCTCTCTCAGAATGACCTTCTTGATCCAAACCAGTCAGGTTTCAAGACTGGTCATTCAACTGAGACTGCTCTTCTCTGTGTCATGAAGGCTCTCCGCACTGCTGAAGCTAACTCTCTCTCCTCTGCTCTTGTCCTTCTAGACCTGTCTGCTGCCTTTGATACGGTGAACCATCAGATCCTCCTCTCCACCCTCTCTGAGTTGGGCATCTCCGGCACGGCTCACTCTTGGATTGCGTCCTACCTGACCGGTAAGTCGCTCTGGATAAGAGCGTCTACCAAGTGGCGTGGCGAGAATCTGTCTCCGCACCATGTGCTCTCACCACTGGTGTCCCCCAGGGCTCAGTTCTAGGCCCTCTCCTATTCTCGCTATACACCAAGTCACTTGGCTCTGTCATATCCTCACATGGCCTCTCCTATCATTGCTACGCAGACGACACACAACTAATCTTCTCCTTTCCCCCTTCTGATAACCAGGTGGCGAATCGCATCTCTGCATGTCTGGCAGACATATCAGTGTGGATGACGGCTCACCACCTCAAGCTGAACCTCGGCAAGACGGAGCTGCTCTTCCTTCCGGGGAAGGACTGCCCGTTCCATGATCTCGCCATCACGGTTGACAACTCCGTTGTGTCCTCCTCCCAGAGTGCAAAGAGCCTTGGCGTGACCCTGGACAACACCCTGTCATTCTACGCTAAGCGGTGACCCGATCCTGTAGGTTCATGCTCTACAACATTTGGAGAGTACGACCCTGCCTTACACAGGAAGCGGCACAGGTCCTAATCCAGGCACTTGTCATCTCCCGTCTGGATTACTGCAACTCGCTGTTGGCTGGGCTCCCTGCCTGTGCCATTAAACCCCTACAACTCATCCAGAATGCCGCAGCCCGTCTGGTGTTCAACCTTCAGTTGGCTTCCTTGGCTTCCAGTTGAATTTCGCATCTGCTACAAGACCATGGTGCTTGCCTACGGAGCTGTGAGGGGAACGGCACCTCCGTACCTTCAGGCTCTGATCAGTCCCTACACCCAAACGAGGGCATTGCGTTCATCCACCTCTGGCCTGCTGGCCCCCCTACCTCTGCGGAAGCACAGTTCCCGCTCAGCCCAGTCAAAACTGTTCGCTGCGTTGGCACCCCAATGGTGGAACAAGCTCCCTCATGACGCCAGGACAGCGGAGTCACTCACCACCTTCTGGAGACACTTGAAATCCCACCTCTTTAAGGAATACCTGGGATAGGATAAAGTAATCCTTCTACCCCCCCTTACCCCACCCCAAAGAAATAAAAAATATATATATATATTTTAAAGTGGTTATCCCGCTGGCTATAAGGTGAATGCACCAATTTGTAAGTCGCTCTGTATAAGAGCGTCTGCTAAATGACGTAAATGTCAAATGTAAATGTAGCCATCATAACCACTGTCTGTCAACCACTATACCACCGCTCTGATATCAAATAGTTATTCCCGGCTGTATGTAATGACACAAAATATTTCCTGAGCAAATAATGTACAAAATAAATACATAAAAAAACAAAATACCGCAAAGTTTCCTAAGGGCTATTCGCTAGGCCGCCATCTCCGTCGGCACCATCATCATTTACGGAGAGTCAATATCATGTTATATATCATGACCACTGTTATACAATGACCACTGTGCTATAGGAGAGATTACGGATGGGGCAGGCCTTTCCCCAAGAGGGCTTCCTCTAGCTCTGACCTTCAATCCACAAATAAAGTTCCCTCAGAAAAGTAGTAGTGCTACCAATCCAACCAGAGCCATGGTTTTGCCTCTCCAGTCCCCATTAACCAGACTGTGTGTGTGTGTGTGTGTGTGTGTGTGTGTGTGTGTGTGTGTGTGTGTGTGTGTGTGTGTGTGTGTGTGTGTGTGTGTGTGTGTGTGTGTGCGTGTGCGTGTGCGTGTGTGTGCACGCCCTCATGGCCTCTTTAACTCTCTGTTCCCTATTAACCAGACTGGCATCTGTGGTAAAGAAAGTTTCAGCTTCACCCTGACAGGACCTGACCCTGGTACAGCTATTAATATACACATCAGAAACTGTGTGTCTGAAAATGAGGATTTTTATGTTTACCTTTATTTAACTAGGCAAGTCATTTAAGAACAAATTCTTATTTACAATGACGGCCTACACCGGCAAAACCCGGACGACGCTGGGCCAATTGTGTGCCGCCCTATGGGACTCCCAATCACAGCCGGTTGTGATACAGCCTGGAATCGAACCAGGGGGTCTGTAGTGACGCCTCAAGCACTGAGATGCAGTGCTTTAGACCGCTGCGTCACTCGGGAGCCCTGGTTGGAGATTAGCTGTGGATGGAGATTAAATGGATGAAAACACTTCAATACGGATGTGATGGGTGATTTGTAGGAGTCAGGCACAGGAGGGTAAATCACAGAATACAGAGTTACGCAGAATAGCGTCAACCAGTCCAGTGCGCAAAACAGGCGCACTGGAACCAAACAGGCACACTGGGAAAATATACCCCGGCAATACAAAATACACTGAGCTCAACCGAGCTACACTTTCCTCACATTAAACAATTACCCACAAGGACAAGGGGGCAGAGGGAACACTTATATATGTACTAATGAAGGGATATGAACCAGGTGTGTGTAATAGACAAGACAAAACAAATGGAATAATGAGATGCGATGCGGCAGTGGCTAGAAGGCCGGTGACGACGAACGCCGAAGCAAGCCCGAACAAGGAGAGGAGGCAGCTTCGGAGGAAGTTGTGACAACGGAAGTGGTCAGATGACGCGGATCCTATGCTACAGGACTGTTTTGCTAGCACAGACTGGAATATGTTCCGGGATTCATCCAATGGCATTGAGGAGTATACCACCTCAGTCACCGGCTTCATCAATAAGTGCATCAATGACTTTGTCCCCACAGTGACCGTACGTACATACCCCAATCAGAAGCCATGGATTACAGGCAACATCCGCACTGAGCTAAAGGCTAGAGCTGCCGCTTTCAAGGAGCGGGACTCTAATCCGGACACTTATGAGAAATCCCGCTATGCCCTCCGACGAACCATCAAACAGGCAAAGCGTCAATACAGGACTTATGTGGCAGGGCTTGCAAACTATTACGGATTACAAAGGGTACCAGCCACGAGCTGCCCAGTGAGGCGAGCCAACCAGACGAGCTAAATGCCTTTTATGCTCGCTTTGAGGCAAGCAACACTTAAGCATGCATGAGAGCACCAGCTGTTCCGGACATATGATTTTGAATTGATTCTGAAAAGTGAATGGTGAAAAATATTAAGATTAGTCTTTCAAATAAAAAAAAGTGAATAAGGTTACTTTATGTAAACTACAGCCCATTCAAAATGGTAAAGGGGTCCATTTGGCTGCATTCCTGATGTTTTTCTTGATATTTTGCCATATTATTGGCAAAAGATCTGATCTGATTGGTCAAAAGACCAATTAGTGGAAAAAATAATCAGAATTGGGTTGCCTGTGTAAACGCAGCCATTTGGACCCATGTTGTAGCCCACATGGGTTTGTCCAAAATAGTTAACCCAACTTGGTACCAGCTAAGATGTCCATTTAGAGTCCTTGGTAAAGACTGAAATGTTGCACTAGATCAGTGGCATAAATCCTTATTGATGTTTTCTTTTCACAGCTACCAATGAACAGGCCTGGATCAAACGTAAAAGGCAGAGGAGACTTCTGATCTCAGACTGACTCAGACATGGAAGAGTAGAGGTCCTGACAGTGGTAACATAGCGACAGTCTATGTCTAGCGATTTGTCAAATCCTACTCTCTGTCAAACCTCATTGACCTGACTAGTGTCAGTCAGACAGCACCCTACCCTGGATTTATGCTACTGTACTATGCTGTGTCTCAGGTTGATGATGCGTCCCTGTCTTCCTCTGTCCCCGCCCTCAGGCGCAGGAGCAGTATGATGACGCATTGAGCTCGGGACAGCAAGCCTTCCTATTGGAGGAGAGTGATGAGAGCACGGACATGTTCAAGCTGAGTGTGGGTAGTCTGCCTTCAGGGGAGAAGGCCTCTGTCAGCCCGACGGGGCTGAATACTGTCCAGGATGTTACTCGACACACTGAACGGAGTGGTAGGTGCTATGAAAGGGATGTTTTAAAAAAAACGTACTTGTAGTATTTTGTTCATTAGTCCACTGTTAATTCAATCCCAAAAAGTGTGCATGTTAGCAATCAAGTTTTCAAGATAGAGCACTTTCAGAGCAAAAAGAGTGATGAAATGAACAAAATTATCATCATCCATAATACTGGTCCATTTTTGTTTTTTGACCACACCAATTCCTCACCAAGCCTTTGAATTGAATCAGGTACGTGAGTGCTAGGGAGAAAAAAAACTACAATGTGCACCTTTTGGGACCAGGATTGGGGAACACTGCTGTACTGAACGTCCTCCATCTTGAGAACTTCACTGCACATTTTTGGGATTGTATACAGGGTGAGGATAGGGCCGGGCGATATTTATGTTTTTTGCGCCATATTCCAATTGCCTGTATGGCAAGAATCGAGGTTTAGTTATTTTTTATGAGCGTTTATGTTCTCATGTTGTCTTTCTGGTCTTGTCTCCTTCACTCCTCTGTGCTTCCCATTTATACCAGAGATATAATGACGAGATGCTCATGCCTCCTCCCTAACAACGGGAGTCGTTGTCCCGATGGTAGAAGGGCAGGCAAAAAGGTCCAAAATAAGACCATAGAAAGCATTGGCTTTGCCCCTTCCTCTTCCACACACACCCGGTCCCTCACACCAACAAAACTCGTTATTTGCAGGTCCAAAATAATTGGTAATATGGACACAACATTTTTTTGGAGACATTATTTTTCTGTAATAGAGAAGTTCACCTTTCTAATGATACCCTTTTTATGTCTCAACTCCTCAAATTGAGCTCAGAGCGGACACTACTAAAACAGGAGTATGAATGAACACTGATTCTGGAAAATGTATGCTCAGTTTGTTGAGCAGTCCAAAGACTGTTATACTAGCTGTCCAGTATGTGTTTCACAAAATGTGCAATAATCATAAAACACAATTCTATAAGGAATTGGCAAATAAGTCTCATTCTGAGAAATAAGGTAGGCCACTTAATTTCAACATCTGAACAAAGTGGACGGACTAACATGCTGTTCAAACAGTTGGAGACAGACAGAAGGATGTGTTCATAACAATTCAACTGTTCAAGGTTGAGGTTGTTATCCTGGAACCACACGACCAGGTCTCTGATCTCCTCCCTATAGGCTGTCTCATCGTTGTCGGTGATCAGGCCTACCACTGTTGTGTCGTCGGCAAACTTAATGATGGTGTTGGAGTCGTGCCTGGCCATGCAGTCATGGGTGAACAGGGAGTACAGGAGGGGACTGAGCACGCACCCCTGAGGGGCCCCTGTGTTGAGGATCAGTGTGGCAGATGTGTTGTTACCTACCCTTACCACCTGGGGGCGGCACGTCAGGAATTCCAGGATCCAGTTGCAGAGGAAGGTGCTTAGTCCCCAGGATCCTTAGCTTAGTGATGAGCTTTGAGGGTATTATGGTGTTGAATGCTGAGCTGTAGTCAATGAATAGCATTCTCACGTAGGTGTTCCTCTTGTCCAGCTGGGAAAGGGCAGTGTGGAGTGCAATAGAGATTGCATCATCTGTGGATCTGTTGGGGCGGTATGCAAATTGGAGTGGGTCTAGGGTTTCTGGGATAATGGTGTTGATGTGAGCCATGACCAGCCTTTCAAAGCACTTCATGGCTACAGACGTCAGTGCTACGGGTCGGTAGTCATTTAGACAGGTTATCTTGGTGTCCTTGGAAATGGGGACTATGGTGGTCTGCTTGAAACATGTTGGTATTATAGACTCAGTCAGGGACATGTTGAAAATGTCAGTGAAGACACTTGCCAGTTGGTCAGCACATGCTCAGAGTACACGTCCTGGTAATCCGTCTGGCCCTGCGGCCTTGTGAATGTTGACCTGCTTAAAAGTCTTACTCAAATTGGCTACGGAGAGCGTGATCACATAGTCTTCAGGAACAGCTGGTGCTCTCATGCATGCTTCAGTGTTATTTGCCTCGAAGCGAGCATAGAAGTGGTTTAGCTCGTCTGGAAGTCTTGTGTCACTGGGCAGCTCGCGGCTGTGCTTCCCTTTGTAGTCTGTAATAGTTTTCAAGCCCTGCCACATCCGACGAGCGTCAGAGCCGGTGTATAACTATTCAGCCCCCAAAGTCAATACTTTGTAGAGCCACCTTTTGCAGCAATTACAGCTGCAAGTCTCATGGAATATGTCTCTATAAGCTTGGCACATCTAGCCACTGGGATTTTTGCCCATTCTTCATGGCAAAACTGCTCCATCTCCTTCAAGTTGGATGGGTTCCGCTGGTGTACAGCAATCTTTAAGTCATACCACATATTCTCTATTGGATTGAGGTCTGGGCTTTGACTAGGCCATTCCAAGACATTTAAATGTTTCCCCTTAAACCACTCGGGTGTTGCTTTAGCAGTATGCTTAGGGTCACTGTCCTGCTGGAAGGTGAACCTCCGTCCCAGCCTCAAATCTCTGGAAGACTGAAACAGGTTTCCCTCAAGAATTTCCCTGTATTTAGCGCCATCCATCATTCCTTCAATTCTGACCAGTTTCCCAGTCCCAGTGTAGGATAGTGTAGTGTAGGGTAGTGTAGTCTAGGGTAGTGTAGTGTAGGGTAGTGTAGTCTAGGGTAGTGTAGTCTAGGGTAGTGTAGTGTAGGGTAGTGTAGTCTAGGGTAGTGTAGTCTAGGGTAGTGTAGTGTAGGGTAGTGTAGTGTAGTGTAGGGTAGTGTAGTGTAGGGTAGTGTAGTCTAGGGTAGTGTAGTCTAGGGTAGTGTAGTGTAGTGTAGGGTAGTGTAGTCTAGGGTAGTGTAGTCTAGGGTAGTGTAGTCTAGGGTAGTGTAGTCTAGGGTAGTGTAGTCTAGGGTAGTGTAGTGTAGTGTAGTGTAGTCTAGGGTAGTGTAGTGTAGGGTAGTGTAGTGTAGGGTAGTGTAGTCTAGGGTAGTGTAGGGTAGTGTAGGGTAGTGTAGGGTAGTGTAGTGTAGTCTAGGGTAGTGTAGTGTAGGGTAGTGTAGTCTAGGGTAGTGTAGTCTAGGGTAGTGTAGTGTAGGGTAGTGTAGTCTAGGGTAGTGTAGTGTAGTGTAGTGTAGTCTAGGGTAGTGTAGTCTAGGGTAGTGTAGTGTAGGGTAGTGTAGTCTAGGGTAGTGTAGTCTAGGGTAGTGTAGTCTAGGGTAGTGTAGTCTAGGGTAGTGTAGTGTAGTGTAGTCTAGGGTAGTGTAGTCTAGGGTAGTGTAGTGTAGGGTAGTGTAGTCTAGGGTAGTGTAGTCTAGGGTAGTGTAGTCTAGGGTAGTGTAGTGTAGGGTAGTGTAGTGTAGGGTAGTGTAGTCTAGGGTAGTGTAGTCTAGGGTAGTGTAGTGTAGTGTAGTGTAGTCTAGGGTAGTGTAGTCTAGGGTAGTGTAGTCTAGGGTAGTGTAGTCTAGTGTAGTGTAGTCTAGGGTAGTGTAGTGTAGGGTAGTGTAGTCTAGGGTAGTGTAGTCTAGTGTAGTGTAGTCTAGGGTAGTGTAGTCTAGGGTAGTGTAGTCTAGGGTAGTGTAGTCTAGTGTAGTGTAGTCTAGGGTAGTGTAGTGTAGGGTAGTGTAGTCTAGTGTAGTGTAGTCTAGGGTAGTGTAGTCTAGTGTAGTGTAGTCTAGGGTAGTGTAGTCTAGGGTAGTGTAGTGTAGGGTAGTGTAGTCTAGGGTAGTGTAGTGTAGGGTAGTGTAGTCTAGGGTAGTATAGTCTAGGGTAGTGTAGTCTAGGGTAGTGTAGTCTAGGGTAGTGTAGTGTAGGGTAGTGTAGTGTAGGGTAGTGTAGTCTAGGGTAGTGTAGTCTAGGGTAGTGTAGTCTAGGGTAGTGTAGTGTAGGGTAGTGTAGTCTAGGGTAGTGTAGTCTAGGGTAGTGTAGTGTAGGGTAGTGTAGTCTAGGATAGTGTAGTCTAGGGTAGTGTAGTCTAGGGTAGTGTAGTGTAGTGTAGTGTAGTCTAGGGTAGTGTAGTCTAGGGTAGTGTAGTCTAGGGTAGTGTAGTCTAGTGTAGTGTAGTCTAGGGTAGTGTAGTGTAGGGTAGTGTAGTCTAGGGTAGTGTAGTCTAGTGTAGTGTAGTCTAGGGTAGTGTAGTCTAGGGTAGTGTAGTCTAGGGTAGTGTAGTCTAGTGTAGTGTAGTCTAGGGTAGTGTAGTGTAGGGTAGTGTAGTCTAGTGTAGTGTAGTCTAGGGTAGTGTAGTCTAGGGTAGTGTAGTGTAGTGTAGTGTAGTCTAGGGTAGTGTAGTCTAGGGTAGTGTAGTGTAGGGTAGTGTAGTCTAGGGTAGTGTAGTCTAGTGTAGTGTAGTCTAGGGTAGTGTAGTCTAGGGTAGTGTAGTCTAGGGTAGTGTAGTCTAGG
The DNA here is from genome assembly GCF_964263955.1 of Coregonus lavaretus. Taxonomy (NCBI): domain Eukaryota; kingdom Metazoa; phylum Chordata; class Actinopteri; order Salmoniformes; family Salmonidae; genus Coregonus; species Coregonus lavaretus. The sequence continues at coordinate 2,649,642 of NC_139999.1, read as the reverse complement.
GTAGTGTAGTGTAGTGTAGTGTAGTGTAGTGTAGTCTAGGGTAGTGTAGTGTAGGGTAGTGTAGTCTAGGGTAGTGTAGTCTAGTGTAGTGTAGTCTAGGGTAGTGTAGTCTAGGGTAGTGTAGTCTAGGGTAGTGTAGTCTAGTGTAGTGTAGTCTAGGGTAGTGTAGTGTAGTGTAGTGTAGTGTAGTCTAGTGTAGTGTAGTCTAGGGTAGTGTAGTCTAGGGTAGTGTAGTGTAGTGTAGTGTAGTCTAGGGTAGTGTAGTGTAGGGTAGTGTAGTCTAGGGTAGTGTAGTGTAGGGTAGTGTAGTCTAGGGTAGTATAGTCTAGGGTAGTGTAGTCTAGGGTAGTGTAGTCTAGGGTAGTGTAGTGTAGGGTAGTGTAGTGTAGGGTAGTGTAGTCTAGGGTAGTGTAGTCTAGGGTAGTGTAGTCTAGGGTAGTGTAGTCTAGGGTAGTATAGTCTAGGGTAGTGTAGTCTAGGGTAGTGTAGTGTAGGGTAGTGTAGTGTAGGGTAGTGTAGTCTAGGGTAGTGTAGTCTAGGGTAGTGTAGTCTAGGGTAGTGTAGTGTAGGGTAGTGTAGTCTAGGGTAGTGTAGTCTAGGGTAGTGTAGTCTAGTGTAGTGTAGTCTAGGGTAGTGTAGTCTAGGGTAGTGTAGTCTAGGGTAGTGTAGTCTAGTAGTGTAGTGTAGTGTAGTGTAGTGTAGTGTAGTCTAGGGTAGTGTAGTGTAGGGTAGTGTAGTCTAGGGTAGTGTAGTCTAGTGTAGTGTAGTCTAGGGTAGTGTAGTCTAGTGTAGTGTAGTCTAGGGTAGTGTAGTCTAGGGTAGTGTAGTCTAGGGTAGTGTAGTCTAGTGTAGTGTAGTCTAGGGTAGTGTAGTGTAGGATAGTGTAGTCTAGTGTAGTGTAGTCTAGGGTAGTGTAGTCTAGGGTAGTGTAGTGTAGTGTAGTGTAGTCTAGGGTAGTGTAGTGTAGGGTAGTGTAGTCTAGGGTAGTGTAGTGTAGGGTAGTGTAGTCTAGGGTAGTATAGTCTAGGGTAGTGTAGTCTAGGGTAGTGTAGTCTAGGGTAGTGTAGTGTAGGGTAGTGTAGTGTAGGGTAGTGTAGTCTAGGGTAGTGTAGTCTAGGGTAGTGTAGTCTAGGGTAGTATAGTCTAGGGTAGTGTAGTCTAGGGTAGTGTAGTGTAGGGTAGTGTAGTGTAGGGTAGTGTAGTCTAGGGTAGTGTAGTCTAGGGTAGTGTAGTCTAGGGTAGTGTAGTGTAGGGTAGTGTAGTCTAGGGTAGTGTAGTCTAGGATAGTGTAGTGTAGGGTAGTGTAGTCTAGGATAGTGTAGTCTAGGGTAGTGTACACAGTCTACTGAAGTAGTGGACAGGATTTATATACCAGCGGCCACCCTGCCTGTTCTAGAGTTTGGTGCACTAAGCTTTGATAATGACCTGTTCCTCTTGAACCTCTCACCAGACTATAATTACAGTACAGTAGAGAGTACACGTCTGCTGTGTGTGTGTGTGTGTTTTTATGTGTGTGTGTGTTTTGTGTGTGTGTGTGTTCTGTGTGTGGTGCAGGCCAGGTCAACACATTAATGTTCCAATTTTCTATTTTCCTCCCACCTGAGAGGTACTAGCTAACTCAGAACTCTCCCAGCTCTTTGTCCGATGTTACATAAACCACACACACACACACACACACACACACACACACACACACACACACACACACACACACACACACACACACACACACACACACACACACACACACACACACAACAACTACTACTACTACTGAAGCCCTGGTGATGCACAAAGAGATGAATCAGAATCACCTTTACTCGCCAACTACATTTACACATACTCAGAATGTTACCTGGTGATATGGTGCTGCTAGTATATAGACAACATACTCAGAATGTTACCTGGTGATATGGTGCTGCTAGTATATAGACAACATACTCAGAATGTTACCTGGTGATATGGTGCTGCTAGTATAGACAACATACTCAGAATGTTACCTGGTGATATGGTGCTGCTAGTATAGACAACATACTCAGAATGTTACCTGGTGATATGGTGCTGCTAGTATATAGACAACATACTCAGAATGTTACTTGGTGATATGGTTCTGCTAGTATATAGACAACATACTCAGAATGTTACCTGGTGATATGGTGCTGCTAGTATAGACAACATACTCAGAATGTTACCTGGTGATATGGTGCTGCTAGTATAGACAACATACTCAGAATGTTACTTGGTGATATGGTGCTGCTAGTGATAGACAACATACTCAGAATGTTACCTGGTGATATGGTGCTGCTAGTATATAGACAACATACTCAGAATGTTACCTGGTGATATGGTGCTGCTAGTATATAGACAACATACTCAGAATGTTACCTGGTGATATGGTGCTGCTAGTATATAGACAACATACTCAGAATGTTACCTGGTGATATGGTGCTGCTAGTATATAGACAACATACTCAGAATGTTACCTGGTGATATGGTGCTGCTAGTATAGACAACATACTCAGAATGTTACCTGGTGATATGGTGCTGCTAGTATATAGACAACATACTCAGAATGTTACCTGGTGATATGGTGCTGCTAGTATATAGACAACATACTCAAAATGTTACCTGGTGATATGGTGCTGCTAGTATAGACAACATACTCAGAATGTTACCTGGTGATATGGTGCTGCTAGTGATAGACAACATACTCAGAATGCTACCTGGTGATATGGTGCTGCTAGTATAGACAACATACTCAGAATGTTACCTGGTGATATGGTGCTGCTAGTATAGACAACATACTCAGAATGTTACTTGGTGATATGGTGCTGCTAGTATAGACAACATACTCAGAATGTTACCTGGTGATATGGTGCTGCTAGTGATAGACAACATACTCAGAATGTTACCTGGTGGTATGACTGACTTACTGGCTGGCTCTGACTGACTGGCTGGTTCTGATTGGCTGGTTCTGACTGGTTGTTTGAGTCTGAAGGAGCAGAGAGGATAGCAACCAGACCCTGAGGTCCAGGCATAATGTCTGACCTGGCATTGGAACCCACGTCACAACTAGATCAAATCAAATGGTATTTGTCACTTGCGCTGAATACAACAGGTGTAGACCTTACAGTGAAATGATTACTTACAAGCCCTTAACCAACAATGCAGTTTTAAGAAAGAATACCTAAAAAAAAGAAGAAATACAAGTAAAAAATAATTAAAGAGCAGCAGTAAAATAACAATAGCAAGGCTATATACAGGGGGTACCGGTACCGAGTCAATGTGCGGGGGTACAGGTTAGTCTAGGTAATTGAGGTAATATGTACATGTAGGTAGAGGTAAAGTGACTATGCATAGATAATAAACAGAGTAGCAGCAGCGTGAAAGGGGGGGGGGGGGGGGGGGGGGGGGGCAATGTAAATAGTCTGGGTGGCCATTTAATTAATTGTTCAGCAGTCTTATGACTTGGGGGTAGAAGCTGTTGAGGAGCCTTTTGATCTGCACGGCAAGCGCTCCGGTACCGCTTGCCTTGCGGTAGCAGAGAGAACAGTCTATGACTAAGGTGGCTGGAGTCTTTGACAATTTCTACGGCCTTCCTCTGACACCGCCTGGTATAGAGGTCCTGGATGGCAGGAAGCTTGGCCCCAGTGATATACTGGGCCTTCTGTAGTGCCTTGCGGTCGGAGGTCGAGCAGTTGCCATACCAGGCAGTGATGCAAACAGTCAGAATGCTCTCGACGGTGCAGCTGTAGATCCTTTTGCTCTCATGCATGTTTCAGTGTTACTTGCCTCGAAGCGAGCATAGAAGTAATTTAGCTTGTGTCACTGGGCACCTCGCAGCTGTGCTTCCCTTTGTAGTCTGTAATAGTTTTCAAGCCCTGCCACATCCGACGAGCGTCAGAGCCGGTGTAGTACGATTCAATCTTAGTCCTGTATTGACTCTTTGCCTGTTTGATGGTTTACATTTACATTTACATTTTAGTCATTTAGCAGACGCTCTTATCCAGAGCGACTTACAGTTAGTGAATACATATTTTTTTTATACTGCCCCCCCGTGGGAATCGAACCCACAACCCTGGCGTTGCAAACGCCATGCTCTATCAACTGAGCTACATCCCTACCGGCCATTCCCTCCCCTACCCTGGACAACGCTGGGCCAATTGTGCGCCGCCCATGAGTCTCCCGGTCGCGGCCGGCTGCGACAGAGCCTGGATTCGAACCAGGATCTCTAGTAGCACAGTTAGCACTGCGATGCAGTGCCTTAGACCACTGCGCCACTCAGGAGACGGTTTGTCGGAGGGCATAGCGGGATTTCTTATAAGTGTCCGGATTAGAGTCCCGCTCCTTGAAAGCGGCAGCTCTACCCTTTAGCTCACTGCGGATGTTGCCTGTAATCCATTGCTTCTGGTTGGGGAATGTACGTACGGTCACTGTGGGGATGACGTCATCGATGCACTTATTGATGAAGCCAGTGACTGATGTGGTGTACTCCTCAATGCCATCGGAAGAATCCCGGAACATGTTCCAGTCTGTGCTAGCAAAACAGACCTGTAGCTTAGCATCTGCTTCATCTGACCACTTTTTTATTGACAGAGTCACTGGTTGTTCCTACTTTAGTTTTTGCTGTAAGCTGGAATCAGGATGATGGAATTACGGTCAGATTTGCCAAATGGAGGGCGAGGGAGAGCTTTGTACATGTCTCTGTGTGTGGAGTAAAGGTGGTCTAGAGTTGTTTTCCCTCTGGTTGCACATTTAACATACTGGTAGAAAATAGGTAGAACGGATTTAAGTTTCCCTGCATTAAAGTCCCCGGCCACTAGGAGCGCTGCCTCTGGATGAGCGTTTTCTTGTTTGCTTATGGCCGTATACAGCTCATTGAGTGTGGTCTTAGTGCCAGCATCGGTTTGTGGTGGTAAATAAACTGCTACGAAGAATATAGATGAAAACTCTCTTGGTAAATAGTGTGGTCTACAGCTTATCATGAGATACTCTACCTCAGGCGAGCAAAACCTTGAGACTTCCTTAGATATCGTGCACCAGCTGTTGTTTACAAATATACACAGACCGCCACCCCTTGTCTTACCAGAGGCTGCTGTTCTATCCTGCCGATACAGTGTATAACCCACCAGCTGTATGTTATTCATGTGGTCCTCTGTAGCTCAGCTGGTAGCTAGCACAGCAAGCACGGCGCTTGTAACGCCAAGGTAGTGGGTTCGATCCCCGGGACCACCCATACACAAAAATGTATGCACGCATGACTGTGAGTCGCTTTGGATAAAAGCGTCTGCTAAATGGCATATTATATTATTATTATTATATTATATTATATATGTCGTCATTCAGCCACGTCTCGGTGATACATAAGATATTACAGTTTTTAATGTCCCGTTGGTAGGATATACGTGCTTGTAGTTCGTCCACTTTATTATCAAGCGATTGTAAGTTGGCCAATAGTATCGATGGCAAAGGCAGATTAGCCACTCGTCGCCGGCTCCTTACCAGGCACCCCGATCTCCTTCCGCGACTTCTCTGTCTCTTTTCTCTATTCTAGTCTCAGGTACTGTCAGTATTCTAGTCTCAGGTACTGTCAGTATTCTAGTCTCCGGTACTGTCAGTATTCTAGTCTCAGGTACTGTCAGTATTCTAGTCTCAGGTACTGTCAGTATTCTAGTCTCAGGTACTGTCAGTATTCTAGTCTCCGGTACTGTCAGTATTCTAGTCTCAGGTACTGTCAGTATTCTAGTCTCCGGTACTGTCAGTATTCTAGTCTCAGCATGACAACTTCACTTACATACTTACTCCTCTTCATCCATAAGGCTACAATGAGCTCCTTCCATCGCTCTCTGTCAGCAACGTCACTGTGCGATGCTAACTTAGCCACTAGCTATGATCTAAGTTGGTCGCCGCTACACAGCCGTAAGTAATGAACCAGGTGAGATCTGTGGTGAGGAGGTTGGAGGTCAGACAGACAGGACAGGACGACAGCTGTGGTGGGGAGGTTGGTGGTCAGACAGACAGGACAGGACGACAGCTGTGGTGGGGAGGTTGGTGGTCAGACAGACAGGACAGGACGACAGCTGTGGTGGGGAGGTTGGTGGTCAGACAGACAGGACAGGACGACAGCTGTGGTGGGGAGGTTGGTGGTCAGACAGACAGGACAGGACGACAGCTGTGGTGGGGAGGTTGGTGGTCAGACAGACAGGACAGGACGACAGCTGTGGTGGGGAGGTTGGAGGTCAGACAGACAGGACAGGACGACAGCTGTGGTGGGGAGGTTGGTGGTCAGACAGACAGGACAGGACGACAGCTGTGGTGGGGAGGTTGGTGGTCAGACAGACAGGACAGGACGACAGCTGTGGTGGGGAGGTTGGTGGTCAGACAGACAGGACACGACGACAGCTGTGGTCATTAAGAGGCTCTGAGACTGTGAGGCTGTGAGGCTCTGAGGCTGTGAGGCTGTGAGGCTCTGAGTCGGTGAAGCTTTGAGGCTCTGAGCCACATCACACACCATGCCAAGTTCCCATGCTGCAGTCTCTACTGGTCTGAAGGCCAGGGGAGTAACCTGAGCGAGAGAAGGGGGGAGAGAGAGAAAGAGAGAGAGAGGGGAGGGGAGGGGGGGGGGGGGGGAGAGAGAGAGAGAGACGAGAGACAGTGTGAGAAAGAGCAAGAGATGTAGAGAGAGAGAGAGAGAGAGAGAGAGAGAGAGAGAGAGAGAGAGAGAGAGAGAGAGAGAGAGAGAGACAGAGAGAGAGACAGAGAGAGAGACAGAGAGAGAGACAGAGAGAGAGAGAGAGAGAGAGAGAGAGAGAGAGAGAGAGAGAGAGACAGAGAGCGAGAGAGACAGAGAGAGAGAGAGACAGAGAGAGAGAGAGAGAGAAAAAAACAAGGTTCAGAAAGTAAGGACAAGAAAGTCTCTCCTCACTCATCTAGTCTGAACAGGAAGGAAGTGTGTTAGCAATACCATTCTACAGGAAGTGACAGCGTCCCAAAGGAGACAATCAGTGATGACCTCATATCAAGTAGCACTTCCTCCCAAGATGGTGGCCAACCCTCTCCTGAACCCAGAGGAGTGACATGCCTGACATTTAGCACCTATAGTCTGTTAGATGAGGACTTGATCTGGGCCCGGGCTCTGGGTAGGGATACAGGCTAACACACTGCTTTGACCATAGAGATACATTAAATAGAACACAGTAATATTAATGTATGTGACTTTGACAGCCTCCTCGCCACAGATTAGGCCAAGTTAGCTATACGTCTTGTCCCCTGAAGGAGATAGTCGAGCTACAGATAGGAGAGAATCCCTCTCACTGGGCTTGTGGAAAGCTTTGAATGGATACATGACTGTTGGAGGCCAGTCTGTCTGCACTTCAAATTTGCTACAGTGTGCTAACCTATACATTGCTTTTAGAGTGTGTGTGTGTGTGTGTGTGTCTGTGTCTGTGTGTGTGTGTCTGTGTGTGTGTGTGTGTGTGTGCGTGTGTGTGTGTGTGTGTGTGTATGTGTGTCTGTGTGTGTGTGTGTGTGTGTGTGTGTGTGTGTGTGTGTGTGTGTGTGTGTGTGTGTGTGTGTGTGTGTGTGTGTGTGTGTGTGTGTGTGTGTGTGTGTGTGTGTGTGTGTGTATGTGTGTGTGTGTGTGTGTGTGTGTGGACGTGTTTAACTATACTTGTGGTTCAGAATAGTAAACCAAGAAAGATTTGACCAACTGGGGACATTTTGTTGGTCCCCACAAGGTCAAATGCTATTTCTAGGGGGTTTAGGGTTAAGGTTAGAATTAGTGTTAGAATTAGGTTTAGGAGCTAGGGTCAGGAGCTAGGGTTAGGTTTAGTGGGATAATAGGATTTTGAATGGGACTGAATTGTATGTCCCCACAAGGTTTGCTGCGCAAGACCGTGTGTGTGTGTATGTGTGTGTGTGTGTGTGTATGTATGTGTGTGGTTTATGTAACATCGGACAAAGAGCTGGGAGAGTTCTGAGTTAGCTAGTACCTCTCAGGTGGGAGGAAAATAGAAAGCTGGAACATGAAGGTGTTGACCTGGCCTGCACCACACACAGAACACACACACACACACACACAGAACACACACACACAAAACACACACACACAAAACACACACACACAAAACACACACACACACACACACACACACACACACACACACAGACTTGTACTCTCTACTGTACTGTAATTATACAAGTCACGTTACCACAAGACTGGTTACATAACAACTGTGTCTGAACTAATGGAGTGTGTGTGTGTGTTTGTGTGTGTGTGTTTTGTGTGTGTGTTTTGTGTGTGTTTTGTGTGTGTGTGTGTGTGTGTGTGTGGAAACGTCTCTGTGTTTGTTTACTGTGTTATGAGCATAATCCAGAGCTGACCCGCTCTCTGTCTGTCTGTCTGTCAGTTGTGTTGTGTTTTGTCTGAGTTGGCTCAAAGTCAACAAACATTGACAAACTAACATACCTGCTGCTCTTTGCCCTTAGAGGAAGTAGTAGTAGAGACATTGGCCCAGATAAACCAGACTAGTGTTATTCTAGCCAGCCAGGCAGCTAGGTCCCTGATAAACCAGACTAGTGTTATTCTAGCCAGCCAGACAGCTAGGTCCCTGATAAACCAGACTAGTGTTATTCTAGCCAGTCAGACAGCTAGGTCCCTGATACACCAGACTAGTGTTATTCTAGCCAGCCAGACAGCTAGGTCCCAGATACACCAGACTAGTGTTATTCTAGCCAGCCAGACAGCTAGGTCCCTGATAAACCAGACTAGTGTTATTCTAGCCAGCCAGACAGCTAGGTCCCAGATACACCAGACTAGTGTTATTCTAGCCAGTCAGACAGCTAGGTCCCAGATACACCAGACTAGTGTTATTCTAGCCAGCCAGACAGCTAGGTCCCAGATACACCAGACTAGTGTTATTCTAGCCAGCCAGACAGCTAGGTCCCAGATAAACCAGACTAGTGTTATTCTAATCAGCCAGACAGCTAGGTCCCAGATAAACCAGACTAGTGTTATTCTAGCCAGCCAGGCAGCTAGGTCCCAGATAAACCAGACTAGTGTTATTCTAGCCAGCCAGGCAGCTAGGTAATCATCACCAGACTAGTGTTATTCTAGCCAGCCAGGCAGCTAGGTCCCAGATAAACCAGACTAGTGTTATTCTAACCAGCCAGGCAGCTAGGTCCCTGATAAACCAGACTAGTGTTATTCTAGCCAGCCAGACAGCTAGGTCCCAGATAAACCAGACTAGTGTTATTCTAGCCAGCCAGACAGCTAGGTCCCAGATAAACCAGACTAGTGTTATTCTAGCCAGCCAGGCAGCTAGGTCCCAGATAAACCAGACTAGTGTTATTCTAGCCAGCCAGACAGCTAGGTCCCAGATAAACCAGACTAGTGTTATTCTAGCCAGCCAGGCAGCTAGGTCCCTGATAAACCAGACTAGTGTTATTCTAGCCAGCCAGGCAGCTAGGTCCCTGATAAACCAGACTAGTGTTATTCTAGCCAGCCAGGCAGCTAGTTCCCAGATAAACCAGACTAGTGTTATTCTAGCCAGCCAGGCAGCTAGGTCCCAGATAAACCAGACTAGTGTTATTCTAGCCAGCCAGACAGCTAGGTCCCAGATAAACCAGACTAGTGTTATACTAGCCAGCCAGGCAGCTATGTCCCTGATAAACCAGACTAGTGTTATTCTAGCCAGCCAGGCAGCTAGGTCCCAGATAAACCAGACTAGTGTTACTCTAGCCAGCCAGACAGCTAGGTCCCAGATACACCAGACTAGTGTTATTCTAGCCAGCCAGGCAGCTAGGTCCCTGATAAACCAGACTAGTGTTATACTAGCCAGCCAGACAGCTAGGTCCCTGATAAACCAGACTAGTGTTATTCTAGCCAGCCAGGCAGCTAGGTCCCTGATAAACCAGACTAGTGTTATTCTAGCCAGCCAGACAGCTAGGTCCCTGATACACCAGACTAGTGTTATTCTAGCCAGCCAGGCAGCTAGGTCCCAGATAAACCAGACTAGTGTTATTCTAGCCAGCCAGACAGCTAGATCCCTGATAAACCAGACTAGTGTTATTCTAGCCAGCCAGGCAGCTAGGTCCGTGATAAACCAGACTAGTGTTATTCTAGCCAGCCAGACAGCTAGGTCCCTGATAAACCAGACTAGTGTTATTCTAGCCAGCCAGGCAGCTAGGTCCCTGATAAACCAGACTAGTATTATTCTAGCCAGCCAGGCAGCTAGGTCCCTGATAAACCAGACTAGTGTTATTCTAACCAGCAAGGCAGCTAGGTCCCTGATAAACCAGACTAGTGTTATTCTAGCCAGCCAGGCAGCTAGGTTCCAGATACACCAGACTAGTGTTATTCTAGCCAGCCAGGCAGCTAGGTCCCTGATAAACCAGACTAGTGTTATTCTAACCAGCTAGGCAGCTAGGTCCCTGATAAACCAGACTAGTGTTATTCTAGCCAGCCAGACAGCTAGGTCCCAGATAAACCAGACTAGTGTTATTCTAGCCAGCCAGACAGCTAGGTCCCAGATAAACCAGACTAGTGTTATTCTAGCCAGCCAGACAGCTAGGTCCCAGATAAAACAGACTAGTGTTATTCTAACCAGCCAGGCAGCTAGGTCCCTGATAAACCAGACTAGTGTTATTCTAGCCAGCCAGGCAGCTAGGTCCCTGATAAACCAGACTAGTGTTATTCTAGCCAGCCAGGCAGCTAGTTCCCAGATAAACCAGACTAGTGTTATTCTAGCCAGCCAGGCAGCTAGGTCCCAGATAAACCAGACTAGTGTTATTCTAGCCAGCCAGACAGCTAGGTCCCAGATAAACCAGACTAGTGTTATACTAGCCAGCCAGGCAGCTATGTCCCTGATAAACCAGACTAGTGTTATTCTAGCCAGCCAGGCAGCTAGGTCCCAGATAAACCAGACTAGTGTTACTCTAGCCAGCCAGACAGCTAGGTCCCAGATACAACAGACTAGTGTTATTCTAGCCAGCCAGGCAGCTAGGTCCCTGATAAACCAGACTAGTGTTATACTAGCCAGCCAGACAGCTAGGTCCCTGATAAACCAGACTAGTGTTATTCTAGCCAGCCAGGCAGCTAGGTCCCTGATAAACCAGACTAGTGTTATTCTAGCCAGCCAGACAGCTAGGTCCCTGATACACCAGACTAGTGTTATTCTAGCCAGCCAGGCAGCTAGGTCCCAGATAAACCAGACTAGTGTTATTCTAGCCAGCCAGACAGCTAGGTCCCTGATAAACCAGACTAGTGTTATTCTAGCCAGCCAGGCAGCTAGGTCCGTGATAAACCAGACTAGTGTTATTCTAGCCAGCCAGACAGCTAGGTCCCTGATAAACCAGACTAGTGTTATTCTAGCCAGCCAGGCAGCTAGGTCCCTGATAAACCAGACTAGTGTTATTCTAGCCAGCCAGGCAGCTAGGTCCCTGATAAACCAGACTAGTGTTATTCTAACCAGCAAGGCAGCTAGGTCCCTGATAAACCAGACTAGTGTTATTCAAGCCAGCCAGGCAGCTAGGTTCCAGATACACCAGACTAGTGTTATTCTAGCCAGCCAGGCAGCTAGGTCCCTGATAAACCAGACTAGTGTTATACTAGCCAGCCAGGCAGCTAGGTCCCAGATAAACCAGACTAGTGTTATTCTAGCCAGCCAGGCAGCTAGGTCCCTGATAAACCAGACTAGTGTTATTCTAGCCAGCCAGACAGCTAGGTCCCAGATAAACCAGACTAGTGTTATTCTAGCCAGCCAGGCAGCTAGGTCCCTGATAAACCAGACTAGTGTTATACTAGCCAGCCAGGCAGCTAGGTCCCAGATAAACCAGACTAGTGTTATTCTAGCAAGCCAGGCAGCTAGGTCCCAGATAAACCAGACTAGTGTTATTCTAGCCAGCCAGGCAGCTAGGTCCCAGATAAACCAGACTAGTGTTATTCTAGCCAGCCAGACAGCTAGGTCCCAGATACACCAGACTAGTGTTATTCTAGCCAGCCATGCAGCTAGGTCCCTGATAAACCAGACTAGTGTTATTCTAGCCAGCCAGGCAGCTAGGTCCCTGATAAACCAGACTAGTGTTATTGTAGCCAGCCAGGCAGCTAGGTCCCAGATAAACCAGACTAGTGTTATTCTAGCCAGCCAGGCAGCTAGGTCCCTGATAAACCAGACTAGTGTTATTCTAGCCAGCCAGACAGCTACGTCCCTGATAAACCAGACTAGTGTTATTCTAGCCAGCCAGACAGCTAGGTCCCAGATACACCAGACTAGTGTTATTCTAGCCAGCCAGGCAGCTAGGTCCCTGATAAACCAGACTAGTGTTATTCTAGCCAGCCAGACAGCTAGGTCCCAGATAAACCAGACTAGTGTTATTCTAGCCAGCCAGGCAGCTAGGTCCCTGATAAACCAGACTAGTGTTATTCTAGCCAGCCAGACAGCTAGGTCCCTGATAAACCAGACTAGTGTTATTCTAGCCAGCCAGGCAGCTAGGTCCCTGATAAACCAGACTAGTGTTATTCTAGCCAGCCAGGCAGCTAGGTCCCTGATAAACCAGACTAGTGTTATTCTAGCCAGCCAGGCAGCTAGGTCCCAGATAAACCAGACTAGTGTTATTCTAGCCAGCCAGACAGCTAGGTCCCAGATACACCAGACTAGTGTTATTCTAGCCAGCCAGGCAGCTAGGTCCCTGATAAACCAGACTATTGTTATTCTAGCCAGCCAGGCAGCTAGGTCCCTGATAAACCAGACTAGTGTTATTCTAGCCAGCCAGGCAGCTAGGTCCCAGATAAACCAGACTAGTGTTATTCTAGCCAGCCAGGCAGCTAGGTCCCAGATAAACCAGACTAGTGTTATTCTAACCAGCCAGGCAGCAAGGTCCCTGATAAACCAGACTAGTGTTATTCTAGCCAGCCAGGCAGCTAGGTCCCAGATACACCAGACTAGTGTTATTCTAGCCAGCCAGGCAGCTAGGTCCCTGATAAACCAGACTAGTGTTATACTAGCCAGCCAGGCAGCTAGGTCCCAGATAAACCAGACTAGTGTTATTCTAGCCAGCCAGGCAGCTAGGTCCCTGATAAACCAGACTAGTGTTATTCTAGCCAGCCAGACAGCTAGGTCCCAGATAAACCAGACTAGTGTTATTCTAGCCAGCCAAACAGCTAGGTCCCTGATAAACCAGACTAGTGTTATTCTAGCCAGCCAGGCAGCTAGGTCCCTGATAAACCAGACTAGTGTTATTCTAGCCAGCCAGGCAGCTAGGTCCCTGATAAACCAGACTAGTGTTATTCTAGCCAGCCAGGCAGCTAGGTCCCAGATAAACCAGACTAGTGTTATTCTAGCCAGCCAGACAGCTAGGTCCCAGATACACCAGACTAGTGTTATTCTAGCCAGCCAGGCAGCTAGGTCCCTGATAAACCAGACTAGTGTTATTCTAGCCAGCCAGGCAGCTAGGTCCCTGATAAACCAGACTAGTGTTATTCTAGCCAGCCAGGCAGCTAGGTCACAGATAAACCAGACTAGTGTTATTCTAGCCAGCCAGGCAGCTAGGTCCCAGATAAACCAGACTAGTGTTATTCTAACCAGCCAGGCAGCAAGGTCCCTGATAAACCAGACTAGTGTTATTCTAGCCAGCCAGGCAGCTAGGTCCCAGATACACCAGACTAGTGTTATTCTAGCCAGCCAGGCAGCTAGGTCCCTGATAAACCAGACTAGTGTTATACTAGCCAGCCAGGCAGCTAGGTCCCAGATAAACCAGACTAGTGTTATTCTAGCCAGCCAGGCAGCTAGGTCCCTGATAAACCAGACTAGTGTTATTCTAGCCAGCCAGACAGCTAGGTCCCAGATAAACCAGACTAGTTTTATTCTAGCCAGCCAGGCAGCTAGGTCCCTGATAAACCAGACTAGTGTTATTCTAGCCAGCCAGGCAGCTAGGTCCCTGATAAACCAGACTAGTGTTATTCTAGCCAGCCAGGCAGCTAGTTCCCAGATAAACCAGACTAGTGTTATTCTAGCCAGCCAGGCAGCTAGGTCCCTGATAAACCAGACTAGTGTTATTCTAGCCAGCCAGGCAGCTAGGTCCCAGATAAACCAGACTAGTGTTACTCTAGCCAGCCAGACAGCTAGGTCCCAGATAAACCAGACTAGTGTTATACTAGCCAGCCAGGAAGCTATGTCCCTGATAAACCAGACTAGTGTTATTCTAGCCAGCCAGGCAGCTAGGTCCCAGATAAACCAGACTAGTGTTATTCTAGCCAGCCAGACAGCTAGGTCCCAGATAAACCAGACTAGTGTTATACTAGCCAGCCAGGCAGCTAGGTCCCTGATAAACCAGACTAGTGTTATTCTAGCCAGCCAGACAGCTAGGTCCCTAATAAACCAGACTAGTGTTATTCTAGCCAGCCAGGCAGCTAGGTCCGTGATAAACCAGACTAGTGTTATTCTAGCCAGCCAGACAGGTAGGTCCCTGATAAACCATACTAGTGTTATTCTAGCCAGCCAGGCAGCTAGGTCCCTGATAAACCAGACTAGTGTTATTCTAGCCAGCCAGGCAGCTAGGTCCCAGATAAACCAGACTAGTGTTATTCTAACCAGCCAGGCAGCTAGGTCCCTGATAAACCAGACTAGTGTTATTCTAGCCAGCCAGGCAGCTAGGTCCCAGATAAACCAGACTAGTGTTATTCTAGCCAGCCAGGCAGCTAGGTCCCTGATAAACCAGACTAGTGTTATTCTAGCCAGCCAGACAGCTAGGTCCCAGATAAACCAGACTAGTGTTATTCTAGCCAGCCAGGCAGCTAGGTCCCAGATAAACCAGACAAGTGTATTTCTAGCAAGCCAGGCAGCTAGGTCCCAGATACACCAGACTAGTGTTATTCTAGCCAGCCAGGCAGCTAGGTCCCAGATAAACCAGACTAGTGTTATTCTAGCCAGCCAGACAGCTAGGTCCCAGATACACCAGACTAGTGTTATTCTAGCCAGCCATGCAGCTAGGTCCCTGATAAACCAGACTAGTGTTATTCTAGCCAGCCAGGCAGCTAGGTCCCTGATAAACCAGACTATTGTTATTGTAGCCAGCCAGGCAGCTAGGTCCCAGATAAACCAGACTAGTGTTATTCTAGCCAGCCAGGCAGCTAGGTCCCTGATAAACCAGACTAGTGTTATTCTAGCCAGCCAGACAGCTACGTCCCTGATAAACCAGACTAGTGTTATTCTAGCCAGCCAGACAGCTAGGTCCCAGATACACCAGACTAGTGTTATTCTAGCCAGCCAGGCAGCTAGGTCCCAGATAAACCAGACTAGTGTTATTCTAGCCAGCCAGACAGCTAGGTCCCAGATAAACCAGACTAGTGTTATTCTAGCCAGCCAGGCTGCTAGGTCCCTGATAAACCAGACTAGTGTTATTCTAGCCAGCCAGACAGCTAGGTCCCTGATAAACCAGACTAGTGTTATTCTAGCCAGCCAGGCAGCTAGGTCCCTGATAAACCAGACTAGTGTTATTCTAGCCAGCCAGGCAGCTAGGTCCCTGATAAACCAGACTAGTGTTATTCTAGCCAGCCAGGCAGCTAGGTCCCAGATAAACCAGACTAGTGTTATTCTAGCCAGCCAGACAGCTAGGTCCCAGATACACCAGACTAGTGTTATTCTAGCCAGCCAGGCAGCTAGGTCCCTGATAAACCAGACTAGTGTTATTCTAGCCAGCCAGGCAGCTAGGTCCCTGATAAACCAGACTAGTGTTATTCTAGCCAGCCAGGCAGCTAGGTCCCAGATAAACCAGACTAGTGTTATTCTAGCCAGCCAGGCAGCTAGGTCCCTGATAAACCAGACTAGTGTTATTCTAGCCAGCCAGGCAGCTAAGTCCCTGATAAACCAGACTAGTGTTATTCTAGCCAGCCAGGCAGCTAGGTCCCAGATAAACCAGACTAGTGTTATTCTAGCCAGCCAGACAGCTAGGTCCCAGATACACCAGACTAGTGTTATTCTAGCCAGCCAGGCAGCTAGGTCCCTGATAAACCAGACTAGTGTTATTCTAGCCAGCCAGGCAGCTAGGTCCCTGATAAACCAGACTAGTGTTATTCTAGCCAGCCAGGCAGCTAGGTCCCTGATAAACCAGACTAGTGTTATTCTAGCCAGCCAGACAGCTAGGTCCCAGATACACCAGACTAGTGTTATTCTAGCCAGCCAGGCAGCTAGGTCCCTGATAAACCAGACTAGTGTTATTCTAGCCAGCCAGGCAGCTAGGTCCCTGATAAACCAGACTAGTGTTATTCTAGCCAGCCAGGCAGCTAGGTCCCTGATAAACCAGACTAGTGTTATTCTAGCCAGCCAGACAGCTAGGTCCCTGATAAACCAGACTAGTGTTATTCTAACCAGCCAGGCAGCTAGGTCCCTGATAAACCAGACTAGTGTTATTCTAGCCAGCCAGACAGCTAGGTCCCTGATAAACCAGACTAGTGTTATTCTAGCCAGCCAGGCAGCTAGGTCCCTGATAAACCAGACTAGTGTTATTCTAGCCAGCCAGGCAGCTAGGTCCCTGATAAACCAGACTAGTGTTATTCTAGCCAGCCAGGCAGCTAGGTCCCAGATAAACCAGACTAGTGTTATTCTAGCCAGCCAGACAGCTAGGTCCCAGATACACCAGACTAGTGTTATTCTAGCCAGCCAGGCAGCTAGGTCCCTGATAAACCAGACTAGTGTTATTCTAGCCAGCCAGGCAGCTAGGTCCCTGATAAACCAGACTAGTGTTATTCTAGCCAGCCAGGCAGCTAGGTCCCAGATAAACCAGACTAGTGTTATTCTAGCCAGCCAGGCAGCTAGGTCCCAGATAAACCAGACTAGTGTTATTCTAACCAGCCAGGCAGCTAGGTCCCTGATAAACCAGACTAGTGTTATTCTAGCCAGCCAGGCAGCTAGGTCCCAGATACACCAGACTAGTGTTATTCTAGCCAGCCAGGCAGCTAGGTCCCTGATAAACCAGACTAGTGTTATACTAGCCAGCCAGGCAGCTAGGTCCCTGATAAACCAGACTAGTGTTATTCTAGCCAGCCAGACAGCTAGGTCCCTGATAAACCAGACTAGTGTTATTCTAGCCAGCCAGGCAGCTAGGTCCGTGATAAACCAGACTAGTGTTATTCTAGCCAGCCAGACAGCTAGGTCCCTGATAAACCAGACTAGTGTTATTCTAGCCAGCCAGGCAGCTAGGTCCCTGATAAACCAGACTAGTGTTATTCTAGCCAGCCAGGCAGCTAGGTCCCAGATAAACCAGACTAGTGTTATTCTAACCAGCCAGGCAGCTAGGTCCCTGATAAACCAGACTAGTGTTATTCTAGCCAGCCAGGCAGCTAGGTCCCAGATACACCAGACTAGTGTTATTCTAGCCAGCCAGGCAGCTAGGTCCCTGATAAACCAGACTAGTGTTATACTAGCCAGCCAGGCAGCTAGGTCCCAGATAAACCAGACTAGTGTTATTCTAGCCAGCCAGAAAGCTAGGTCCCTGATAAACCAGACTAGTGTTATTCTAGCCAGCCAGACAGCTAGGTCCCAGATAAACCAGACTAGTGTTATTCTAGCCAGCCAGGCAGCTAGGTCCCTGATAAACCAGACTAGTGTTATTCTAGCCAGCCAGGCAGCTAGGTCCGTGATAAACCAGACTAGTGTTATTCTAGCCAGCCAGACAGCTAGGTCCCTGATAAACCAGACTAGTGTTATTCTAGCCAGCCAGGCAGCTAGGTCCCTGATAAACCAGACTAGTGTTATTCTAGCCAGCCAGGCAGCTAGGTCCCAGATAAACCAGACTAGTGTTATTCTAACCAGCCAGGCAGCTAGGTCCCTGATAAACCAGACTAGTGTTATTCTAGCCAGCCAGGCAGCTAGGTCCCAGATACACCAGACTAGTGTTATTCTAGCCAGCCAGGCAGCTAGGTCCCTGATAAACCAGACTAGTGTTATACTTGCCAGCCAGGCAGCTAGGTCCCAGATAAACCAGACTAGTGTTATTCTAGCCAGCCAGAAAGCTAGGTCCCTGATAAACCAGACTAGTGTTATTCTAGCCAGCCAGACAGCTAGGTCCCAGATAAACCAGACTAGTGTTATTCTAGCCAGCCAGGCAGCTAGGTCCCTGATAAACCAGACTAGTGTTATACTAGCCAGCCAGGCAGCTAGGTCCCAGATAAACAAGACTAGTGTTATTCTAGCCAGCCAGGCAGCTAGGTCCCAGATACACCAGACTAGTGTTATTCTAGCCAGCCAGGCAGCTAGGTCCCAGATAAACCAGACTAGTGTTATTCTAGCCAGCCAGACAGCTAGGTCCCAGATACACCAGACTGGTGTTATTCTAGCCAGCCATGCAGCTAGGTCCCTGATAAACCAGACTAGTGTTATTCTAGCCAGCCAGGCAGCTAGGTCCCTGATAAACCAGACTAGTGTTACTCTAGCCAGCCAGACAGCTAGGTCCCAGATACACCAGACTAGTGTTATTCTAGCCAGCCAGGCAGCTAGGTCCCTGATAAACCAGACTAGTGTTATACTAGCCAGCCAGACAGCTAGGTCCCTGATAAACCAGACTAGTGTTATTCTAGCCAGCCAGGCAGCTAGGTCCCTGATAAACCAGACTAGTGTTATTCTAGCCAGCCAGACAGCTAGTTCCCTGATACACCAGACTAGTGTTATTCTAGCCAGCCAGGCAGCTAGGTCCCAGATAAACCAGACTAGTGTTATTCTAGCCAGCCAGACAGCTAGGTCCCTGATAAACCAGACTAGTGTTATTCTAGCCAGCCAGGCAGCTAGGTCCGTGATAAACCAGACTAGTGTTATTCTAGCCAGCCAGACAGCTAGGTCCCTGATAAACCAGACTAGTGTTATTCTAGCCAGCCAGGCAGCTAGGTCCCTGATAAACCCTACTAGTGTTATTCTAGCCAGCCAGGCAGCTAGGTCCCTGATAAACCAGACTAGTGTTATTCTAACCAGCAAGGCAGCTAGGTCCCTGATAAACCAGACTAGTGTTATTCTAGCCAGCCAGGCAGCTAGGTTCCAGATACACCAGACTAGTGTTATTCTAGCCAGCCAGGCAGCTAGGTCCCTGATAAACCAGACTAGTGTTATTCTAACCAGCCAGGCAGCTAGGTCCCTGATAAACCAGACTAGTGTTATTCTAGCCAGCCAGACAGCTAGGTCCCAGATAAACCAGACTGGTGTTATTCTAGCCAGCCAGACAGCTAGGTCCCAGATAAACCAGACTAGTGTTATTCTAGCCAGCCAGGCAGCTAGGTCCCAGATAAACCAGACTAGTGTTATTCTAGCCAGCCAGACAGCTAGGTCCCAGATAAACCAGACTAGTGTTATTCTAGCCAGCCAGGCAGCTAGGTCCCTGATAAACCAGACTAGTGTTATTCTAGCCAGCCAGGCAGATAGTTCCCAGATAAACCAGACTAGTGTTATTCTAGCCAGCCAGGCAGCTAGGTCCCAGATAAACAAGACTAGTGTTATTCTAGCCAGCCAGACAGCTAGGTCCCAGATAAACCAGACTTGTGTTATATTAGCCAGCCAGGCAGCTATGTCCCTGATAAACCAGACTAGTGTTATTCTAGCCAGCCAGACAGCTAGGTCCCAGATAAACCAGACTAGTGTTATTCTAGCCAGCCAGGCAGCTAGGTCCCTGATAAACCAGACTAGTGTTATTCTAGCCAGCCAGGCAGCTAGGTCCCTGATAAACCAGACTAGTGTTATTCTAGCCAGCCAGGCAGCTAGTTCCCAGATAAACCAGACTAGTGTTATTCTAGCCAGCCAGGCAGCTAGGTCCCAGATAAACCAGACTAGTGTTATTCTAGCCAGCCAGACAGCTAGGTCCCAGATAAACCAGACTAGTGTTATACTAGCCAGCCAGGCAGCTATGTCCCTGATAAACCAGACTAGTGTTATTCTAGCCAGCCAGGCAGCTAGGTCCCAGATAAACCAGACTAGTGTTACTCTAGCCAGCCAGACAGCTAGGTCCCAGATACACCAGACTAGTGTTATTCTAGCCAGCAAGGCAGCTAGGTCCCTGATAAACCAGACTAGTGTTATACTAGCCAGCCAGACAGCTAGGTCCCTGATAAACCAGACTAGTGTTATTCTAGCCAGCCAGGCAGCTAGGTCCCTGATAAACCAGACTAGTGTTATTCTAGCCAGCCAGACAGCTAGGTCCCTGATACACCAGACTAGTGTTATTCTAGCCAGCCAGGCAGCTAGGTCCCAGATAAACCAGACTAGTGTTATTCTAGCCAGCCAGACAGCTAGGTCCCTGATAAACCAGACTAGTGTTATTCTAGCAAGCCAGGCAGCTAGGTCCGTGATAAACCAGACTAGTGTTATTCTAGCCAGCCAGACAGCTAGGTCCCTGATTAACCAGACTAGTGTTATTCTAGCCAGCCAGGCAGCTAGGTCCCTGATAAACCAGACTAGTGTTATTCTAGCCAGCCAGGCAGCTAGGTCCCTGATAAACCAGACTAGTGTTATTCTAACCAGCAAGGCAGCTAGGTCCCTGATAAACCAGACTAGTGTTATTCTAGCCAGCCAGGCAGCTAGGTTCCAGATACACCAGACTAGTGTTATTCTAGCCAGCCAGGCAGCTAGGTCCCTGATAAACCAGACTAGTGTTATACTAGCCAGCCAGGCAGCTAGGTCCCAGATAAACCAGACTAGTGTTATTCTAGCCAGCCAGGCAGCTAGGTCCCTGATAAACCAGAATAGTGTTATTCTAGCCAGCCAGACAGCTAGGTCCCAGATAAACCAGACTAGTGTTATTCTAGCCAGCCAGGCAGCTAGGTCCCTGATAAACCAGACTAGTGTTATACTAGCCAGCCAGGCAGCTAGGTCCCATATAAACCAGACTAGTGTTATTCTAGCAAGCCAGGCAGCTAGGTCCCAGATAAACCAGACTAGTGTTATTCTAGCCAGCCAGGCAGCTAGGTCCCAGATAAACCAGACTAGTGTTATTCTAGCCAGCCAGACAGCTAGGTCCCAGATACACCAGACTAGTGTTATTCTAGCCAGCCATACAGCTAGGTCCCTGATAAACCAGACTAGTGTTATTCTAGCCAGCCAGGCAGCTAGGTCCCTGATAAACCAGACTAGTGTTATTGTAGCCAGCCAGGCAGCTAGGTCCCAGATAAACCAGACTAGTGTTATTCTAGCCAGCCAGGCAGCTAGGTCCCTGATAAACCAGACTAGTGTTATTCTAGCCAGCCAGACAGCTACGTCCCTGATAAACCAGACTAGTGTTATTCTAGCCAGCCAGACAGCTAGGTCCCAGATACACCAGACTAGTGTTATTCTAGCCAGCCAGGCAGCTAGGTCCCTGATAAACCAGACTAGTGTTATTCTAGCCAGCCAGACAGCTAGGTCCCAGATAAACCAGACTAGTGTTATTCTAGCCAGCCAGGCAGCTAGGTCCCTGATAAACCAGACTAGTGTTATTCTAGCCAGCCATACAGCTAGGTCCCTGATAAACCAGACTAGTGTTATTCTAGCCAGCCAGGCAGCTAGGTCCCTGATAAACCAGACTAGTGTTATTCTAGCCAGCCAGGCAGCTAGGTCCCTGATAAACCAGACTAGTGTTATTCTAGCCAGCCAGGCAGCTAGGTCCCAGATAAACCAGACTAGTGTTATTCTAGCCAGCCAGACAGCTAGGTCCCAGATACACCAGACTAGTGTTATTCTAGCCAGCCAGGCAGCTAGGTCCCTGATAAACCAGACTAGTGTTATTCTAGCCAGCCAGGCAGCTAGGTCCCTGATAAACCAGACTAGTGTTATTCTAGCCAGCCAGGCAGCTAGGTCCCAGATAAACCAGACTAGTGTTATTCTAGCCAGCCAGGCAGCTAGGTCCCAGATAAACCAGACTAGTGTTATTCTAACCAGCCAGGCAGCAAGGTCCCTGATAAACCAGACTAGTGTTATTCTAGCCAGCCAGGCAGCTAGGTCCCAGATACACCAGACTAGTGTTATTCTAGCCAGCCAGGCAGCTAGGTCCCTGATAAACCAGACTAGTGTTATACTAGCCAGCCAGGCAGCTAGGTCCCAGATAAACCAGACTAGTGTTATTCTAGCCAGCCAGGCAGCTAGGTCCCTGATAAACCAGACTAGTGTTATTCTAGCCAGCCAGACAGCTAGGTCCCAGATAAAACAGACTAGTGTTATTCTAGCCAGCCAAACAGCTAGGTCCCTGATAAACCAGACTAGTGTTATTCTAGCCAGCCAGGCAGCTAGGTCCCTGATAAACCAGACTAGTGTTATTCTAGCCAGCCAGGCAGCTAGGTCCCTGATAAACCAGACTAGTGTTATTCTAGCCAGCCAGGCAGCTAGGTCCCAGATAAACCAGACTAGTGTTATTCTAGCCAGCCAGACAGCTAGGTCCCAGATACACCAGACTAGTGTTATTCTAGCCAGCCAGGCAGCTAGGTCCCTGATAAACCAGACTAGTGTTATTCTAGCCAGCCAGGCAGCTAGGTCCCTGATAAACCAGACTAGTGTTATTCTAGCCAGCCAGAAAGCTAGGTCCCTGATAAACCAGACTAGTGTTATTCTAGCCAGCCAGACAGCTAGGTCCCAGATAAACCAGACTAGTGTTATTCTAGCCAGCCAGGCAGCTAGGTCCCTGATAAACCAGACTAGTGTTATTCTAGCCAGCCAGGCAGCTAGGTCCGTGATAAACCAGACTAGTGTTATTCTAGCCAGCCAGACAGCTAGGTCCCTGATAAACCAGACTAGTGTTATTCTAGCCAGCCAGGCAGCTAGGTCCCTGATAAACCAGACTAGTGTTATGCTAGTCAGCCAGGCAGCTAGGTCCCAGATAAACCAGACTAGTGTTATTCTAACCAGCCAGGCAGCTAGGTCCCTGATAAACCAGACTAGTGTTATTCTAGCCAGCCAGGCAGCTAGGTCCCAGACACACCAGACTAGTGTTATTCTAGCCAGCCAGGCAGCTAGGTCCCTGATAAACCAGACTAGTGTTATACTTGCCAGCCAGGCAGCTAGGTCCCAGATAAACCAGACTAGTGTTATTCTAGCCAGCCAGAAAGCTAGGTCCCTGATAAACCAGACTAGTGTTATTCTAGCCAGCCAGACAGCTAGGTCCCAGATAAACCAGACTAGTGTTATTCTAGCCAGCCAGGCAGCTAGGTCCCTGATAAACCAGACTAGTGTTATACTAGCCAGCCAGGCAGCTAGGTCCCAGATAAACAAGACTAGTGTTATTCTAGCCAGCCAGGCAGCTAGGTCCCAGATACACCAGACTAGTGTTATTCTAGCCAGCCAGGCAGCTAGGTCCCAGATAAACCAGACTAGTGTTATTCTAGCCAGCCAGACAGCTAGGTCCCAGATACACCAGACTGGTGTTATTCTAGCCAGCCATGCAGCTAGGTCCCTGATAAACCAGACTAGTGTTATTCTAGCCAGCCAGGCAGCTAGGTCCCTGATAAACCAGACTAGTGTTACTCTAGCCAGCCAGACAGCTAGGTCCCAGATACACCAGACTAGTGTTATTCTAGCCAGCCAGGCAGCTAGGTCCCTGATAAACCAGACTAGTGTTATACTAGCCAGCCAGACAGCTAGGTCCCTGATAAACCAGACTAGTGTTATTCTAGCCAGCCAGGCAGCTAGGTCCCTGATAAACCAGACTAGTGTTATTCTAGCCAGCCAGACAGCTAGGTCCCTGATACACCAGACTAGTGTTATTCTAGCCAGCCAGGCAGCTAGGTCCCTGATAAACCAGACTAGTGTTATTCTAGCCAGCCAGACAGCTAGGTCCCTGATAAACCAGACTAGTGTTATTCTAGCCAGCCAGGCAGCTAGGTCCGTGATAAACCAGACTAGTGTTATTCTAGCCAGCCAGACAGCTAGGTCCCTGATAAACCAGACTAGTGTTATTCTAGCCAGCCAGGCAGCTAGGTCCCTGATAAACCAGACTAGTGTTATTCTAGCCAGCCAGGCAGCTAGGTCCCTGATAAACCAGACTAGTGTTATTCTAACCAGCCAGGCAGCTAGGTCCCTGATAAACCAGACTAGTGTTATTCTAGCCAGCCAGGCAGCTAGGTCCCTGATAAACCAGACTAGTGTTATTCTAGCCAGCCAGGCAGCTAGGTCCCAGATAAACCAGACTAGTGTTATTCTAGCCAGCCAGACAGCTAGGTCCCAGATACACCAGACTAGTGTTATTCTAGCCAGCCAGGCAGCTAGGTCCCTGATAAACCAGACTAGTGTTATTCTAGCCAGCCAGGCAGCTAGGTCCCTGATAAACCAGACTAGTGTTATTCTAGCCAGCCAGGCAGCTAGGTCCCAGATAAACCAGACTAGTGTTATTCTAGCCAGCCAGGCAGCTAGGTCCCAGATAAACCAGACTAGTGTTATTCTAACCAGCCAGGCAGCAAGGTCCCTGATAAACCAGACTAGTGTTATTCTAGCCAGCCAGGCAGCTAGGTCCCAGATACACCAGACTAGTGTTATTCTAGCCAGCCAGGCAGCTAGGTCCCTGATAAACCAGACTAGTGTTATACTAGCCAGCCAGGCAGCTAGGTCCCAGATAAACCAGACTAGTGTTATTCTAGCCAGCCAGGCAGCTAGGTCCCTGATAAACCAGACTAGTGTTATTCTAGCCAGCCAGACAGCTAGGTCCCAGATAAACCAGACTAGTGTTATTCTAGCCAGCCAAACAGCTAGGTCCCTGATAAACCAGACTAGTGTTATTCTAGCCAGCCAGGCAGCTAGGTCCCTGATAAACCAGACTAGTGTTATTCTAGCCAGCCAGGCAGCTAGGTCCCTGATAAACCAGACTAGTGTTATTCTAGCCAGCCAGGCAGCTAGGTCCCAGATAAACCAGACTAGTGTTATTCTAGCCAGCCAGACAGCTAGGTCCCAGATACACCAGACTAGTGTTATTCTAGCCAGCCAGGCAGCTAGGTCCCTGATAAACCAGACTAGTGTTATTCTAGCCAGCCAGGCAGCTAGGTCCCTGATAAACCAGACTAGTGTTATTCTAGCCAGCCAGGCAGCTAGGTCCCAGATAAACCAGACTAGTGTTATTCTAGCCAGCCAGGCAGCTAGGTCCCAGATAAACCAGACTAGTGTTATTCTAACCAGCCAGGCAGCAAGGTCCCTGATAAACCAGACTAGTGTTATTCTAGCCAGCCAGGCAGCTAGGTCCCAGATACACCAGACTAGTGTTATTCTAGCCAGCCAGGCAGCTAGGTCCCTGATAAACCAGACTAGTGTTATACTAGCCAGCCAGGCAGCTAGGTCCCAGATAAACCAGACTAGTGTTATTCTAGCCAGCCAGGCAGCTAGGTCCCTGATAAACCAGACTAGTGTTATTCTAGCCAGCCAGACAGCTAGGTCCCAGATAAACCAGACTAGTTTTATTCTAGCCAGCCAGGCAGCTAGGTCCCTGATAAACCAGACTAGTGTTATTCTAGCCAGCCAGGCAGCTAGGTCCCTGATAAACCAGACTAGTGTTATTCTAGCCAGCCAGGCAGCTAGTTCCCAGATAAACCAGACTAGTGTTATTCTAGCCAGCCAGGCAGCTAGGTCCCTGATAAACCAGACTAGTGTTATTCTAGCCAGCCAGGCAGCTAGGTCCCAGATAAACCAGACTAGTGTTATTCTAGCCAGCCAGACAGCTAGGTCCCAGATAAACCAGACTAGTGTTATACTAGCCAGCCAGGCAGCTATGTCCCTGATAAACCAGACTAGTGTTATTCTAGCCAGCCAGGCAGCTAGGTCCCAGATAAACCAGACTAGTGTTATTCTAGCCAGCCAGACAGCTAGGTCCCAGATAAACCAGACTAGTGTTATACTAGCCAGCCAGGCAGCTAGGTCCCTGATAAACCAGACTAGTTTTATTCTAGCCAGCCAGACAGCTAGGTCCCTGATAAACCAGACTAGTGTTATTCTAGCCAGCCAGGCAGCTAGGTCCGTGATAAACCAGACTAGTGTTATTCTAGCCAGCCAGACAGCTAGGTCCCTGATAAACCATACTAGTGTTATTCTAGCCAGCCAGGCAGCTAGGTCCCTGATAAACCAGACTAGTGTTATTCTAGCCAGCCAGGCAGCTAGGTCCCAGATAAACCAGACTAGTGTTATTCTAACCAGCCAGGCAGCTAGGTCCCTGATAAACCAGACTAGTGTTATTCTAGCCAGCCAGGCAGCTAGGTTCCAGATACACCAGACTAGTGTTATTCTAGCCAGCCAGGCAGCTAGGTCCCTGATAAACCAGACTAGTGTTATACTAGCCAGCCAGGCAGCTAGGTCCCAGATAAACCAGACTAGTGTTATTCTAGCCAGCCAGGCAGCTAGGTCCCTGATAAACCAGACTAGTGTTATTCTAGCCAGCCAGACAGCTAGGTCCCAGATAAACCAGACTAGTGTTATTCTAGCCAGCCAGGCAGCTAGGTCCCTGATAAACCAGACTAGTGTTATACTAGCCAGCCAGGCAGCTAGGTCCCAGATAAACCAGACTAGTGTTATTCTAGCAAGCCAGGCAGCTAGGTCCCAGATACACCAGACTAGTGTTATTCTAGCCAGCCAGGCAGCTAGGTCCCAGATAAACCAGACTAGTGTTATTCTAGCCAGCCAGACAGCTAGGTCCCAGATACACCAGACTAGTGTTATTCTAGCCAGCCATGCAGCTAGGTCCCTGATAAACCAGACTAGTGTTATTCTAGCCAGCCAGGCAGCTAGGTCCCTGATAAACCAGACTATTGTTATTGTAGCCAGTCAGGCAGCTAGGTCCCAGATAAACCAGACTAGTGTTATTCTAGCCAGCCAGGCAGCTAGGTCCCTGATAAACCAGACTAGTGTTATTCTAGCCAGCCAGACAGCTACGTCCCTGATAAACCAGACTAGTGTTATTCTAGCCAGCCAGACAGCTAGGTCCCAGATACACCAGACTAGTGTTATTCTAGCCAGCCAGGCAGCTAGGTCCCTGATAAACCAGACTAGTGTTATTCTAGCCAGCCAGACAGCTAGGTCCCAGATAAACCAGACTAGTGTTATTCTAGCCAGCCAGGCTGCTAGGTCCCTGATAAACCAGACTAGTGTTATTCTAGCCAGCCAGACAGCTAGGTCCCTGATAAACCAGACTAGTGTTATTCTAGCCAGCCAGGCAGCTAGGTCCCTGATAAACCAGACTAGTGTTATTCTAGCCAGCCAGGCAGCTAGGTCCCTGATAAACCAGACTAGTGTTATTCTAGCCAGCCAGGTAGCTAGGTCCCAGATAAACCAGACTAGTGTTATTCTAGCCAGCCAGACAGCTAGGTCCCAGATACACCAGACTAGTGTTATTCTAGCCAGCCAGGCAGCTAGGTCCCTGATAAACCAGACTAGTGTTATTCTAGCCAGCCAGGCAGCTAGGTCCCTGATAAACCAGACTAGTGTTATTCTAGCCAGCCAGGCAGCTAGGTCCCAGATAAACCAGACTAGTGTTATTCTAGCCAGCCAGGCAGCTAGGTCCCTGATAAACCAGACTAGTGTTATTCTAGCCAGCCAGGCAGCTAAGTCCCTGATAAACCAGACTAGTGTTATTCTAGCCAGCCAGGCAGCTAGGTCCCAGATAAACCAGACTAGTGTTATTCTAGCCAGCCAGACAGCTAGGTCCCAGATACACCAGACTAGTGTTATTCTAGCCAGCCAGGCAGCTAGGTCCCTGATAAACCAGACTAGTGTTATTCTAGCCAGCCAGGCAGCTAGGTCCCTGATAAACCAGACTAGTGTTATTCTAGCCAGCCAGGCAGCTAGGTCCCTGATAAACCAGACTAGTGTTATTCTAGCCAGCCAGACAGCTAGGTCCCAGATACACCAGACTAGTGTTATTCTAGCCAGCCAGGCAGCTAGGTCCCTGATAAACCAGACTAGTGTTATTCTAGCCAGCCAGGCAGCTAGGTCCCTGATAAACCAGACTAGTGTTATTCTAGCCAGCCAGGCAGCTAGGTCCCTGATAAACCAGACTAGTGTTATTCTAGCCAGCCAGACAGCTAGGTCCCTGATAAACCAGACTAGTGTTATTCTAACCAGCCAGGCAGCTAGGTCCCTGATAAACCAGACTAGTGTTATTCTAACCAGCCAGGCAGCTAGGTCCCTGATAAACCAGACTAGTGTTATTCTAGCCAGCCAGACAGCTAGGTCCCTGATAAACCAGACTAGTGTTATTCTAGCCAGCCAGGCAGCTAGGTCCGTGATAAACCAGACTAGTGTTATTCTAGCCAGCCAGACAGCTAGGTCCCTGATAAACCAGACTAGTGTTATTCTAGCCAGCCAGGCAGCTAGGTCCCTGATAAACCAGACTAGTGTTATTCTAGCCAGCCAGGCAGCTAGGTCCCAGATAAACCAGACTAGTGTTATTCTAACCAGCCAGGCAGCTAGGTCCCTGATAAACCAGACTAGTGTTATTCTAGCCAGCCAGGCAGCTAGGTCCCAGATACACCAGACTAGTGTTATTCTAGCCAGCCAGGCAGCTAGGTCCCTGATAAACCAGACTAGTGTTATACTAGCCAGCCAGGCAGCTAGGTCCCAGATAAACCAGACTAGTGTTATTCTAGCCAGCCAGGCAGCTAGGTCCGTGATAAACCAGACTAGTGTTATTCTAGCCAGCCAGACAGCTAGGTCCCTGATAAACCAGACTAGTGTTATTCTAGCCAGCCAGGCAGCTAGGTCCCTGATAAACCAGACTAGTGTTATTCTAGCCAGCCAGGCAGCTAGGTCCCAGATAAACCAGACTAGTGTTATTCTAACCAGCCAGGCAGCTAGGTCCCAGATAAACCAGACTAGTGTTATTCTAGCCAGCCAGGCAGCTAGGTCCCAGATACACCAGACTAGTGTTATTCTAGCCAGCCAGGCAGCTAGGTCCCTGATAAACCAGACTAGTGTTATACTAGCCAGCCAGGCAGCTAGGTCCCAGATAAACCAGACTAGTGTTATTCTAGCCAGCCAGCCAGCTAGGTCCCTGATAAACCAGACTAGTGTTATTCTAGCCAGCCAGACAGCTAGGTCCCTGATAAACCAGACTAGTGTTATTCTAGCCAGCCAGACAGCTAGGTCCCAGATACACCAGACTAGTGTTATTCTAGCCAGCCAGGCAGCTAGGTCCCTGATAAACCAGACTAGTGTTATTCTAGCCAGCCAGACAGCTAGGTCCCTGATAAACCAGACTAGTGTTATTCTAGCCAGCCAGGCAGCTAGGTCCCTGATAAACCAGACTAGTGTTATTCTAGCCAGCCAGACAGCTAGGTCCCTGATAAACCAGACTAGTGTTATTCTAGCCAGCCAGGCAGCTAGGTCCCTGATAAGCCAGACTAGTGTTATACTAGCCAGCCAGACAGCTAGGTCCCTGATAAACCAGACTAGTGTTATTCTAGCCAGCCAGGCAGCTAGGTCCCTGATAAACCAGACTAGTGTTATACTAGCCAGCCAGACAGCTAGGTCCCTGATAAACCAGACTAGTGTTATTCTAGCCAGCCAGGCAGCTAGGTCCCTGATAAACCAGACTAGTGTTATTCTAGCCAGCCAGACAGCTAGGTCCCAGATAAACCAGACTAGTGTTATTCTAGCCAGCCAGGCAGCTAGGTCCCAGATAAACCAGACTAGTGTTATTCTAGCCAGCCAGACAGCTAGGTCCCTGATAAACCAGACTAGTGTTATTCTAGCCAGCCAGGCAGCTAGGTCCCTGATAAACCAGACTAGTGTTATTCTAGCCAGCCAGGCAGCTAGGTCCCTGATAAACCAGACTAGTGTTATTCTAGCCAGCCAGACAGCTAGGTCCCAGATAAACCAGACTAGTGTTATTCTAGCCAGCCAGGCAGCTAGGTCCCAGATAAACCAGACTAGTGTTATTCTAGCCAGCCAGACAGCTAGGTCCCTGATAAACCAGACTAGTGTTATTCTAGCCAGCCAGGCAGCTAGGTCCCAGATAAACCAGACTAGTGTTATTCTAGCCAGCCAGGCAGCTAGGTCATCATCACCAGACTAGTGTTATTCTAGCCAGCCAGACAGCTAGGTCATCATCACCAGACTAGTGTTATTCTAGCCAGCCAGGCAGCTAGGTCCCTGATAAACCAGACTAGTGTTATTCTAGCCAGCCAGGCAGCAAGGTCCCTGATAAACCAGACTAGTGTTATACTAGCCAGCAAGGCAGCTAGGTCCCAGATAAACCAGACTAGTGTTATTCTAGCCAGCCAGGCAGCTAGGTCATCATCACCAGACTAGTGTTATTCTAGCCAGCCAGACAGCTAGGTCATCATCACCAGACTAGTGTTATACTAGCCAGCCAGACAGCTAGGTCCCAGATAAACCAGACTAGTGTTATTCTAGCCAGCCAGGCAGCTAGGTCCCAGATACATCAGACTAGTGTTATTCTAGCCAGCCAGGCAGCTAGGTCCCTGATAAACCAGACTAGTGTTATTTTAGCCAGCCAGACAGCTAGGTCCCAGATAAACCAGACTAGTGTTATTCTAGCCAGCCAGGCAGCTAGGTCCCTAATAAACCAGACTAGTGTTATTCTAGCCAGCCAGACAGCTAGGTCCCTGATACACCAGACTAGTGTTATTCTAGCCAGCCAGGCAGCTAGGTCCCTGATAAACCAGACTAGTGTTATTCTAGCCAGCCAGGCAGCTAGGTCCCAGATACACCAGACTAGTGTTATTCTAGCCAGCCAGGCAGCTAGGTCCCAGATAAACCAGACTAGTGTTATTCTAGCCAGCCAGACAGCTATTTCCCAGATACACCAGACTGGTGTTATTCTAGCCAGCCATGCAGCTAGGTCCCTGATAAACCAGACTAGTGTTATTCTAGCCAGCCAGGCAGCTAGGTCCCTGATAAACCAGACTAGTGTTATTCTAGCCAGCCAGACAGCTAGGTCCCTGATAAACCAGACTAGTGTTATTCTAGCCAGCCAGACAGCTAGGTCCCAGATACACCAGACTAGTGTTATTCTAGCCAGCCAGGCAGCTAGGTCCCTGATAAACCAGACTAGTGTTATTCTAGCCAGCCAGACAGCTAGGTCCCTGATAAACCAGACTAGTGTTATTCTAGCCAGCCAGGCAGCTAGGTCCCTGATAAACCAGACTAGTGTTATTCTAGCCAGCCAGACAGCTAGGTCCCTGATAAACCAGACTAGTGTTATTCTAGCCAGCCAGGCAGCTAGGTCCCTGATAAACCAGACTAGTGTTATTCTAGCCAGCCAGGCAGCTAGGTCCCTGATAAACCAGACGAGTGTTATTCTAGCCAGCCAGGCAGCTAGGTCCCAGATAAACCAGACTAGTGTTATCCTAGCCAGCCAGACAGCTAGGTCCCAGATACACCAGACTAGTGTTATTCTAGCCAGCCAGGCAGCTAGGTCCCTGATAAACCAGACTAGTGTTATTCTAGCCAGCCAGGCAGCTAGGTCCCTGATGAACCAGACTAGTGTTATTCTAGCCAGCCAGGCAGCTAGGTCCCAGATAAACCAGACTAGTGTTATTCTAGCCAGCCAGGCAGCTAGGTCCCTGATAAACCAGACTAGTGTTTTTCTAGCCAGCCAGGCAGCTAGGTCCCTGATAAACCAGACTAGTGTTATTCTAGCCAGCCAGGCAGCTAGGTCCCAGATAAACCAGACTAGTGTTATTCTAGCCAGCCAGACAGCTAGGTCCCAGATACACCAGACTAGTGTTATTCTAGCCAGCCAGGCAGCTAGGTCCCTGATGAATCAGACTAGTGTTATTCTAGCCAGCCAGACAGCTAGGTCCCAGATAAACCAGACTAGTGTTATTCTAGCCAGCCAGGCAGCTAGGTCCCTAATAAACCAGACTAGTGTTATTCTAGCCAGCCGGACAGCTAGGTCCCTGATACACCAGACTAGTGTTATTCTAGCCAGCCAGGCAGCTAGGTCCCTGATAAACCAGACTAGTGTTATTCTAGCCAGCCAGGCAGCTAGGTCCCAGATACACCATACTAGTGTTATTCTAGCCAGCCAGGCAGCTAGGTCCCAGATAAACCAGACTAGTGTTATTCTAGCCAGCCAGACAGCTAGTTCCCAGATACACCAGACTGGTGTTATTCTAGCCAGCCATGCAGCTAGGTCCCTGATAAACCAGACTAGTGTTATTCTAGCCAGCCAGGCAGCTAGGTCCCTGATAAACCAGACTAGTGTTATTCTAGCCAGCCAGGCAGCTAGGTCCCAGATAAACCAGACTAGTGTTATTCTAGCCAGCCAGGCAGCTAGGTCCCTGATAAACCAGACTAGTGTTATTCTAGCCAGCCAGACAGCTAGGTCCCTGATAAACCAGACTAGTGTTATTCTAGCCAGCCAGACAGCTAGGTCCCAGATACACCAGACTAGTGTTATTCTAGCCAGCCAGGCAGCTAGGTCCCTGATAAACCAGACTAGTGTTATTCTAGCCAGCCAGACAGCTAGGTCCCTGATAAACCAGACTAGTGTTATTCTAGCCAGCAAGGCAGCTAGGTCCCTGATAAACCAGACTAGTGTTATTCTAGCCAGCCAGACAGCTAGGTCCCTGATAAACCAGACTAGTGTTATTCTAGCCAGCCAGGCAGCTAGGTCCCTGATAAACCAGACTAGTGTTATTCTAGCCAGCCAGGCAGCTAGGTCCCTGATAAACCAGACGAGTGTTATTCTAGCCAGCCAGGCAGCTAGGTCCCAGATAAACCAGACTAGTGTTATTCTAGCCAGCCAGACAGCTAGGTCCCAGATACACCAGACTAGTGTTATTCTAGCCAGCCAGGCAGCTAGGTCCCTGATAAACCAGACTAGTGTTATTCTAGCCAGCCAGGCAGCTAGGTCCCTGATGAACCAGACTAGTGTTATTCTAGCCAGCCAGGCAGCTAGGTCCCAGATAAACCAGACTAGTGTTATTCTAGCCAGCCAGGCAGCTAGGTCCCTGATAAACCAGACTAGTGTTTTTCTAGCCAGCCAGGCAGCTAGGTCCCTGATAAACCAGACTAGTGTTATTCTAGCCAGCCAGGCAGCTAGGTCCCTGATAAACCAGACTAGTGTTATTCTAGCCAGCCAGACAGCTAGGTCCCTGATAAACCAGACTAGTGTTATTCTAGCCAGCCAGACAGCTAGGTCCCTGATAAACCAGACTAGTGTTATTCTAGCCAGCCAGGCAGCTAGGTCCCTGATAAACCAGACTAGTGTTATTCTAGCCAGCCAGATAGCTAGGTCCCTGATAAACCAGACTAGTGTTATTCTAGCCAGCCAGGCAGCTAGGTCCCAGATAAACCAGACTAGTGTTATTCTAGCCAGCCAGACAGCTAGGTCCCAGATACACCAGACTAGTGTTATTCTAGCCAGCCCGGCAGCTAGGTCCCTGATAAACCAGACTAGTGTTATTCTAGCCAGCCAGGCAGCTAGGTCCCTGATAAACCAGACTAGTGTTATTCTAGCCAGCCAGGCAGCTAGGTCCCAGATAAACCAGACTAGTGTTATTCTAGCCAGCCAGGCAGCTAGGTCCCTAATAAACCAGACTAATGTTATTCTAGCCAGCCAGACAGCTAGGTCCCTGATAAACCAGACTAGTGTTATTCTAGCCAGCCAGACAGCTAGGTCCCAGATAAACCAGACTAGTGTTATTCTAGCCAGCCAGGCAGCTAGGTCCCTGATAAGCCAGACTAGTGTTATACTAGCCAGCCAGACAGCTAGGTCCCTGATAAACCAGACTAGTGTTATTCTAGCCAGCCAGGCAGCTAGGTCCCTGATAAACCAGACTAGTGTTATTCTAGCCAGCCAGGCAGCTAGGTCCCAGATAAACCAGACTAGTGTTATTCTAGCCAGCCAGGCAGCTAGGTCCCTGATAAACCAGACTAGTGTTATTCTAGCCAGCCAGACAGCTAGGTCCCTGATAAACCAGACTAGTGTTATTCTAGCCAGCCAGACAGCTAGGTCCCAGATACACCAGACTAGTGTTATTCTAGCCAGCCAGGCAGCTAGGTCCCTGATAAACCAGACTAGTGTTATTCTAGCCAGCCAGACAGCTAGGTCCCTGATAAACCAGACTAGTGTTATTCTAGCCAGCCAGGCAGCTAGGTCCCTGATAAACCAGACTAGTGTTATTCTAGCCAGCCAGACAGCTAGGTCCCTGATAAACCAGACTACTGTTATTCTAGCCAGCCAGGCAGCTAGGTCCCTGATAAACCAGACTAGTGTTATTCTAGCCAGCCAGGCAGCTAGGTCCCTGATAAACCAGACGAGTGTTATTCTAGCCAGCCAGGCAGCTAGGTCCCAGATAAACCAGACTAGTGTTATTCTAGCCAGCCAGACAGCTAGGTCCCAGATACACCAGACTAGTGTTATTCTAGCCAGCCAGGCAGCTAGGTCCCTGATAAACCAGACTAGTGTTATTCTAGCCAGCCAGGCAGCTAGGTCCCTGATGAACCAGACTAGTGTTATTCTAGCCAGCCAGGCAGCTAGGTCCCAGATAAACCAGACTAGTGTTATTCTAGCCAGCCAGGCAGCTAGGTCCCTGATAAACCAGACTAGTGTTTTTCTAGCCAGCCAGGCAGCTAGGTCCCTGATAAACCAGACTAGTGTTATTCTAGCCAGCCAGGCAGCTAGGTCCCAGATAAACCAGACTAGTGTTATTCTAGCCAGCCAGACAGCTAGGTCCCAGATACACCAGACTAGTGTTATTCTAGCCAGCCAGGCAGCTAGGTCCCTGATGAATCAGACTAGTGTTATTCTAGCCAGCCAGGCAGCTAGGTCCCTGATAAACCAGACTAGTGTTATTCTAGCCAGCCAGGCAGCTAGGTCCCTGATAAATCAGACTAGTGTTATTCTAGCCAGCCAGACAGCTAGGTCCCTGATAAACCAGACTAGTGTTATTCTAGCCAGCCAGACAGCTAGGTCCCTGATAAACCAGACTAGTGTTATTCTAGCCAGCCAGGCAGCTAGGTCCCTGATAAACCAGACTAGTGTTATTCTAGCCAGCCAGGCAGCTAGGTCCCTGATAAACCAGACTAGTGTTATTCTAGCCAGCCAGGCAGCTAGGTCCCAGATAAACCAGACTAGTGTTATTCTAGCCAGCCAGACAGCTAGGTCCCAGATACACCAGACTAGTGTTATTCTAGCCAGCCCGGCAGCTAGGTCCCTGATAAACCAGACTAGTGTTATTCTAGCCAGCCAGGCAGCTAGGTCCCTGATAAACCAGACTAGTGTTATTCTAGCCAGCCAGGCAGCTAGGTCCCAGATAAACCAGACTAGTGTTATTCTAGCCAGCCAGGCAGCTAGGTCCCTAATAAACCAGACTAATGTTATTCTAGCCAGCCAGACAGCTAGGTCCCTGATAAACCAGACTAGTGTTATTCTAGCCAGCCAGACAGCTAGGTCCCAGATAAACCAGACTAGTGTTATTCTAGCCAGCCAGGCAGCTAGGTCCCTGATAAGCCAGACTAGTGTTATACTAGCCAGCCAGACAGCTAGGTCCCTGATAAACCAGACTAGTGTTATTCTAGCCAGCCAGGCAGCTAGGTCCCTGATAAACCAGACTAGTGTTATACTAGCCAGCCAGACAGCTAGGTCCCTGATAAACCAGACTAGTGTTATTCTAGCCAGCCAGGCAGCTAGGTCCCTGATAAACCAGACTAGTGTTATTCTAGCCAGCCAGACAGCTAGGTCCAAGATAAACCAGACTAGTGTTATTCTAGCCAGCCAGGCAGGTAGGTCCCAGATAAACCAGACTAGTGTTATTCTAGCCAGCCAGACAGCTAGGTCCCTGATAAACCAGACTAGTGTTATTCTAGCCAGCCAGGCAGCTAGGTCCCTGATAAACCAGACTAGTGTTATTCTAGCCAGCCAGGAAGCTAGGTCCCTGATAAACCAGACTAGTGTTATTCTAGCCAGCCAGACAGCTAGGTGCCAGATAAACCAGACTAGTGTTATTCTAGCCAGCCAGGCAGCTAGGTCCCAGATAAACCAGACTAGTGTTATTCTAGCCAGCCAGACAGCTAGGTCCCTGATAAACCAGACTAGTGTTATTCTAGCCAGCCAGGCAGCTAGGTCCCTGATAAACCAGACTAGTGTTATTCTAGCCAGCCAGGCAGCTAGGTCCCTGATAAACCAGACTAGTGTTATTCTAGCCAGCCAGGCAGCTAGGTCCCTGATAAACCAGACTAGTGTTATTCTAGCCAGCCAGGCAGCAAGGTCCCTGATAAACCAGACTAGTGTTATACTAGCCAGCAAGGCAGCTAGGTCCCAGATGAACCAGACTAGTATTATTCTAGCCAGCCAGGCAGCTAGGTCATCATCACCAGACTAGTGTTATTCTAGCCAGCCAGACAGCTAGGTCATCATCACCAGACTAGTGTTATACTAGCCATTCAGACAGCTAGGTCCCTGATACACCAGACTAGTGTTATTCTAGCCAGCCAGGCAGCTAGGTCATCATCACCAGACTAGTGTTATTCTAGCCAGCCAGACAGCTAGGTCATCATCACCAGACTAGTGTTCTACTAGCCAGCCAGACAGCTAGGTCCCAGATAAACCAGACTAGTGTTATTCTAGCCAGCCAGGCAGCTAGGTCCCAGATACATCAGACTAGTGTTATTCTAGCCAGCCAGGCAGCTAGGTCCCTGATAAACCAGACTAGTGTTATTCTAGCCAGCCAGACAGCTAGGTCCCAGATAAACCAGACTAGTGTTATTCTAGCCAGCCAGGCAGCTAGGTCCCTAATAAACCAGACTAGTGTTATTCTAGCCAGCCAGACAGCTAGGTCCCTGATACACCAGACTAGTGTTATTCTAGCCAGCCAGGCAGCTAGGTCCCTGATAAACCAGACTAGTGTTATTCTAGCCAGCCAGACAGCTAGGTCAAAGATAAACCAGACTAGTGTTATTCTAGCCAGCCAGGCAGCTAGGTCCCAGATAAACCAGACTATTGTTATTCTAGCCAGCCAGGCAGCTAGGTCCCAGATAAACCAGACTAGTGTTATACTAGACAGCCAGGCAGCTAGGTCCCTGATAAACCAGACTAGTGTTATTCTAGCCAGCCAGGCAGCTAGGTCCCTGATAAACCAGACTAGTGTTATTCTAGCCAGCCAGGCAGCTAGGTCCCAGATAAACCAGACTAGTGTTATTCTAGCCAGCCAGACAGCTAGGTCCCAGATACACCAGACTAGTGTTATTCTAGCCAGCCCGGCAGCTAGGTCCCTGATAAACCAGACTAGTGTTATTCTAGCCAGCCAGGCAGCTAGGTCCCTGATAAACCAGACTAGTGTTATTCTAGCCAGCCAGGCAGCTAGGTCCCAGATAAACCAGACTAGTGTTATTCTAGCCAGCCAGGCAGCTAGGTCCCTAATAAACCAGACTAATGTTATTCTAGCCAGCCAGACAGCTAGGTCCCTGATAAACCAGACTAGTGTTATTCTAGCCAGCCAGACAGCTAGGTCCCAGATAAACCAGACTAGTGTTATTCTAGCCAGCCAGGCAGCTAGGTCCCTGATAAGCCAGACTAGTGTTATACTAGCCAGCCAGACAGCTAGGTCCCTGATAAACCAGACTAGTGTTATTCTAGCCAGCCAGGCAGCTAGGTCCCTGATAAACCAGACTAGTGTTATACTAGCCAGCCAGACAGCTAGGTCCCTGATAAACCAGACTAGTGTTATTCTAGCCAGCCAGGCAGCTAGGTCCCTGATAAACCAGACTAGTGTTATTCTAGCCAGCCAGACAGCTAGGTCCAAGATAAACCAGACTAGTGTTATTCTAGCCAGCCAGGCAGGTAGGTCCCAGATAAACCAGACTAGTGTTATTCTAGCCAGCCAGACAGCTAGGTCCCTGATAAACCAGACTAGTGTTATTCTAGCCAGCCAGGCAGCTAGGTCCCTGATAAACCAGACTAGTGTTATTCTAGCCAGCCAGGAAGCTAGGTCCCTGATAAACCAGACTAGTGTTATTCTAGCCAGCCAGACAGCTAGGTGCCAGATAAACCAGACTAGTGTTATTCTAGCCAGCCAGGCAGCTAGGTCCCAGATAAACCAGACTAGTGTTATTCTAGCCAGCCAGACAGCTAGGTCCCTGATAAACCAGACTAGTGTTATTCTAGCCAGCCAGGCAGCTAGGTCCCTGATAAACCAGACTAGTGTTATTCTAGCCAGCCAGGCAGCTAGGTCCCTGATAAACCAGACTAGTGTTATTCTAGCCAGCCAGGCAGCTAGGTCCCTGATAAACCAGACTAGTGTTATTCTAGCCAGCCAGGCAGCAAGGTCCCTGATAAACCAGACTAGTGTTATACTAGCCAGCAAGGCAGCTAGGTCCCAGATGAACCAGACTAGTATTATTCTAGCCAGCCAGGCAGCTAGGTCATCATCACCAGACTAGTGTTATTCTAGCCAGCCAGACAGCTAGGTCATCATCACCAGACTAGTGTTATACTAGCCATTCAGACAGCTAGGTCCCTGATACACCAGACTAGTGTTATTCTAGCCAGCCAGGCAGCTAGGTCATCATCACCAGACTAGTGTTATTCTAGCCAGCCAGACAGCTAGGTCATCATCACCAGACTAGTGTTCTACTAGCCAGCCAGACAGCTAGGTCCCAGATAAACCAGACTAGTGTTATTCTAGCCAGCCAGGCAGCTAGGTCCCAGATACATCAGACTAGTGTTATTCTAGCCAGCCAGGCAGCTAGGTCCCTGATAAACCAGACTAGTGTTATTCTAGCCAGCCAGACAGCTAGGTCCCAGATAAACCAGACTAGTGTTATTCTAGCCAGCCAGGCAGCTAGGTCCCTAATAAACCAGACTAGTGTTATTCTAGCCAGCCAGACAGCTAGGTCCCTGATACACCAGACTAGTGTTATTCTAGCCAGCCAGGCAGCTAGGTCCCTGATAAACCAGACTAGTGTTATTCTAGCCAGCCAGACAGCTAGGTCAAAGATAAACCAGACTAGTGTTATTCTAGCCAGCCAGGCAGCTAGGTCCCAGATAAACCAGACTATTGTTATTCTAGCCAGCCAGGCAGCTAGGTCCCAGATCAACCAGACTAGTGTTATACTAGACAGCCAGGCAGCTAGGTCCCTGATAAACCAGACTAGTGTTATTCTAGCCAGCCAGGCAGCTAGGTCCCTGATAAACCAGACTAGTGTTATTCTAGCCAGCCAGGCAGCTAGGTCCCTGATAAACCAGACTAGTGTTATTCTAGCCAGCCAGACAGCTAGGTCCCTGATAAACCAG
Source organism: Coregonus lavaretus (assembly GCF_964263955.1). NCBI lineage: Eukaryota > Metazoa > Chordata > Actinopteri > Salmoniformes > Salmonidae > Coregonus > Coregonus lavaretus. Next base: position 2,610,471 of record NC_139999.1, on the reverse strand, counting down.
ACTAGTGTTATTCTAGCCAGCCAGACAGCTAGGTCCCTGATAAACCAGACTAGTGTTATACTAGCCAGCCAGACAGCTAGGTCCCTGATAAACCAGACTAGTGTTATTCTAGCCAGCCAGGCAGCTAGGTCCCTGATAAACCAGACTAGTGTTATTCTAGCCAGCCAGACAGCTAGGTCCCAGATAAACCAGACTAGTGTTATTCTAGCCAGCCAGGCAGCTAGGTCCCTGATAAACCAGACTAGTGTTATTCTAGCCAGCCAGTCAGCTAGGTCCCTGATAAACCAGACTAGTGTTATTCTAGCCAGCCAGACAGCTAGGTCCCTGATAAACCAGACTAGTGTTATACTAGGCAGCCAGACAGCTAGGTCCCTGATAAACCAGACTAGTGTTATTCTGGCCAGCCAGGCAGCTAGGTCCCTGATAAACTAGACTAGTGTTATACTAGCCAGCCAGACAGCTAGGTCATCATTACCAGACTAGTGTTATTCTAGCCAGCCAGGCAGCTTGGTCCCTGATAAACCAGACTAGTGTTATTCTAGCCAGCCAGACATCTAGGTCCCTGATAAACCAGACTAGTGTTATTGTAGCCAGCCAGGCAGCTAGGTCCCTGATAAACCAGAATAGTGTTATTCTAGTCAGCCAGACAGCTAGGTCCCTGATAAACCAGACTAGTGTTATACTAGCCAGCCAGACAGCTAGGTCCCTGATAAACCAGACTAGTGTTATTCTAGCCAGCCAGGCAGCTAGGTCCCTGATAAACCAGACTAGTGTTATTCTAGCCAGCCAGGCAGCTAGGTCCCAGATAAACCAGACTAGTGTTATTCTAGCCAGCCAGGCAGCTAGGTCCCTGATAAACCAGACTAGTGTTATACTAGCCAGCCAGACAGCTAGGTCCCTGATAAACCAGACTAGTGTTATTCTAGCCAGCCAGAAAGCTAGGTCCCAGATTTTATTTATTTATTTTATTTCACCTTTATTTAACCAGGTAAACCAGTTGAGAACAAGTTCTCATTTACAACTGCGACCTGGCCAAGATAAAGCAAAGCAGTGCGATAAAAACAACAACACAGAGTTACATATGGGGTAAAACAAAACAAAAATCAAAAAAATACAACAGAAATACAATTAATATACAGTGTGCAAATTTAGCAAGTTATGGAGGTAAGGCAATAAAATAGGCTATAGTGCAAAATAATTACACCAGACTAGTGTTATTCTAGCCAGCCTAGTGTTATTCTAGCCAGCCAGACAGCTAGGTCCCTGATAAACCAGACTAGTGTTATTCTAGCCAGCCAGGCAACTAGGTCCCAGATAATCCAGACTAGTGTTATTCTAGCCAGCCAGACAGCTAGGTCCCTGATAAACCAGACTAGTGTTATTCTAGCCAGCCAGGCAGCTAGGTCCCTGATAAACCAGACTAGTGTTATTCTGGCCAGCCAGGCAGCTAGGTCCCTGATAAACCAGACTAGTGTTATTCTAGCCAGCCAGGCAGCTAGGTCCCAGATAAACCAGACTAGTGTTATTCTAGCCAGCCAGACAGCTAGGTCCCTGATAAACCAGACTAGTGTTATTCTAGCCAGCCAGACAGCTAGGTCCCTGATAAACCAGACTAGTGTTATTCTAGCCAGCCAGGCAGCTAGGTCCCTGATAAACCAGACTAGTGTTATTCTAGCCAGCCAGGCAGCTAGGTCCCTGATACACCAGACTAGTGTTATTCTAACCAGCCAGACAGCTAGGTCCCAGATACACCAGACTAGTGTTATTCTAGCCAGCCAGACAGATGGTCCAGATAAACCAGACTAGTGTTATTCTAGCCAGCCAGGCAGCTAGGTCATCATTACCAGACTAGTGTTATTCTAGCCAGCCAGGCAGCTAGGTCCCTGATAAACCAGACTAGTGTTATTCTAGCCAGCCAGACATCTAGGTCCCTGATAAACCAGACTAGTGTTATTCTAGCCAGCCAGGCAGCTAGGTCCCTGATAAACCAGACTAGTGTTATTCTAGTCAGCCAGACAGCTAGGTCCCTGATAAACCAGACTAGTGTTATACTAGCCAGCCAGACAGCTAGGTCCCTGATACACCAGACTAGTGTTATTCTAGCCAGCCAGGCAGCTAGGTCCCAGATAAACCAGACTAGTGTTATTCTAGCCAGCCAGACAGCTAGTTCCCAGATACACCAGACTGGTGTTATTCTAGCCAGCCATGCAGCTAGGTCCCTGATAAACCAGACTAGTGTTATTCTAGCCAGCCAGGCAGCTAGGTCCCTGATAAACCAGACTAGTGTTATTCTAGCCAGCCAGGCAGCTAGGTCCCAGATAAACCAGACTAGTGTTATTCTAGCCAGCCAGGCAGCTAGGTCCCTGATAAACCAGACTAGTGTTATTCTAGCCAGCCAGACAGCTAGGTCCCTGATAAACCAGACTAGTGTTATTCTAGCCAGCCAGACAGCTAGGTCCCAGATACACCAGACTAGTGTTATTCTAGCCAGCCAGGCAGCTAGGTCCCTGATAAACCAGACTAGTGTTATTCTAGCCAGCCAGACAGCTAGGTCCCTGATAAACCAGACTAGTGTTATTCTAGCCAGCAAGGCAGCTAGGTCCCTGATAAACCAGACTAGTGTTATTCTAGCCAGCCAGACAGCTAGGTCCCTGATAAACCAGACTAGTGTTATTCTAGCCAGCCAGGCAGCTAGGTCCCTGATAAACCAGACTAGTGTTATTCTAGCCAGCCAGGCAGCTAGGTCCCTGATAAACCAGACGAGTGTTATTCTAGCCAGCCAGGCAGCTAGGTCCCAGATAAACCAGACTAGTGTTATTCTAGCCAGCCAGACAGCTAGGTCCCAGATACACCAGACTAGTGTTATTCTAGCCAGGCAGCTAGGTCCCTGATAAACCAGACTAGTGTTATTCTAGCCAGCCAGGCAGCTAGGTCCCTGATGAACCAGACTAGTGTTATTCTAGCCAGCCAGGCAGCTAGGTCCCAGATAAACCAGACTAGTGTTATTCTAGCCAGCCAGGCAGCTAGGTCCCTGATAAACCAGACTAGTGTTTTTCTAGCCAGCCAGGCAGCTAGGTCCCTGATAAACCAGACTAGTGTTATTCTAGCCAGCCAGGCAGCTAGGTCCCAGATAAACCAGACTAGTGTTATTCTAGCCAGCCAGACAGCTAGGTCCCAGATACACCAGACTAGTGTTATTCTAGCCAGCCAGGCAGCTAGGTCCCTGATGAATCAGACTAGTGTTATTCTAGCCAGCCAGGCAGCTAGGTCCCTGATAAACCAGACTAGTGTTATTCTAGCCAGCCAGGCAGCTAGGTCCCTGATAAACCAGACTAGTGTTATTCTAGCCAGCCAGACAGCTAGGTCCCTGATAAACCAGACTAGTGTTATTCTAGCCAGCCAGACAGCTAGGTCCCTGATAAACCAGACTAGTGTTATTCTAGCCAGCCAGGCAGCTAGGTCCCTGATAAACCAGACTAGTGTTATTCTAGCCAGCCAGATAGCTAGGTCCCTGATAAACCAGACTAGTGTTATTCTAGCCAGCCAGGCAGCTAGGTCCCAGATAAACCAGACTAGTGTTATTCTAGCCAGCCAGACAGCTAGGTCCCAGATACACCAGACTAGTGTTATTCTAGCCAGCCCGGCAGCTAGGTCCCTGATAAACCAGACTAGTGTTATTCTAGCCAGCCAGGCAGCTAGGTCCCTGATAAACCAGACTAGTGTTATTCTAGCCAGCCAGGCAGCTAGGTCCCTAATAAACCAGACTAATGTTATTCTAGCCAGCCAGACAGCTAGGTCCCTGATAAACCAGACTAGTGTTATTCTAGCCAGCCAGACAGCTAGGTCCCAGATAAACCAGACTAGTGTTATTCTAGCCAGCCAGGCAGCTAGGTCCCTGATAAGCCAGACTAGTGTTATACTAGCCAGCCAGACAGCTAGGTCCCTGATAAACCAGACTAGTGTTATTCTAGCCAGCCAGGCAGCTAGGTCCCTGATAAACCAGACTAGTGTTATTCTAGCCAGCCAGGCAGCTAGGTCCCTGATAAACCAGACTAGTGTTATTCTAGCCAGCCAGACAGCTAGGTCCCTGATAAACCAGACTAGTGTTATTCTAGCCAGCCAGACAGCTAGGTCCCTGATAAACCAGACTAGTGTTATTCTAGCCAGCCAGGCAGCTAGGTCCCTGATAAACCAGACTAGTGTTATTCTAGCCAGCCAGACAGCTAGGTCCCTGATAAACCAGACTAGTGTTATTCTAGCCAGCCAGACAGCTAGGTCCCTGATAAACCAGACTAGTGTTATTCTAGCCAGCCAGGCAGCTAGGTCCCTGATAAACCAGACTAGTGTTATTCTAGCCAGCCAGATAGCTAGGTCCCTGATAAACCAGACTAGTGTTATTCTAGCCAGCCAGGCAGCTAGGTCCCAGATAAACCAGACTAGTGTTATTCTAGCCAGCCAGACAGCTAGGTCCCAGATACACCAGACTAGTGTTATTCTAGCCAGCCCGGCAGCTAGGTCCCTGATAAACCAGACTAGTGTTATTCTAGCCAGCCAGGCAGCTAGGTCCCTGATAAACCAGACTAGTGTTATTCTAGCCAGCCAGGCAGCTAGGTCCCTAATAAACCAGACTAATGTTATTCTAGCCAGCCAGACAGCTAGGTCCCTGATAAACCAGACTAGTGTTATTCTAGCCAGCCAGACAGCTAGGTCCCAGATAAACCAGACTAGTGTTATTCTAGCCAGCCAGGCAGCTAGGTCCCTGATAAGCCAGACTAGTGTTATACTAGCCAGCCAGACAGCTAGGTCCCTGATAAACCAGACTAGTGTTATTCTAGCCAGCCAGGCAGCTAGGTCCCTGATAAACCAGACTAGTGTTATTCTAGCCAGCCAGGCAGCTAGGTCCCAGATAAACCAGACTAGTGTTATTCTAGCCAGCCAGGCAGCTAGGTCCCTGATAAACCAGACTAGTGTTATTCTAGCCAGCCAGACAGCTAGGTCCCTGATAAACCAGACTAGTGTTATTCTAGCCAGCCAGACAGCTAGGTCCCAGATACACCAGACTAGTGTTATTCTAGCCAGCCAGGCAGCTAGGTCCCTGATAAACCAGACTAGTGTTATTCTAGCCAGCCAGACAGCTAGGTCCCTGATAAACCAGACTAGTGTTATTCTAGCCAGCCAGGCAGCTAGGTCCCTGATAAACCAGACTAGTGTTATTCTAGCCAGCCAGACAGCTAGGTCCCTGATAAACCAGACTACTGTTATTCTAGCCAGCCAGGCAGCTAGGTCCCTGATAAACCAGACTAGTGTTATTCTAGCCAGCCAGGCAGCTAGGTCCCTGATAAACCAGACGAGTGTTATTCTAGCCAGCCAGGCAGCTAGGTCCCAGATAAACCAGACTAGTGTTATTCTAGCCAGCCAGACAGCTAGGTCCCAGATACACCAGACTAGTGTTATTCTAGCCAGCCAGGCAGCTAGGTCCCTGATAAACCAGACTAGTGTTATTCTAGCCAGCCAGGCAGCTAGGTCCCTGATGAACCAGACTAGTGTTATTCTAGCCAGCCAGGCAGCTAGGTCCCAGATAAACCAGACTAGTGTTATTCTAGCCAGCCAGGCAGCTAGGTCCCTGATAAACCAGACTAGTGTTTTTCTAGCCAGCCAGGCAGCCAGGTCCCTGATAAACCAGACTAGTGTTATTCTAGCCAGCCAGGCAGCTAGGTCCCAGATAAACCAGACTAGTGTTATTCTAGCCAGCCAGACAGCTAGGTCCCAGATACACCAGACTAGTGTTATTCTAGCCAGCCAGGCAGCTAGGTCCCTGATGAATCAGACTAGTGTTATTCTAGCCAGCCAGGCAGCTAGGTCCCTGATAAACCAGACTAGTGTTATTCTAGCCAGCCAGGCAGCTAGGTCCCTGATAAACCAGACTAGTGTTATTCTAGCCAGCCAGACAGCTAGGTCCCTGATAAACCAGACTAGTGTTATTCTAGCCAGCCAGACAGCTAGGTCCCAGATAAACCAGACTAGTGTTATTCTAGCCAGCCAGGCAGCTAGGTCCCTGATAAGCCAGACTAGTGTTATACTAGCCAGCCAGACAGCTAGGTCCCTGATAAACCAGACTAGTGTTATTCTAGCCAGCCAGGCAGCTAGGTCCCTGATAAACCAGACTAGTGTTATTCTAGCCAGCCAGGCAGCTAGGTCCCAGATAAACCAGACTAGTGTTATTCTAGCCAGCCAGGCAGCTAGGTCCCTGATAAACCAGACTAGTGTTATTCTAGCCAGCCAGACAGCTAGGTCCCTGATAAACCAGACTAGTGTTATTCTAGCCAGCCAGACAGCTAGGTCCCAGATACACCAGACTAGTGTTATTCTAGCCAGCCAGGCAGCTAGGTCCCTGATAAACCAGACTAGTGTTATTCTAGCCAGCCAGACAGCTAGGTCCCTGATAAACCAGACTAGTGTTATTCTAGCCAGCCAGGCAGCTAGGTCCCTGATAAACCAGACTAGTGTTATTCTAGCCAGCCAGACAGCTAGGTCCCTGATAAACCAGACTACTGTTATTCTAGCCAGCCAGGCAGCTAGGTCCCTGATAAACCAGACTAGTGTTATTCTAGCCAGCCAGGCAGCTAGGTCCCTGATAAACCAGACGAGTGTTATTCTAGCCAGCCAGGCAGCTAGGTCCCAGATAAACCAGACTAGTGTTATTCTAGCCAGCCAGACAGCTAGGTCCCAGATACACCAGACTAGTGTTATTCTAGCCAGCCAGGCAGCTAGGTCCCTGATAAACCAGACTAGTGTTATTCTAGCCAGCCAGGCAGCTAGGTCCCTGATGAACCAGACTAGTGTTATTCTAGCCAGCCTGGCAGCTAGGTCCCAGATAAACCAGACTAGCGTTATTCTAGCCAGCCAGGCAGCTAGGTCCCTGATAAACCAGACTAGTGTTTTTCTAGCCAGCCAGGCAGCCAGGTCCCTGATAAACCAGACTAGTGTTATTCTAGCCAGCCAGGCAGCTAGGTCCCAGATAAACCAGACTAGTGTTATTCTAGCCAGCCAGACAGCTAGGTCCCAGATACACCAGACTAGTGTTATTCTAGCCAGCCAGGCAGCTAGGTCCCTGATGAATCAGACTAGTGTTATTCTAGCCAGCCAGGCAGCTAGGTCCCTGATAAACCAGACTAGTGTTATTCTAGCCAGCCAGGCAGCTAGGTCCCTGATAAACCAGACTAGTGTTATTCTAGCCAGCCAGACAGCTAGGTCCCTGATAAACCAGACTAGTGTTATTCTAGCCAGCCAGACAGCTAGGTCCCTGATAAACCAGACTAGTGTTATTCTAGCCAGCCAGGCAGCTAGGTCCCTGATAAACCAGACTAGTGTTATTCTAGCCAGCCAGGCAGCTAGGTCCCTGATAAACCAGACTAGTGTTATTCTAGCCAGCCAGGCAGCTAGGTCCCAGATAAACCAGACTAGTGTTATTCTAGCCAGCCAGACAGCTAGGTCCCAGATACACCAGACTAGTGTTATTCTAGCCAGCCCGGCAGCTAGGTCCCTGATAAACCAGACTAGTGTTATTCTAGCCAGCCAGGCAGCTAGGTCCCTGATAAACCAGACTAGTGTTATTCTAGCCAGCCAGGCAGCTAGGTCCCAGATAAACCAGACTAGTGTTATTCTAGCCAGCCAGGCAGCTAGGTCCCTAATAAACCAGACTAATGTTATTCTAGCCAGCCAGACAGCTAGGTCCCTGATAAACCAGACTAGTATTATTCTAGCCAGCCAGACAGCTAGGTCCCAGATAAACCAGACTAGTGTTATTCTAGCCAGCCAGGCAGCTAGGTCCCTGATAAGCCAGACTAGTGTTATACTAGCCAGCCAGACAGCTAGGTCCCTGATAAACCAGACTAGTGTTATTCTAGCCAGCCAGGCAGCTAGGTCCCTGATAAACCAGACTAGTGTTATACTAGCCAGCCAGACAGCTAGGTCCCTGATAAACCAGACTAGTGTTATTCTAGCCAGCCAGGCAGCTAGGTCCCTGATAAACCAGACTAGTGTTATTCTAGCCAGCCAGACAGCTAGGTCCAAGATAAACCAGACTAGTGTTATTCTAGCCAGCCAGGCAGGTAGGTCCCAGATAAACCAGACTAGTGTTATTCTAGCCAGCCAGGAAGCTAGGTCCCTGATAAACCAGACTAGTGTTATTCTAGCCAGCCAGACAGCTAGGTGCCAGATAAACCAGACTAGTGTTATTCTAGCCAGCCAGGCAGCTAGGTCCCAGATAAACCAGACTAGTGTTATTCTAGCCAGCCAGACAGCTAGGTCCCTGATAAACCAGACTAGTGTTATTCTAGCCAGCCAGGCAGCTAGGTCCCTGATAAACCAGACTAGTGTTATTCTAGCCAGACAGGCAGCTAGGTCCCTGATAAACCAGACTAGTGTTATTCTAGCCAGCCAGGCAGCTAGGTCCCTGATAAACCAGACTAGTGTTATTCTAGCCAGCCAGGCAGCAAGGTCCCTGATAAACCAGACTAGTGTTATACTAGCCAGCAAGGCAGCTAGGTCCCAGATGAACCAGACTAGTGTTATTCTAGCCAGCCAGGCAGCTAGGTCCCAGATAAACCAGACTAGTGTTATTCTAGCCAGCCAGGCAGCTAGGTCCCTGATAAACCAGACTAGTGTTTTTCTAGCCAGCCAGGCAGCCAGGTCCCTGATAAACCAGACTAGTGTTATTCTAGCCAGCCAGGCAGCTAGGTCCCAGATAAACCAGACTAGTGTTATTCTAGCCAGCCAGACAGCTAGGTCCCAGATACACCAGACTAGTGTTATTCTAGCCAGCCAGGCAGCTAGGTCCCTGATGAATCAGACTAGTGTTATTCTAGCCAGCCAGGCAGCTAGGTCCCTGATAAACCAGACTAGTGTTATTCTAGCCAGCCAGGCAGCTAGGTCCCTGATAAACCAGACTAGTGTTATTCTAGCCAGCCAGACAGCTAGGTCCCTGATAAACCAGACTAGTGTTATTCTAGCCAGCCAGACAGCTAGGTCCCTGATAAACCAGACTAGTGTTATTCTAGCCAGCCAGGCAGCTAGGTCCCTGATAAACCAGACTAGTGTTATTCTAGCCAGCCAGGCAGCTAGGTCCCTGATAAACCAGACTAGTGTTATTCTAGCCAGCCAGGCAGCTAGGTCCCAGATAAACCAGACTAGTGTTATTCTAGCCAGCCAGACAGCTAGGTCCCAGATACACCAGACTAGTGTTATTCTAGCCAGCCCGGCAGCTAGGTCCCTGATAAACCAGACTAGTGTTATTCTAGCCAGCCAGGCAGCTAGGTCCCTGATAAACCAGACTAGTGTTATTCTAGCCAGCCAGGCAGCTAGGTCCCAGATAAACCAGACTAGTGTTATTCTAGCCAGCCAGGCAGCTAGGTCCCTAATAAACCAGACTAATGTTATTCTAGCCAGCCAGACAGCTAGGTCCCTGATAAACCAGACTAGTATTATTCTAGCCAGCCAGACAGCTAGGTCCCAGATAAACCAGACTAGTGTTATTCTAGCCAGCCAGGCAGCTAGGTCCCTGATAAGCCAGACTAGTGTTATACTAGCCAGCCAGACAGCTAGGTCCCTGATAAACCAGACTAGTGTTATTCTAGCCAGCCAGGCAGCTAGGTCCCTGATAAACCAGACTAGTGTTATACTAGCCAGCCAGACAGCTAGGTCCCTGATAAACCAGACTAGTGTTATTCTAGCCAGCCAGGCAGCTAGGTCCCTGATAAACCAGACTAGTGTTATTCTAGCCAGCCAGACAGCTAGGTCCAAGATAAACCAGACTAGTGTTATTCTAGCCAGCCAGGCAGGTAGGTCCCAGATAAACCAGACTAGTGTTATTCTAGCCAGCCAGACAGCTAGGTCCCTGATAAACCAGACTAGTGTTATTCTAGCCAGCCAGGCAGCTAGGTCCCTGATAAACCAGACTAGTGTTATTCTAGCCAGCCAGGAAGCTAGGTCCCTGATAAACCAGACTAGTGTTATTCTAGCCAGCCAGACAGCTAGGTGCCAGATAAACCAGACTAGTGTTATTCTAGCCAGCCAGGCAGCTAGGTCCCAGATAAACCAGACTAGTGTTATTCTAGCCAGCCAGACAGCTAGGTCCCTGATAAACCAGACTAGTGTTATTCTAGCCAGCCAGGCAGCTAGGTCCCTGATAAACCAGACTAGTGTTATTCTAGCCAGCCAGGCAGCTAGGTCCCTGATAAACCAGACTAGTGTTATTCTAGCCAGCCAGGCAGCTAGGTCCCTGATAAACCAGACTAGTGTTATTCTAGCCAGCCAGGCAGCAAGGTCCCTGATAAACCAGACTAGTGTTATACTAGCCAGCAAGGCAGCTAGGTCCCAGATGAACCAGACTAGTATTATTCTAGCCAGCCAGGCAGCTAGGTCATCATCACCAGACTAGTGTTATTCTAGCCAGCCAGACAGCTAGGTCATCATCACCAGACTAGTGTTATACTAGCCATTCAGACAGCTAGGTCCCTGATACACCAGACTAGTGTTATTCTAGCCAGCCAGGCAGCTAGGTCATCATCACCAGACTAGTGTTATTCTAGCCAGCCAGACAGCTAGGTCATCATCACCAGACTAGTGTTCTACTAGCCAGCCAGACAGCTAGGTCCCAGATAAACCAGACTAGTGTTATTCTAGCCAGCCAGGCAGCTAGGTCCCAGATACATCAGACTAGTGTTATTCTAGCCAGCCAGGCAGCTAGGTCCCTGATAAACCAGACTAGTGTTATTCTAGCCAGCCAGACAGCTAGGTCCCAGATAAACCAGACTAGTGTTATTCTAGCCAGCCAGGCAGCTAGGTCCCTAATAAACCAGACTAGTGTTATTCTAGCCAGCCAGACAGCTAGGTCCCTGATACACCAGACTAGTGTTATTCTAGCCAGCCAGGCAGCTAGGTCCCTGATAAACCAGACTAGTGTTATTCTAGCCAGCCAGACAGCTAGGTCAAAGATAAACCAGACTAGTGTTATTCTAGCCAGCCAGGCAGCTAGGTCCCAGATAAACCAGACTATTGTTATTCTAGCCAGCCAGGCAGCTAGGTCCCAGATAAACCAGACTAGTGTTATACTAGACAGCCAGGCAGCTAGGTCCCTGATAAACCAGACTAGTGTTATTCTAGCCAGCCAGGCAGCTAGGTCCCTGATAAACCAGACTAGTGTTATTCTAGCCAGCCAGGCAGCTAGGTCCCTGATAAACCAGACTAGTGTTATTCTAGCCAGCCAGACAGCTAGGTCCCTGATAAACCAGACTAGTGTTATTCTAGCCAGCCAGACAGCTAGGTCCCTGATAAACCAGACTAGTGTTATACTAGCCAGCCAGACAGCTAGGTCCCTGATAAACCAGACTAGTGTTATTCTAGCCAGCCAGGCAGCTAGGTCCCTGATAAACCAGACTAGTGTTATTCTAGCCAGCCAGACAGCTAGGTCCCAGATAAACCAGACTAGTGTTATTCTAGCCAGCCAGGCAGCTAGGTCCCTGATAAACCAGACTAGTGTTATTCTAGCCAGCCAGTCAGCTAGGTCCCTGATAAACCAGACTAGTGTTATTCTAGCCAGCCAGACAGCTAGGTCCCTGATAAACCAGACTAGTGTTATACTAGGCAGCCAGACAGCTAGGTCCCTGATAAACCAGACTAGTGTTATTCTGGCCAGCCAGGCAGCTAGGTCCCTGATAAACTAGACTAGTGTTATACTAGCCAGCCAGACAGCTAGGTCATCATTACCAGACTAGTGTTATTCTAGCCAGCCAGGCAGCTTGGTCCCTGATAAACCAGACTAGTGTTATTCTAGCCAGCCAGACATCTAGGTCCCTGATAAACCAGACTAGTGTTATTGTAGCCAGCCAGGCAGCTAGGTCCCTGATAAACCAGAATAGTGTTATTCTAGTCAGCCAGACAGCTAGGTCCCTGATAAACCAGACTAGTGTTATACTAGCCAGCCAGACAGCTAGGTCCCTGATAAACCAGACTAGTGTTATTCTAGCCAGCCAGGCAGCTAGGTCCCTGATAAACCAGACTAGTGTTATTCTAGCCAGCCAGGCAGCTAGGTCCCAGATAAACCAGACTAGTGTTATTCTAGCCAGCCAGGCAGCTAGGTCCCTGATAAACCAGACTAGTGTTATACTAGCCAGCCAGACAGCTAGGTCCCTGATAAACCAGACTATTGTTATTCTAGCCAGCCAGAAAGCTAGGTCCCAGATTTTATTTATTTATTTTATTTCACCTTTATTTAACCAGGTAAACCAGTTGAGAACAAGTTCTCATTTACAACTGCGACCTGGCCAAGATAAAGCAAAGCAGTGCGATAAAAACAACAACACAGAGTTACATATGGGGTAAAACAAAACAAAAATCAAAAAAATACAACAGAAATACAATTAATATACAGTGTGCAAATTTAGCAAGTTATGGAGGTAAGGCAATAAAATAGGCTATAGTGCAAAATAATTACACCAGACTAGTGTTATTCTAGCCAGCCTAGTGTTATTCTAGCCAGCCAGACAGCTAGGTCCCTGATAAACCAGACTAGTGTTATTCTAGCCAGCCAGGCAACTAGGTCCCAGATAATCCAGACTAGTGTTATTCTAGCCAGCCAGACAGCTAGGTCCCTGATAAACCAGACTAGTGTTATTCTAGCCAGCCAGGCAGCTAGGTCCCTGATAAACCAGACTAGTGTTATTCTGGCCAGCCAGGCAGCTAGGTCCCTGATAAACCAGACTAGTGTTATTCTAGCCAGCCAGGCAGCTAGGTCCCAGATAAACCAGACTAGTGTTATTCTAGCCAGCCAGACAGCTAGGTCCCTGATAAACCAGACTAGTGTTATTCTAGCCAGCCAGACAGCTAGGTCCCTGATAAACCAGACTAGTGTTATTCTAGCCAGCCAGGCAGCTAGGTCCCTGATAAACCAGACTAGTGTTATTCTAGCCAGCCAGGCAGCTAGGTCCCTGATACACCAGACTAGTGTTATTCTAACCAGCCAGACAGCTAGGTCCCAGATACACCAGACTAGTGTTATTCTAGCCAGCCAGACAGATGGTCCAGATAAACCAGACTAGTGTTATTCTAGCCAGCCAGGCAGCTAGGTCATCATTACCAGACTAGTGTTATTCTAGCCAGCCAGGCAGCTAGGTCCCTGATAAACCAGACTAGTGTTATTCTAGCCAGCCAGACATCTAGGTCCCTGATAAACCAGACTAGTGTTATTCTAGCCAGCCAGGCAGCTAGGTCCCTGATAAACCAGACTAGTGTTATTCTAGTCAGCCAGACAGCTAGGTCCCTGATAAACCAGACTAGTGTTATACTAGCCAGCCAGACAGCTAGGTCCCTGATGAACCAGACTAGTGTTATTCTAGCCAGCCAGGCAGCTAGGTCCCTGATAAACCAGACTAGTGTTATTCTAGCCAGCCAGGCAGCTAGGTCCCTGATAAACCAGACTAGTGTTATTCTAGCCAGCCAGACAGCCAGGTCCCTGATAAACCAGACTAGTGTTATTCTAGCCAGCCAGGCAGCTAGGTCCCAGATAAACCAGACTAGTGTTATTCTAGCCAGCCAGACAGCTAGGTCCCTGATAAACCAGACTAGTGTTATTCTAGCCAGCCAGACAGCTAGGTCCCAGATAAACCAGACTAGTGTTATTCTAGCCAGCCAGGCAGCTAGGTCCCTGACAAACCAGACTAGTGTTATTCTAGCCAGCCAGACAGCTAGGTCCCTGATAAACCAGACTAGTGTTATTCTAGCCAGCCAGGCAGCTAGGTCCCTGATAAACCAGACTAGTGTTATTCTAGCCAGCCAGGCAGCTAGGTCCCTGATAAACCAGACTAGTGTTATTCTAGCCAGCCAGGCAGCTAGGTCCCAGATAAACCAGACTAGTGTTATTCTAGCCAGCCAGACAGCTAGGTCCCTGATAAACCAGACTAGTGTTATTCTAGCCAGTCAGACAGCTAGGTCCCAGATAAACCAGACTAGTGTTATTCTAGCCAGCCAGACAGCTAGGTCCCTGATAAACCAGACTAGTGTTATACTAGCCAGCCAGGCAGCTAGGTCCCTGATAAACCAGACTAGTGTTATTCTAGCCAGCCAGGCAGCTAGGACCCTGATAAACCAGACTAGTGTTATTCTAGCCAGCCAGACAGCTAGGTCCCTGATAAACCAGACTAGTGTTATTCTAGCCAGCCAGACAGCTAGGTCCCTGATAAACCAGACTAGTGTTATTCTAGCCAGCCAGGCAGCTAGGTCCCTGATAAACCAGACTAGTGTTATTCTAGCCAGCCAGGCAGCTAGGTTCCCTGATAAACCAGACTAGTGTTATACTAGCCAGCCAGACAGCTAGGTCATCATCAGCAAAATCACACACACGCTAGTCATTTCTATTGAATGTAAAGTAGATGTACAATACAACATTTTAGATGTTGAGTTAAATTAGTGGTTGAACAAGACAAGAAAGAGACAGCTATTGTAACGTGGCTGTCAGTCAAGTCAATGACCTGTGAAGCAACTGTCAGTCAAGTCAATGACCTGTGAAGCGACTGTCAGTCAAGTCAATGACCTGTGAAGCGACTGTCAGTCAAGTCAATGACCTGTGAAGCGACTGTCAGTCAAGTCAATGACCTGTGAAGCGACTGTCAGTCAAGTCAATGACCTGTGAAGCGACTGTCAGTCAAGTCAATGACCTGTGAAGCGACTCAGTCAAGTCATTGACTTGTGTGGTGGATGTCAGTCAAGTCAAGGACTTGTGAAGTGGCTCTCAAACATTTTATTTCATGTATGAATGATCATCATCATCAGTCAAACAGGCAGAACATGGTTGGAACATTCATCAGTCAAACAGGCAGAACATGGTTTGAACAGTCATCAGTCAAATAGGCAGAACATGGTTGGAACAGTCATCAGTCAGAACATGGTTGGAACAGTCATCAGTCAAACAGGCAGAACATGGTTGGAACAGTCATCAATCAAACAGGCAGAACATGGTTTGTACAGTCATCAGTCAAACAGGCAGAACATGGTTTGAACAGTCATCGGTCAAACAGGCAGAACATGGTTGGAAGAGTCATCAGTCAAACAGGCAGAACATGGTTGGAACAGTCATCAGTCAAACAGGCAGAACATGGTTGGAACAGTCATCAGAACATGGTTGGAACGGTCATCAGAACACGGTTGGAACGGTCATCAGAACATAGTTGGAACAGTCATCAGAACATGGTTTTTGTCTGTATTTTGAGTAGGCTGTTAAATTATCGTGAACTTGCTTTTTGTCTTCCCTCATAGAACAGTCAGATTTGTGTAGAACTCTAGAACTCTGCCTGGCCTTCTCTTGTGGTGATGAATGACTGTCAGACTGCCTTCTGACACATCATTTATAAACTCTGTTCTGTTGTGTTCTGTTCAGAGAGGATGGAGAGGAACAGGGGACTACTGTACACCGTAGTACTCACTAGGGGCTTAATTCAATTCAATTAATTTGATCTGTAGCACTGAAGAGCCGTGGTACAAAGCGTTTTAAATTTAAAGGCACTGTTCCAACGTTCATGGAGACTGCATTCACGGTTCAATCGGGACCATGAGTCCTCACAAGGATAGTAAAACATGGAAACTTCGGACAAGTGGGGACATTTTGCTGGTCCTCGTTAGAAAAAAGGCTTTTTAGGCTTAGGGGTTATGTTTAGGTTTATGAGTTAGGTTTAGGTTTAGGAGTTAGGTTTAGGAGTTAGGTTTAGGAGTTAGGGTTAGGAGATAGGGTTAGGAGTTAGGGTTAGGAGTTAGGGTTAGGAGTTAGGAGTTAGGTTTAGGTTTAGGAGTTAGGTTTAGGAGTTAAGTTTAGGAGTTAAGTTTAGGAGTTAGGTTTAGGAGTTGGTTTAGGGTTAGGAGTTAGAAAAGCACTCATCTGACCATATGACATTCTCCCAATCCTCTTCTGGATCATCCAAATGCACTCTAGCAAACTTCAGACGGGCCTGGACATGTACTGGCTTAAGCAGGGGGACACGTTTTGCACTGCAGGATTTGAGTCCCTGGCGGCGTAGTGTGTTACTGATGGTAGGCTTTGTTACTTTGGTCCCAGCTCTTTGCAGGTCATTCACTAGGTCCCCCCGTGTGGTTCTGGGATTTTTGCTCATCGTTCTTGTGATCATTTTGACCCCACGGGGTGAGATCTTGCGTGGAGCCCCAGATCGAGGGAGATTATCAGTGGTCTTGTATGTCTTCCATTTCCTAATAATTGCTCCCACAGTTGATTTCTTCAAACCAAGCTGCTTACCTATTGCAGATTCAGTCTTCCCAGCCTGGTGCAGGTCTACAATTTTGTTTCTGGTGTCCTTTGACAGCTCTTTGGTCTTGGCCATAGTGGAGTTTGGAGTGTGACTGTTTGAGGTTGTGGACAGGTGTCTTTTATACTGATAACAAGTTCAAACTGGTGCCATTAATACAGGTAACGAGTGGAGGACAGAGGAGCCTCTTAAAGAAGAAGTTACAGGTCTGTGAGAGCCAGAAATCTTGCTTGTTTGTAGGTGACCAAATACTTATTTTCCACCATAATTTGCAAATAAATTCATTAAAAATCCTACAATGTGATTTTCTGGATTTATTTTTCTCATTTTGTCTGTCATAGTTGACGTGTACCTATGATGAAAATTACAGGCCTCTCTCATATTTTTAAGTAGGAGATTGGTGGCTGACTAAATACTTTTTTCCCCCACTGTATATAACACAAGACACTGCAATAACCTTCATTAGACTCCAATCAAGTTGTAGAAACATCTCAAGGATGATCAATGGAAACAGGATGCACCTGAGCTCAATTTCGAGTCTCATAGCAAAGGGTCTGAATCCTTATGTAAATAAGGTATTTCTGTTTTTGTTTTTTTATACATTTGCAAACATTTCTAAAAACCTGTTTTTGCTTTGTCATTGTGGGGTATTGTGTGTAGATTGATGAGGACATTTATAAAAAAATATATATTTTAGAATAAGGCTGTAATGTAACAAAACGTGGAAAAAGTCAAGGGGTCTGAATACTTTCCGAATGCACTGTATATCAGTATGTCTAGAACGTGAACTAGATGGGGTATATCAGCATGTCTAGAACGTGAACTAGATGGGGTATATCAGCATGTCTAGAACGTGAACTAGATGGGGTATATCAGCATGTCTAGAACGTGAACTAGATGGGGTATATCAGCATGTCTAGAACGTGAACTAGATGGGGTATATCAGCATGTCTAGAACGTGAACTAGATGGGGTATATCAGCATGTCTAGAACGTGAACTAGATGGGGTATATCAGCATGTCTAGAACGTGAACTAGATGGGGTATATCAGCATGTCTAGAACATGAACTAGATGGGGTATATCAGCATGTCTAGAACGTGAACTAGATGGGGTATATCAGCATGTCTAGAACGTGAACTAGATGGGGTATATCAGCATGTCTAGAACGTGAACTAGATGGGGTATATCAGCATGTCTAGAACGTGAACTAGATGGGGTATATCAGCATGTCTAGAACGTGAACTAGATGGGGTATATCAGCATGTCTAGAACGTGAACTAGATGGGGTATATCAGTATGTCTAGAACATGAACTAGATGGGGTATATCAGCATGTCTAGAACGTGAACTAGATGGGGTATATCAGCATGTCTAGAACGTGAACTAGATGGGGTATATCAGCATGTCTAGAACGTGAACTAGATGGGGTATATCAGTATGTCTAGAACATGAACTAGATGGGGTATATCAGCATGTCTAGAACGTGAACTAGATGGGGTATATCAGCATGTCTAGAACGTGAACTAGATGGGGTATATCAGCATGTCTAGAACGTGAACTAGATGGGGTATATCAGCATGTCTAGAACGTGAACTAGATGGGGTATATCAGTATGTCTAGAACATGAACTAGATGGGGTATATCAGCATGTCTAGAACATGAACTAGATGGGGTATATCAGCATGTCTAGAACGTGAACTAGATGGGGTATATCAGCATGTCTAGAACGTGAACTAGATGGGGTATATCAGCATGTCTAGAACGTGAACTAGATGGGGTATATCAGTATGTCTAGAACATGAACTAGATGGGGTATATCAGCATGTCTAGAACGTGAACTAGATGGGGTATATCAGCATGTCTAGAACGTGAACTAGATGGGGTATATCAGCAGGTCTAGAACGTGAACTAGATGGGGTATATCAGCATGTCTAGAACGTGAACTAGATGGGGTATATCAGCATGTCTAGAACGTGAACTAGATGGGGTATATCAGCAGGTCTAGAACGTGAACTAGATGGGGTATATCAGCATGTCTAGAACGTGAACTAGATGGGGTATATCAGCATGTCTAGAACGTGAACTAGATGGGGTATATCAGCATGTCTAGAACGTGAACTAGATGGGGTATATCAGCAGGTCTAGAACGTGAACTAGATGGGGTATATCAGCATGTCTAGAACATGAACTAGATGGGGTATATCAGCATGTCTAGAACATGAACTAGATGGGGTATATCAGCATGTCTAGAACATGAACTAGATGGGGTATATCAGCATGTCTAGAACATGAACTAGATGGGGTATATCAGCATGTCTAGAACGTGAACTAGATGGGGTATACCAGCATGTCTAGAACGTGAACTAGATGGGGTATATCAGCAGGTCTAGAACGTGAACTAGATGGGGTATATCAGCATGTCTAGAACATGAACTAGATGGGGTATATCAGCATGTCTAGAACATGAACTAGATGGGGTATATCAGCATGTCTAGAACATGAACTAGATGGGGTATATCAGCATGTCTAGAACATGAACTAGATGGGGTATATCAGCATGTCTATAACTAGATGGGGTATATCAGCATGTCTACAACTAGATGGGGTATATCAGCATGTCTATAACTAGATGGGGTATATCAGCATGTCTAGAACATGAACTAGATGGGGTATATCAGCATGTCTAGAACATGAACTAGATGGGGTATATCAGCATGTCTAGAACGTGAACTAGATGGGGTATATCAGCATGTCTAGAACGTGAACTAGATGGGGTATATCAGCATGTCTAGAACATGAACTAGATGGGGTATATCAGCATGTCTAGAACATGAACTAGATGGGGTATATCAGCATGTCTATAACTAGATGGGGTATATCAGCATGTCTATAACTAGATGGGGTATATCAGCATGTCTAGAACGTGAACTAGATGGGGTATATCAGCATGTCTAGAACGTGAACTAGATGGGGTATATCAGCATGTCTAGAACATGAACTAGATGGGGTATATCAGCATGTCTAGAACATGAACTAGATGGGGTATATCAGCATGTCTAGAACATGAACTAGATGGGGTATATCAGCATGTCTAGAACATGAACTAGATGGGGTATATCAGCATGTCTAGAACGTGAACTAGATGGGGTATATCAGCATGTCTAGAACATGAACTAGATGGGGTATATCAGCATGTCTAGAACATGAACTAGATGGGGTATATCAGCATGTCTAGAACGTGAACTAGATGGGGTATATCAGCATGTCTAGAACGTGAACTAGATGGGGTATATCAGCATGTCTAGAACGTGAACTAGATGGGGTATATCAGCATGTCTAGAACGTGAACTAGATGGGGTATATCAGCATGTCTAGAACGTGAACTAGATGGGGTATATCAGCATGTCTAGAACATGAACTAGATGGGGTATATCAGCATGTCTAGAACGTGAACTAGATGGGGTATATCAGCATGTCTAGAACATGAACTAGATGGGGTATATCAGCATGTCTAGAACGTGAACTAGATGGGGTATATCAGCATGTCTAGAACGTGAACTAGATGGGGTATATCAGCATGTCTAGAACGTGAACTAGATGGGGTATATCAGCATGTCTAGAACATGAACTAGATGGGGTATATCAGCATGTCTAGAACGTGAACTAGATGGGGTATATCAGCATGTCTAGAACGTGAACTAGATGGGGTATATCAGCATGTCTAGAACATGAACTAGATGGGGTATATCAGCATGTCTAGAACATGAACTAGATGGGGTATATCAGCATGTCTAGAACATGAACTAGATGGGGTATATCAGCATGTCTAGAACATGAACTAGATGGGGTATATCAGCATGTCTAGAACGTGAACTAGATGGGGTATATCAGCATGTCTAGAACGTGAACTAGATGGGGTATATCAGCATGTCTAGAACGTGAACTAGATGGGGTATATCAGCATGTCTAGAACGTGAACTAGATGGGGTATATCAGCATGTCTAGAACATGAACTAGATGGGGTATATCAGCATGTCTAGAACGTGAACTAGATGGGGTATATCAGCATGTCTAGAACATGAACTAGATGGGGTATATCAGCATGTCTAGAACGTGAACTAGATGGGGTATATCAGCATGTCTAGAACGTGAACTAGATGGGGTATATCAGCATGTCTAGAACGTGAGCTAGATGGGGTATATCAGCATGTCTAGAACGTGAACTAGTAGCATCATCACATGACTCTGAATCAATGTGACCCTGTGAAATAGGAACCACAGTCCTGATGTGGTCTCACCTACAGTAACCCTGTTGCAACACAGAAGCACACACACACACTATCACCATACATTAACCCACATAAGAGCAGATTACACATGTTAAAGAAAAAAAATATTCAATATTTATTTGCTGTATAAACATGTATTGTGTTGGTTTCCATTTAACAATACAATACATAGGGTCAAACATCCTTCAACATCAGGAAGTATCAACTGCCCTGTTGACAGTTTTATCCACATCATATATAGGTGGCATCTTTAAAGAAATGTATGCACACATATAAAACAGATATTGAACGGGTATGAAGATGCATTGTCCAAAAAAATCCCTGAAGATTCCCTCAGTGAGGTAAAGATGATGTCACTTTCCTTTTCTTTCTCCATCTCACAGATCTGGGTCCCAAATGGCCTATTTACCTTATTTCCTATGTAGTGCACTACTTTTTGACCAGAACCGGTAGGGCACTACATAGGAAATAGGGTGCCATTTTGGACGCATTCTCAGTTACCAGGATGTAGCTACAATAACATTTTACAGAAAACATTGCTCCGGTGTTCTGCTAAATATACAAACAGAGAAAAAAACACAAGGTTTCTCGTTCATCGTTACAAAGAGACGGAAAACACATGAAGCAGCTTGAAATCAAGGATTTTATCTTAATAAAATAATAAAAAGCTCTGCAATTAAATACATTTCAACCCTGGGGTGTCCCAAATGGCACCCTATTCTCCCCATAGGGCCCTGGTCTAAAGTAGTGCACTATAAAGGGAATAGGGTACCATTTGGGACGTAGTGTTGGCAAGATAACACAGAGATGTGGGACCCAGGCTAGAAAAACCAAACCAAGCCCTGTACTTTGGACACCCCAGGTGAAGGAAAGGTAGTTTCAGTCCCAAAGCGGAGGTGAAGTTTCCCCAAGGTACATATCTAGGATCAGTTTCATCTCCCCCAATCCTAACCTTAAACCATTAGTGAGGGAAATGCAAACTGACCCAAGGTCAGCGTTTAGAGCAGAGCAGTCAGAGCTGTAGCTGTATTCTGTATTGATGTCTAGAATTCTATAGCTGTATTCTGTATTGATGTCTAGAATTCTATAGCTGTATTCTGTATTGATGTCTAGAATTCTATAGCTGTATTCTGTATTGATGTCTAGAATTCTATAGCTGTATTCTGTATTGATGTCTAGAATTCTATAGCTGTATTCTGTATTGATGTCTAGAATTCTATAGCTGTATTCTGTATTGATGTCTAGAATTCTATAGCTGTATTCTGTATTGATGTCTAGAATTCTATAGCTGTATTCTGTATTGATGTCTAGAATTCTATAGCTGTATTCTGTATTGATGTCTAGAATTCTATAGCTGTATTCTGTATTGATGTCTAGAATTCTATAGCTGTATTCTGTATTGATGTCTAGAATTCTATAGCTGTATTCTGTATTGATGTCTAGAATTCTATAGCTGTATTCTGTATTGATGTCTAGAATTCTATAGCTGTATTCTGTATTGATGTCTAGAATTCTATAGCTGTATTCTGTATTGATGTCTAGAATTCTATAGCTGTATTCTGTATTGATGTCTAGAATTCTATAGCTGTATTCTGTATTGATGTCTAGAATTCTATAGCTGTATTCTGTATTGATGTCTAGAATTCTATAGCTGTATTCTGTATTGATGTCTAGAATTCTATAGCTGTATTCTGTATTGATGTCTAGAATTCTATAGCTGTATTCTGTATTGATGTCTAGAATTCTATAGCTGTATTCTGTATTGATGTCTAGAATTCTATAGCTGTATTCTGTATTGATGTCTAGAATGTCTAGAGTACCACAAAGGAGAGGCCTTGAACAGATGAGCAATAGGACATGATAGATAGATGTAAAAAAAAAACACTGCAAAAGGTGTGTTGATATATTGCAGAGTAAGAAAAACAACCTCGTCTGAAGACCCGTTAAAAGACAATAACATTCATCCCGAATGGTACCCGATTCCCCTCTATAGTGCGCTATTTCTGACCCCAGTAGAGCGCTAAAGTACCGGTAGTGCACTTTATAGGGAACAGGGTGCTATTTCAGCCAATTAGATGTTCGTCATTACCATGTTTGTTTTGATTTATATTATTATTAAAGGGATACTTCAGCATTTTGGCAATGAGGCCCTTTCTCTACTTCCCCAGAGTCAGATGAACTCCTGGATAGCGTTTTAATGTATCTGTGTCCAGTGTGAAGGAAGTTAAAGAGGTAGTTTCGTGAGCCAATGCTAACTAGCGCTAGCATAATGACTGGAAGTCTATGGTATCTGCTAGCATGCTACCTGTTCTTCTTCCTTTGGACCAGTCTCATGTCTCTGTGTCGAGCCTGATGTAGACCATACAAAATAACGCCATAATATATACGCAAAATGGCTGTTCTGTGTACTTGCATAGCAAAAATACGCAAATGTGCGCAGCTCCGGAGTTTGTAACTCGACGCAACTATGCAGGATCGCGATTTTGAGTAACTAATTGTGTTCTTGCGTCGTGTTCTTGTGTACGGTATAAATTAGGCTTTAGAAACCGCCCGGGCCACATACTGTATACCGCTGTATGTGATCAGCTACAGCTTATAACCTCTTATGCCAGCTATAGCTTATAACCTGTTATAACAGCTATAGATATAGCTTATAACAGCTATAGCTTATAACCTCTTATAACAGCTAATGCTAACAACTTTCCTCTCCTCTATATGACCCCACGCTCGAGTCGTACAACTGGTGTACAACACATTTGGTACAACGGGTTTGTGATTACAACAGATAATTTTTTCAGCATGAAGTATTAGAAGAAATATCAATTGTATCACAACCACATGTGTGTCAAATGCGTTGTACATCAGTTGTGCAACCTAAAGGTCTGGATTCAATCTGTATTGCTGAAAGTTCAGCGTGACAGCGTGGTTGAAATGTAAAGGCAGGTAGACAGGCAGGCAGACAGCCGTTATAGCAGTAACAAAACAAAAAAACTGATCTCATCGTCCGTCTTCCAACTGGTAAATAAACATCCAGCAACCTCCCAACTAGGGTTGCAAAATTCCAGTAATTTTCAAAAAATTTACAGGTTTTCCAGATTCCCGGATTTCCTGCTTGTTCCCTCAATCTGGAAATCTCTAAACCAGGATTTTGGGAAAACCTGGAAATGAGAAAAATGTCCAGCCCTATTCCCAACCCTTTCCCTGGGTAGTCACCCACCACCCCACTGTTAGAAAGCACACAGTCCCAAATGGCACCCTATTCCCCAAGTATTGCTCTATGTAGGGCCCTCAACCTCAACTCTGGACCTGGAAGCCAGTTCCACTGTGTCTTTTCATTGTTCCCCTCTAATCAGGGAATGATTTAGTCCTGGGACACCAGGTGTGCAATTCATTATCAGGTAGAACAGAAAACTAGCAAGTTCCAGACCTCGCAGGGTAAGATTTGAATACCCCTGATGTATAGGGTGACATTTGGGATGCATGCCATCTTTCATATACAATTAAGGAAAAATAAGCTTTAAGTTAAGTGCTTCACCCAGATCTCTCTCTAAATGTTCCATTCTTCTTCTCTCTCTCTCCCTCCCTCTCTCTCTCTTTCGCTCACATTCAATCTCTCACACTCACTCTCTCTCTCTCACACACTCTCTCTCTCACAGTCTCTCTCTCACACTCACTCTCTCTCACACACTCTCTCTCTCACAGTCTCTCTCTCACACTCACTCTCTCACACTCACTCTCTCTCACACTCACTCTCTCTCACACTCACTCTCTCTCACACACTCTCTCTCTCACAGTCTCTCTCTCACACTCACTCTCTCACACTCACTCTCTCTCACACTCACTCTCTCTCACACTCACTCTCTCTCACACTCACTCTCTCTCACACACTCTCTCTCTCACAGTCTCTCTCACACTCACTCTCTCTCACACTCACTCTCTCTCACACTCTCTCACACTCACTCTCTCACCCTTTCTTACACTTCCTCTCACACTCACTTGTTTAAATGCCAAGAAGTGATAGGCTTCACCACTGTGCAAACTGCATTAGGTCATCGTTACAAACATATATATTTTTTTACAAAAACAACCAGAATATTATCAAAAAGTTATTTTCTGTTGGTCTGTTTTCTCTTTAGTTATTCAGTCTCCTTCAGCCGTTATTGTGTTTGTTTGTATTTTTGTACAGAGTATAGTAGTAGTAGACATACGTTTGTGTGTAAATGTATTCAAATATACAAATGCATACATACATACATACTGATAAGTACTTGTAATTACATTGTTATATGCATCACTTGAACAGACTTGTGTTTTGTGTTAATAATTTCTTTTAAAAAATCAAACCATACATTCAATAGAGAGAGACCAGCTCCACAAGGGTGAATCCAAGACCCTCCAACACATTGGCACCGTCATCAAGACGTTGTCCGAGAGGACAACAATGAATCAACGAATGACTGCAGCAGAAACATCTATCTGTGTTACCCATCTTTGTATGAATCTCTGTACGGTTCTGTTCTGTACTACAGCACGAAATCAGTCTACATCTAGGACTTCCTCCTTCCTTAGACAGAAGATAACAGGCTGGTCCAAAAGATGACAAGATAAGGCGCTTCCCAAACCACTGAGGAGATGAGACAGCAGAACAGGCTTCCTCCTCTCCCTCTTCCTCTCTGAGAGACCAATGACTCTACAAGCCAAAACAGACTTCCATTTGGCGTCCGTTCTGCCCCTGTCCTCTTCCCTTGTCCATCCACATCCCAGACTATCCGCTGTCAAAGCCAGCCAGCTTCTGATGATCAGAAGATAAACATTCACATCCAAGATGGCCGCTCAAGTCCAGACCTTAGTCCCGCCCCTCCTCCCTTTCATGTAGATTCCAGCGTGTCGAGCTGGAACACTTTGTGATTGGTTGGCGTGGTGAAGAACAGCTGATCATTGGTGGAGGCGTGGTTGTCACATGGGCTATTGAGCCCTAACGTTCTCTCAAAGTCCAGAAGCTGACCCATGAAGTTGAAGTTGGGCGAGATGTTGGACTTCTTGCGTTTGACGAAGTCGTAGGCGTCGTTGAGCGACAGGTTAAGCTTCTGCATCAGGTAGGCCACGGTGACCGTTACCGAGCGACTGATCCCTGCCAGGCAGTGCACTAGGATACCACACTTTTTGGAACGAGCTTCATCTGGAAAGAGAGAAGGTAAAGATTAGTTTGAGGTGTTTTTTAAATGCAACACAACTGAGTTTTACTGACTTTTTTCAAACTTGTGTTAATATTTAAAACAGAACAGCTATACCAACCACATCTCTGGTTTATGGATTTTATAAAGATATATAGTGTATCTACTAGTGCTGAGCGATTAAAATACATTTAAGTTATTTTTCTGTTTTTAAACAACTAAAATTGGCCGATGTCGGTTCAATTATTTGAATTCCATTTAGTTCATTTTTCTGTGAGCTCGATGCTCAGTTTCTGTAGAGATAAATCAGATCAAGCCCGATCTGTGTGATGTTGTAGTTTCCAACTGGCCAAAATTCGACATAGTGTATCACAGAAAACGTGTTAATTAACTACAATGACCATAATCCATTGCGCGCCAGCTTGTCCGGTCTGTGTGGAGCAGGCACGGAGAAATACAGTACCAGTCAAAAGTTTGGACACACCTACTCATTCAAGAGTGTGCAAAGCTGTCATCAAAGCAAAGGGAGGCTACTTTGAAGAATCTTAAATATAAAATATGTTTTGATTTGTGTAACACTTTTTTGGTTACTACATTATTCCATATGTGTTATTTCACAGTTTTGATGTCTTCACTATTATTCTACAATGTAGAAAATAGTAAAAATTAAGAAAAACCCTTGAATGAGTAGTTGTGTCCAAACCTTTGACTGGTAGTGTAGTTGACAGAGAGAACAGAAAACACATGAGAGGGACAGAAAGCAGTGGCTGTGGGAGGTAACTCTACCTGAAAATACATTATCTAAGTCAGGGGTGTCAAACTCATTTTGGTTCAGGGGCCACATACAGCGCAATCTGATCTCAAGTGGGCCGGGCCAGTAAAATAATAGCAAAATAACCTATAAATAACGTCAACTCCAAATCTTTACCTTTGTTTTTCAATATTATGCCTTAATTTATCATTTAGCCTACATATGTGCATTATAACTCACAGATCACAGTGGATCTACAAAGGCACAAAACATTTATTCACGGATAGGCCTATGGAACTGAAAAAAATGGCATTTCACTATTATTAAAACAACTTGTTTTATTAACTTATTAACTTAACTTATTTTAATGTACAGTATACATTCGGACCACATGAACTGACTCACCACACTATGCACAAACTAAAGTGGGAGCTATGAAGAACGTTATCACAATGTTCATGGTCTTTAAATATTACATTACCACAGTAAATGTTATTTTTTCACAGAACTGTATTCTTCAGAGTGCAAAACGTCTCTTAAAGAGCATTACAAGTCTTACAATTAGACTTGACCTACTCGCTGTTTAACCCCCTCCCCTCTCTTTCTCTCACTGCGGCCTACCGGCTGCTCCTGAAACTTGGCATCTTTTAGCCTTCACGATTGCATCAATATCAGGTGTCAAATCCTGAGTAGCAGCCAATTTCATAATGTCATTTAAGTGCTTGTGTGTTAGCCTTGAGCGCAGCTTTGTTTTATTGATGTTCATTACAGAGAAAACCTGTTCACAAAGATAGGTATTCCCAAACATGCATAAAACCTTTGCAGCCAGGGCTGTTAATTTGGGGCACCCTGGCAGGAGATACTGATAAAATGTGTCCAAGCCCACAGAGGCAAATTTGTCCTTCATACCTGAATCACACTGCAAGTCAATTATTTCGAGTTGGATGTCAGCGGGCAGATCAGAAGCCTTGACTGTGAATGGCGAGCAAAAAACGGCAAATTCTGTCTCAAGTTCACCGAAGACCTGAAACCGTCGCTCAAACTCCCGCAGCAATCCTGTAATCTTGTCTTTGTATTGAGCCATGTCAGCATTAAGTCCGGTCGCACGCACATCTCTTAGACCAGGGAAATGAGCGGTGTCACCGCTAGATAGTTGTGTCTCCCAGAGTGACAGTTTCAACTTGAATGCGCGTATGCTGTCATAATACTGAGTGACAACTTTTTTGCGGCCCTGCAACATTTTGTTAAGATTATTCAGGTGCTCTGTAATATCCACCAGAAAGGCAAGATCCTGCACCCATTCTGGGCATTTAAGTTCCTTCACTGGTTTGCCTTTTTTCTCCATGAACTGTTCAATTTGCTCTCGTAGCTCAAAGAAACGCTTCAGCACGGCACCTCGGCTTAACCACCGTACTTCAGTGTGGTATGGCAAGCCATGCGTAATGTCTTTATCACTGAGAAGACTGTCAAACTGACGGTGATTCAAACCTCTTGCTCGGATGAAATTAACAGTGCGGACAACCACCTCCATGACATGATCCATTTTTTATGATTTGCAACACAATGCTTCCTGGTGCAAAATACAGTGAAATGTCCAAAACTCTTGTCCTCCATTTGCGGCCTGTACTTTATCTCTGAATTTTGTCACAACGCCTGCTTTTCTCCCAATCATTGATGGCGCACCATCTGTAGCCAGGCTGACGGCACGGGACCAGTCCACTCCGACTCTGTCCAGCGCTCCAACGAGAGAGCTCATAATGTCATCCGCTGTTGTAGTATCCGTCATAGGTACCAACCCAAGGAACTCCTCGGTGACTGTCAAAGTCGCATCAACACCACGAATGAATATGGCCAGTTGAGCAGCATCTGTAATATCAGTGCTCTCATCAATTGCAACCGAAAATGCAACAAATGACTTGACTTTGTGATTCATTTGGCTCTCCAAGTCTGCCGAGAGATCTGAAATTCTATCTGCGACAGTGTTTCTCGTTAGGCTAATGTTGGCAAAGGCCTGTCGCTTTTCAGGGCACACGATTTCTGCAGCCTTTAGCATGCATGTTTTCACGAACTCAGAAAATGGCTTGGATCCTAACGCTATCTCATTAGCAATAAGGTAGCTAGCTTTCACCGCTGCATCACTGACCTCTCGGCTACGGGTAAAAACAGACTGCTGTTTCTTCAGACCCACTAACAATTCATTTATCTTCTCTATTCTCAGTTGTCCTCGCAAATGGTTGTATTTTTCACCATGATGAGTCTCATAGTGGCGCCGAATATTGTACTCCTTGAGCACTGAAACTTGCTGATTACACACCAAGCACACATATTTCCCATTCACTTCTGTGAATAAATATGAAATCAGTCCATTTTTCTTGGAAAACTCTGCACTCTGTGTCAAATGTTCTCCTTTTTGACAAAGACATTTTGGTAATGTGGGTAATTTTGACAACAAGACCTTAATAACGATAAGGCAGGATCGGCATTCTGGGCACGTTGCTGTCACGTGCTGTTTATTTCAGGATCTCTCGTTATTTCAGTGCGACCTCTGCTGGACAAATTTGGAATATCTGTTCCTTTAAAAAAAAAAGTGGACGTCTCGCGGGCCGGATTGAACCATCTGGCGGGCCGGTTCTGGCCCGCGGGCCGTATGATTGACATCCCTGATCTAAGTGATTGATAGTATTCAGCAGTCATAAAAATACAGTGAGGGAAAAAAGTATTTGATCCCCTGCTGATTTTGTATGTTTGCCCAATAACAAAGAAATGATCAGTCTATAATTTTAATGGTAGGTTTATTTGAACAGTGAGAGACAGAATAACCACAACAAAATCCAGAAAAACGCATGTCAAAAATGTTATAAATTGATTTGCATTTTAATGAGGGAAATAAGTATTTGACCCCTCTGCAAAACATGACTTAGTACTTGGTGGCAAAACCCTTGTTGGCAATCACAGAGGTCAGACGTTTCTTGTAGTTGGCCAGCAGGTTTGCACACATCTCAGGAGGGATTTTGTTCCACTCCTCTTTGCAGATCTTCTCCAAGTCATTAAGGTTTCGAGGCTGACGTTTGGCAACTCGAACCTTCAGCTCCCTCCACAGATTTTCTATGGGATTAAGGTCTGGAGACTGGCTAGGTCACTCCAGGACCTTAATGTGCTTCTTCTTGAGCCACTCCTTTGCCTTGGCCGTGTTTTTTGGGTCATTGTCATGCTGGAATACAAATCCATGACCCATTTTCAATGCCCTGGCTGAGGGAAGGAGGTTCTCACCCAAGATTTGACGGTACATGGCCCCGTCCATCGTCCCTTTGATGCGGTGAAGTTGTCCTGTCCCCTTAGCAGAAAAACACCCCCAAAGCATAATGTTTCCACCTCCATGTTTGACGGTGGGGATGGTGTTCTTGGGGTCATAGGCAGCATTCCTCCTCCTCCAAACACGGCGAGTTGAGTTGATGCCAAAGAGCTCCATTTTGGTCTCATCTGACCACAACACTTTCACCCAGTTCTCCTCTGAATCATTCAGATGTTCATTGGCAAACTTCAGACGGCCCTGAATATGTGCTTTCTTGAGCAGGGGGACATTGCGGGCGTTGCAGGATTTCAGTCCTTCACAGCGTAGTGTGTTACCAATTGTTTTCTTGGTGACTATGGCCCCATCTGTCTTGAGATTATTGAAAAGATCCTCCTGTGTAGTTCTGGGCTGATTCCTCACCGTTCTCATGATCATTGCAACTCCACGAGGTGAGATCTTGCATGGAGCCCCAGGCCGAGGGAGACTGACAGTTATTTTGTGTTTCTTCCATTTGCGAATAATCACACCAACTGTTGTCACCTTCTCACCAAGCTGCTTGGCGATGGTCTTGTAGCCCATTCCAGCCTTGTGTAGGTCTACAATCTTGTCCCTGACATCCTTGGAGAGCTCTTTGGTCTTGGCCATGGTGGAGAGTTTGGAATCTGATTGATTGATTGCTTCTGTGGACAGGTGTCTTTTATACAGGTAACAAACTGAGATTAGGAGCACTCCCTTTAAGAGTGTGCTCCTAATCTCAGCTCGTTACCTGTATAAAAAACACCTGGGAGCCAGAAATCTTTCTGATTGAGAGGGGGTCAAATACTTATTTCCCTCATTAAAATGCAAATCAATTTATGCGTTTTTCTGGATTTTGTTGTTGTTATTCTGTCTCTCACTGTTCAAATAAACCTACCATTAAAATTATAGACTGATCATTTCTTTGTCAGTGGGCAAACGTAGAAAATCAGCAGGGGATCAAATACTTTTTTCCCTCACTGTATAGTGTATCAACAGTTAACAGATATATAGTATATCTACAGTTAACATAGTATATCTACAGTTAACAGATATATAGTATATCAACAGTTAACAGATATATAGTATATCTACAGTTAACATAGTATATCAACAGTTAACAGATATATAGTATATCTACAGTTAACAGATATATAGTATATCTACAGTTAACAGATATATAGTATATCTACAGTTAACAGATATATAGTATATCTACAGTTAACAGATATATAGTACATCTACAGTTAACAGATATATAGTACATCTACAGTTAACAGATATATAGTACATCTACAGTTAACAGTGCTGCATACCTCATAACATGAACTTAAGCAGCACACGATTCCATCAGAGTATTCAGAACTAAATGACCTACAGTGTCTTCAGAAAGTATTCATACCCCTTGACTTATTCCACATGTTGTTGTGTTACGGCCTGGATTCAAAATGGATGACATTGTGTCTTTATCTCACTCATCTAAACACAATACCCCATAATGACAGCTTTGGGGTGGCAGGTGGCTTAGTGGTTAAGAGCGTTGTGCCAGTAACCGAAAGGTCACTGGTTCTAATCCCCGAGCCGACTAGGTGAAAAATCTGTCGATGTGCCCTTGAGCAAGGCACTTAACCCTAATTGCTCCTGTAAGTCGCTCTGGATAAGAGCGTCTGCTAAATGACTCAAATGTAAATGTAAAACATGTTTTTAGATTTTTTTTTGTCAAATTGATTGAAAATGAAATAAAAGAAATATCCAATTTAAATACACTACTGGTCAAAAGTTTGGACACACCTACTCATTCAAGGGTTTTTCTTTATTTTTACTATTTTCTACATTGTAGAATAATAGTGAAGACATCAAAACTATGAAATAAAACCTATGGAATCATGTAGTAACCAAAAAAGTGTTAAACAAATCAAAATATATTTTATATTTGAGATTCTTCAAAGTAGCCACCCTTTGCCTTGATGACAGCTTTGCAAACTATTGGCATTCTCTCAACCAGCTTCACCTGGAATGCTTTTCCAACAGTCTTGAAGGAGTTCCCACATATGCTGAGCACTTCTTGGCTGCTTTTCCTTCACTCTGCCGTCCGACTCATCCCAAACCATCTCAATTGGGTTGAGGTCAGGGGATTGTGGAGACCAGGTCATCTGATGCAGCACTCCATCACTCTCCTTCTTGGTAAAATAGCCCTTAGCCTGGAGGTGTGTTGGGTCATTGTCCTGTTGAAAAACAAATGATAGTCCCACAAACCAAAACCAGATGGGATGGCGTATCGCTGCAGAATGCTTTGGTAGCCATGCTGGTTAAATAAATCACAGAGTGTCACCAGCAAAGCACCCCCACACCATAACACCACCTCCTCCATGCTTTACGGTGGGAAATACACATGCAGAGATCATCCGTTCACCCACACCACGTCTCACAAAGACACAGCGGTTGGAACCAAAGTACAAATTTCCACCGGTCTAATGTCCATTGCTCGTGTTTCTTGGCCCAAGCAAGTCTCTTCTTCTTATTGGTGTCCTTTAGCTGTGGTTTCTTTGCAACAATTCGACCATGAAGGCCTGATTCACACAGTCCCTGCATGTATATATATATCAGCATGTATATATCAGCATGTATATATATATATAAACATGAGTTTTTCCTAGCAACAAAGTGGTTGAATACTTATTGACACAAGACATTTCACCTTTTAATTATTTATTAATTTGTAAACATTTCAAAAAACATAATTCCACTTTGACATTATGGGGTGTTGTGTTTTCTCCAGTGACACAAAAAATATATTTAATCCAGGCTGGAACACATCAAAATGTGGAAAAAGTCAAGGGGTTTGAATACCTTCTGAAGGAACTAAATGACCCATGTTCGGAACTAAATGACCCGTGTTCGGAACTAAATGACCCATGTTCGGAACTAAATGACCCATGTTCGGAACTAAATGACCGATGTTCGGAACTAAATGACCCATGTTCGGAACTAAATGACCCATGTTCGGAACTAAATGACCCATGTTCGGAACTAAATGACCCATGTTCAGAACTAAATGAACCATGTTCAGAACTAAATGACCCATGTTCAGAACTAAATGACCTAGCTATATTTCCACAACTGAGAAAACAATACTTTTTAAACAGACCAGTTTTTTTTTTCTCAGTTTCTTCATCAAACAATATATTCCATAGAGAAATATGAATAGCTTTGTCGTGAATAGAGATAGGATGCATTCCACACACAGAGACGAGTACATTTCTATCCTCCTGATTCCTGCTTACAAGCAAAAACTGAAGCAGGAAGCACCAGTGACTCGGTCAATAAAAAAGTGGTCAGATGAAGCAGGTGCTAAGCTACAGGGCTGTTTTGCTAGCACAGACTGGAATATGTTCCGGGATTCTTCCGATGGCATTGAGGAGTACACCACATCAGTCACTGGCTTCATCAATAAGTGCATCGATGACATCGTCCCCACAGTGACCGTACGTACATATCCCAACCAGAAGCCATGGATTACAGGTAACATCCGCAGTGAGCTAAAGGCTGGAGCTGCCGCTTTCAAGGAGCGGGGATCTAACCCGGAAGCTTATAAGAAATCCCGCTATGCCCTCCAACGAACCATCAAACAGGCAAAGAGTCAATACAGGACTAAGATTGAATCGTACTACACCGGCTCCGACGCTCGTCGGATGTGGCAGGGCTTGCAAACTATTACAGACTACAAAGGGAAGCACAGCCGCGAGCTGCCCAGTGACACGAGCTTACCAGAGAAGCTAAATTACTTCTATGCTCGCTTCGAGGCAAGTAACACTGAAACATGCATGAGAGCATCAGCTGTTCCGGATGACTGTGTGATCACGCTCTCCGTAGCCGATGTGAGTAAGGTCTTTAAACAGGTCAACATTCACAAGGCCACAGGGCCAGACGGATTACCAGGACGTGTACTCCGAGCATGCACTGACCAACTGACAAGTGTCTTCACTGACAAACCCTTCTACCACACATTCCAGTGACCGACCAAGACCCTCAAACTATGACTTGACCCTTTCACATGTCATCATAGTGTATTTCTTAACTGTGGCACTTTCAAAACAAACATGGCAGTGGATATTCCAGAGCCAAACAGAAACTCCACATTCCCATGAAGCTGATGTGAGGAAAGCCCTGGGTATTCGTCTAGTAGTAGACTGATTCATGAAATACTGAAACTAACTACAAATGGTCTGATCTAAAATACTGAAACTATCGTCAAATAGTCGGGTCTGAAATACTGAAACAATCGTCAAACAGTGAACTGAAATACTGAAACTAACAAGAAATAGTCTGATCTGAAATACTGAAACTATCGTCAAATAGTCTGGTCTAAAATACTGAAACTATCATCAAATAGTCCGGTCTGAAATACTGAAACTAATGTCAAATAATCTGATCTAAAATGTTGAAACAAGGTATAAAGAATGTTCATACAAACAACTTTAAGAAAAAGCTCTGTTATAAATCCTATCAACTGTCGTGACTAACCAGTAGTCGTGACTAACCAGTAGTCCTAGACTGTATTGTGTGATTCTCAACAGTCAAAACATCTTTCTTGATTTTCTATTGCTACTGCAGATCCAAGGTGAAAATGGGTCTATATTGGTAGACGTGGGAGTTTGTGTTGTGCAGAGGGAATAACTCAAGAGAAACTCTCTGAAAGGATTGCTGCTATCACAGGACTGCGTCCCAAATGGAACCCTATTCCCTATATAGTGCACTACTTTTTTAGGGAATAGGGTGCCATTTAGGATTCAAACCAGGTGTGACCATGAACAGAGAAGGACTTCGGAGACTAATAATAGACCTGCGTTATTGTGATGCAGCTTCAAAAGGCTTCTCTCCTTATTTCACTGTCTGATAAACTGTACACATTGGTTTTAACCCAGTTGCTCGTC
Organism: Coregonus lavaretus; assembly: GCF_964263955.1. Taxonomy (NCBI): domain Eukaryota; kingdom Metazoa; phylum Chordata; class Actinopteri; order Salmoniformes; family Salmonidae; genus Coregonus; species Coregonus lavaretus. Next base: position 2,575,709 of record NC_139999.1, on the reverse strand, counting down.
ACGAAGAGAAGACACAGCTGTTATCACAAGAAGATAAACTTTTCAACGTCAATTTTGATGTCAAGTCAATTCAAATGCTGCTATAACTGATGCTGATGATAATGTATTTCAAGTAATGGATGAGGTTAAACTGCACACTGTCTTTCCCTGAGGTTTTTATCTTACATTACGCTCTTATCCAGAGTGACTTACAGGAGCAAATAGGGCTAAGTGCCTTGCTCAAGGGCACAGACAGATTTTTCACCTAGTCAACTTGGGGATTCGAACCAGCGACCTTTCGGTTACTGGCCCAACACTCTTAACCACTAGGCTACCTTTGCGCCCCAGCTGAAGGCTAGTAGTCATGTAATACAATCCCATTCATGTCATGTAACAAAGGTAATGTAATAGGTATGTATTAGATTGAACTAGCAAGAGGTCTTTAGCATCACTTTTCTACAGTAGATGAAGGAGCTGGCATCAGCCAAACAACCCTAACCATCATCAATCATTCATTCATTACAAACTAACATGCTGACCACACCGCTCGTGCGTCTGCCATCACGCGCATGTTGATTTTATCCACCCACACCAGACGCGATCAGGACACGCAGGTTGAAATATCAAAATGAATTCTGAACCAACTATATTAATTTGGGGACAGGTCGAAAAGCATCACACATTTATGGCAATTTACCTAGCTAGCTTGCTGTTGCTAGCTAATTTGTCCTGGGATATAAACATTGGGTTGTTATTTTACCTGAAATGCACAAGGTCCTCTACTCCGACAATTAATCCACAGATAAAAGGTTAAACTGAGTTTGTTTCTAGTAATCCCTCTGCCTTCAGGCTTCTTCTTCTTCTTCAGACTTATATGGAGGTTGGCAACCAACTTTACGGTGCATTACCACCACCAACTGGACTGGAGTGTGGACCTCAGTTCATCTTTCAATCACCCACGTGGGTAGATGATCCTAAAAACCAATGAGGAGATGGGAGAGGCGGGACTTGCAGCGTGTCAAGCATAAAAAATAGAACCAAGTTCTATTTTAGCACCTGGCTACGCAGACGCTCGTTGACGCGTGCGAGTAGTGTGGGTGCAATGATTTGTATTTATTATGGATCGCCATTCATTATGAATCCCCATTAGTTCCTGCCAAGGCAGCAGCTACTCTTCCTGGGGTCCAGCAAAATTACGGCAGTTATACATTTTAAAAACATTACAATACATTCACAACAGATTTCACAAAATCCATGTGTACAGTGCCTTGCAAAAGTATTCATCCCCCTTGCCGTTTTTCCTATTTTGTTGCATTACAACCTGTAATTTAAAATGATTTTTATTTGGATTTCATGTAATGGACATACACAAAATAGTCCAAATTGGTGAAGTGAAATGAAAAAAATAACTTGCATCAGCATCAGCTGTTCCGGACAACTGTGTGATCACGCTCTCCGTAGCCGATGTGAGTAAGACCTTTAAACAGGTCAACATTCACAAGGCCGCAGGGCCAGATGGATTACCAGGACATGTACTCCGAGCATGCGCTGACCAACTGGCAAGTGTCTTCACTGACATTTTCAACCTCTCCCTGACTGAGTCTGTAATACCAACATGTTTCAAGCAGACCACCATAGTCCCCGTGCCCAAGAACACTAAGGTAACCTGCCTAAATGACTACCGACCCGTAGCACTCACGTCTGTAGCCATGAAGTGCTTTGAAAGGCTGGTCATGGCTCACATCAACACCATTATCCCAGAAACCCTAGACCCACTCCAATTTGCGTACCGCCCCAACAGATCCACAGATGATGCAACCTCTATTGCGCTCCACACTGCCATTTCCCACCTGGACAAAAGGAACATCTATGTGAGAATGCTATTCATTGACTACAGCTCAGCATTCAACACCAAGTGCCCTCAAAGCTCATCACTAAGCTAAGAACCCTGGGACTAAACACCTCCCTCTGCAACTGGATCCTGGACTTCCTGACGGGCCGCCCCCAGGTGGTAAGGGTAGGTAACAACATATCTGCCACGCTGATCCTCAACACGGGGGCCCTTTCAGGGGTGCGTGCTCAATCCCCTCCTGTACTCCCTGTTCACCCATGACTGCATGGCCAAGCACGACTCCAACACCATCATTAGGTTTGCCGACGACACAACAGTGGTAGGCCTGATCACCGACAATGATGAGACAGCCTATAGGGAGGAGGTCAGAGACCTGGCCGTGTGGTGCCAGGATAACAACCTCTCCCTCAACGTGACCAAGACAAAGGAGATGATTGTGGACAACAGGAAAAGGAGGACCGAGCACGCACCCATTCTCATCGACGGGGCTGTAGTGGAGTAGGTTGAGAGCTTCAAGTTCCTTGGTGTCCACATCACCAACAAACTATCATGGTCCAAACACACCAAGACAGTCGTGAAGAGGGCACGACAAAGCCTATTCCCCCTCAGGAGACTGAAAAGATTTGGAATGGGTCCTCATCCTCAAAAGGTTCTACAGCTGCACCATCGAGAGCATCCTGACTGGTTGCATCACCGCCTGGTATGGCAACTGCACGGCCTCCGACTGCAAGGCACTACAGAGGGTAGTGCATACGGCCCAGTACATCACTGGGGCCAAGCTTCCTGCCATCCAGGACCTCTATACCAGGCGGTGTCAGAGGAAGTCCCTACAAATTGCCAAAGACTCCAGCCACCCTAGTCATAGACTGTTCTCTCTGCTACCGCACGGCAAGCGGTACCGGAGCGCCAAGTCTAGGTCCAAAAGGCTTCTTAACAGCTTCTACCCCCAAGCCATAAGACTATCCTGAACAGCTAATCATGGATACCCGGACTATTTGCACTGCCCCCCCACCCCATCCTTTTTACGCTGCTGCTACTCTGTTAATTATTTATGCATAGTCACTTTAACTCTACCCACATGTACATATTACTTCAACTACCTCAACTAGCCGGTGCCCCCGCACATTGACTCTGTACCGGTACCCCCTGTATATAGCCTCACTACTGTTATTTTACTGCTGCTCTTAAATTACTTGTTATTTATCTATTTTTTACTTAACACTTATTTTCCTTAAAAACTGTATTGTTGGTTAAGGGCTTGTAAGTAAGCATTTCACTGTAAGGTCTACCTGTTGTATTCGGCACATGTGACAAATAACATTTGATGATTTGATGAGGAATGCTTTTCCAACAGTCTTGAAGGAGTTCCGACATATGCTGAGCACTTGTTGGCTGCTTTTCCTTCACTCTGCGGTCCAACTCATCCCAAACCATCTCAATTGGGTTGAGGTCAGGTGATTGTGGAGGCCAGGTCATCTGATGCAGCACTCCATCACTCTCCTTCTTGGTCAAATAGCCCTTTACACAGCCTGGAGGTGTGTTTTGGGTCATTGTCCTGTTGAAAAACAAATGGATAGTCCCACTAAGCGCAAACAAGATGGGATGGCATATCGCTGCAGAATGCTGTGGTAGCCATGCTGGTTAAGTGTGCCTTGAATTCTAAATAAATCACTGTCAGTGTCACCAGCAAAGCACCTGCACACCATCACACCTCCTCCTCCATGCTTCACGGTGGGACTCACACATGCGGAGATCATCCGTTCACCTACTCTGCGTCTCATAAAGACACAGCGTTTGGTCAAAAATCTCACATTTGGACTCATCAGACCAAAGGACAGATTTCCACCGGTCTAATGTCCATTGCTCGTGTTTCTTGCACAAGCAAGTCTCTTTTTCTTAGTGTCCTTTAGAAGTGGTTTCTTTGCAGCAATTCGACCATGAAGGCCTGATTCACACAGTCTGCTCTGAACAGCTGATGTTGAGATGTGTCTGTTACTTGAACTCTGTGAAGCATTTATTTGGTAACTCTAATGAATTTATCCTCTGCAGCAGAGGTAACACTGGGTCTTCCTTTCCTGTGACGGTCCTCATGAGAGCCAGTTTCATCATTGCACTTGATGGTTTTTTCGACTGCACTTGAAGAAACTTCCAATGTTCTTGAAATGTTCCAATTTGACTGACCTTCATGTCTTCAAGTAATGATGGACTGTCGTTTCTCTTTGCTTATTTGAGCTGTTCTTGCCATAATATGGACTTGGTCTTTTACCAAATAGGGCTACCTTCTGTATACCCCCTCTACCTTGTCACAACACAACTGATTGGCTCAAACGCATTAAGAACGAAAGGAATTCCACAAATTAACTTTTAACAAGGCACACCTGTTAATTGAAATGCATTCCAGGTGACTACCTCATGAAGCTGGTTGAGAGAATGCCAAGAGTGTGCAAAGCTGTCATCAAGGCAAAGGGTGGCTACTTTGAAGAATCTCAAATATAAAATATATTTTGATTTGTTTAACACTTTTTGGGTTACTACATTATTCCATAGGTGTTATTTCATAGTTTTGATGTCTTCATTATTATTCTACAATGTAGAAAATAGTTTTAAAATAAAGAAAAACCCTGGAATTGTAGGTGTGTCCAAACATTTGACTGGTATGTGTACATTTATTTTGCAATGCTCACGCGATGCGGGCGGTGTGGTCAGCATATACAGGGAGGGAAAAAAGTATTTGATCCCCTGCTGATTTTGTATGTCTGCCCACTGACAAAGAAATTATCAGTCTATCATTTTAATGGTAGGTTTATTTGAACAGTGAGAGACAGAATAACAACAACAAAATCCAGAAAACAAAAATGTTATAAATTGATTTGCATTTTAATGAGGGAAATAAGTATTTGACCCCCTCTCAATCAGAAAGATTTCTGGCTCCCAGGTGTCTTTTATAAAGGTAATGAGCTGATATTAGGAGCACACTCTTAAAGGGAGTGCTCCTAATCTCAGTTTGTTATCTGTATAAAATACACCTGTCCACAGAAGCAATCAATCAATCAGATTCCAAACTCTCCACCATGGCCAAGACCAAAGAGCTCTCCAAGGATGTCAGGGACAAGATTGTAGACCTACACAAGGCTGGAATGGGCTACAAGACCATCGCCAAACAGCTTGGTGAGAAGGTGACAACAGTTGGTGCGATTATTCGCAAATGGAAGAAACACAAAATAACTGTCAGTCTCCCCCCTGCCTGGGGCTCCATGCAAGATCTCACCTCGTGGAGTTGCAATGATCATGAGAACGGTGAGGAATCAGCCCAGAACTACACGGGAGGATCTCGTCAATGATCTCAAGGCAGCTGGGACCATAGTCACCAAGAAAACAATTGGTAACACACTACGCCGTGAAGGACTGAAATCCTGCAGTGCCCGCAAGGTCCCCCTGCTCAAGAAAGCACATATACAGGCCCGTCTGAAGTTTGCCAATGAACATCTGAATGATTCATAGGAGAACTGGGTGAAAGTGTTGTGGTCAGATGAGACCAAAATGGAGCTCTTTGGCATCAACTCAACTCGCCGTGTTTGGAGGAGGAGGAATGCTGCCTATGACCCCAAGAACACCATCCCCACCGTCAAACATGGAGGTGGAAACATCATGCTTTGGGGGTGTTTTTCTGCTAAGGGGACAGGACAACTTCACCGCATCAAAGGGACGATGGACGGGCCATGTACCGTCAAATCTTGGGTCAGAACCTCCTTCCCTCAGCCAGGGCATTGAAAATGGATCGTGGATGGGTATTCCAGCATGACAATGACCCAAAACACACGGCCAAGGCAACAAAGGAGTGGCTCAAGAAGAAGCACATTAAGGTCCTGGAGTGGCCTAGCCAGTCTCCAGACCTTAATCACATAGAAAATCTGTGGAGGGAGCTGAAGTTGAGTTGCCAAACGTCAGCCTCGAAACCTTAATGACTTGGAGAAGATCTGCAAAGAGGAGTGGGACAAAATCCCTCCTGAGATGTGTGCAAGAACTACAAGAAACGTCTGACCTCTGTGATTGCCAACAAGGGTTTTGCCACCAAGTACTAAGTCATGTTTTGCAGAGGGGTCAAATACTTAGTGGGGGAAAAAAGTATTTAGTCAGCCACCAATTGTGCAAGTTCTCCCACTTAAAAACATGAGAGAGGCCTGTAATTTTCATCATAGGTACACGTCAACTATGACAGACAAATTGAGGAGAAAAAATCCAGAAAATCACATTGTAGGATTTTTAATGAATTTATTTGCAAATTATGGTGGAAAATAAGTATTTGGTCACCTACAAACAAGCAAGATGTCTGGCTCTCACAGACCTGTAACTTATTCTTTAAGAGGCTCCTCTGTCCTCCACTCGTTACCTGTATTAATGGCACCTGTTTGAACTTGTTATCAGTATAAAAGACACCTGTCCACAACCTCAAACAGTCACACTCCAAACTCCACTATGGCCAAGACCAAAGAGCTGTGAAAGGACACCAGAAACAAAATTGTAGACCTGCACCAGGCTGGGAAGACTGAATCTGCAATAGGTAAGCAGCTTGGTTTGAAGAAATCAACTGTGGGAGCAATTATTAGGAAATGGAAGACATACAAGACCACTGATAATCTCCCTCGATCTGGGGCTCCACGCAAGATCTCACCCCGTGGGGTCAAAATGACCACAAGAACGGTGAGCAAAAATCCCAGAACCACACAGGGGGACCTAGTGAATGACCTGCAGAGAGCTGGGACCAAAGTAACAAAGCCTACCATCAGTATCACACTACGCCGCCAGGGACTCAAATCCTGCAGTGCCAGACGTGTACCCCTGCTTAAGCCAGTACATGTCCAGGCCCGTCTGAAGTTTGCTAGAGTGCATTTGGATGATCCAGAAGAGGATTGGGAGAATGTCATATGGTCAGATGAAACCAAAATATAACTTTTTGGTAAAAACTCAACTCGTCGTGTTTGGAGGACAAAGAATGCTGAGTTGCATCCAAAGAACACCATACCTACTGTGAAGCATGGGGGTGGAAACATCATGCTTTGGGGCTGTTTTTCTGCAAAGGGACCAGGACGACTGATCCGTGTAAAGGAAAGAATGAATGGGGCCATGTATTGTGAGATTTTGAGTGAAAACCTCCTTCCATCAGCAAGGGCATTGAAGATGAAACGTGGCTGGGTCTTTCAGCATGACAATGATCCCAAACACACCGCCCGGGCAACGAAGGAGTGGCTTCGTAAGAAGCATTTCAAGGTCCTGGAGTGGCCTAGCCAGTCTCCAGATCTCAACCCCATAGAAAATCTATGGAGGGAGTTGAAAGTCCGTGTTACCCAGCGACAGCCCCAAAACATCACTGCTCTAGAGGAGATCTGCATGGAGGAATGGGCCAAAATACCAACAACAGTGTGTGAAAACCTTGTGAAGTCTTACAGAAAACGTTTGACCTGTGTCATTGCCAACAAAGGGTATATAACAAAGTATTGAGAAACGTTTGTTATTGACCAAATACTTATTTTCCACCATAATTTGCAAATAAATTCATTAAAAATCCTACAATGTGATTTTCTGGAGAAAAAAATTCTCAGTTTGTCTGTCATAGTTGACGTGTACCTATGATGAAAATTACAGGCCTCTCTCATCTTTTTAAGTGGGAGAACTTGCACAATTGGTGGCTGACTAAATACTTTTTTCCCCCACTGTATTTCCCTCATTAAAATGCAAATCAATTTATAACATTTTTTACATGCGTTTTTCTGGATTATTTTGTTGTTATTCTGTCTCTCACTGTTCAAATAAACCTACCATTAAAATTATAGACTGATAATTTCTTTGTCAGTGGGCAAATTTACAAAATCAGCAGGGGATCAAATACTTTTTTTCCCCTCACTGTAAGTCTATCCTTCATTCATCAGTCTTCACAATGGTTCTCAAGATGACCTACTTCATTCACAGATTCCCTTCCGTAGTATAATGAGCTAGAATCCTGTAGCCCAACTTTTGATGAGTTAATTAAAAAAGGCCCACTCTGTGATTTGATGATATAATCCCTCCAACGCCAGAGCGACTCAGATCAAGTCATGACTCATAGCGTTCATGGTGTGAAATGAGACGTGTAGCAGGAAATACCACAAACCGCTCAGAAGATATAAATCAACTCGGAGTTCAATGGTGTTTCTTGGAGTGTGAAGCATTCGAGGTAGGGCTTGTTAGCTTAAGTTGCTGACTAACACGTCTATACTATTGTCCTTATAAATCTGTTTTAAGCAATAAGACAGCTTGTTTGACTCATCCACCGACTTTTAATTAATCTATTGATGCCAAATTAATTTTTATAGTTATATAACCTGAATGTTGGTGGGATGAGCTGAGGACACATCGTTTTCTGATGAATAACATATGACCTGGGTTCATGAAACATTACGAAAACGAAACAAGACATTAATTAAAAAGACTTTGAACTCCAAACTGATCTGTGATTGAACATCATCCAAAATGAGAAGGCCACTGCCACAACTCACCAATGAAAGAAATGGCCTCTGGGAAAAACTGGGAGAGGTTTTGGCTCCAGTGATCGGAAATGGGGATCTGTTTGTACTTGAAGTCTCCGTCATGTTCAAACATGTTGGGCAGGTTGGGTGTGACGTTGAGGATGTACTTGATGTTGTACTTCCCCAGGACGTCCAGGTTGGCTGAGTCTTTGGCACACCCCAGGTAGAGGTAGGGTAAGATCTGGACCGGGAAGGCAGGCTGGTTGTTGGGGAGAGGGCTGCCCTCGGACTCGGTGGCGCTGCCCGGTTCCCTGTCCGATGACTCCCCATCAGAACAGTCCGAGCTGATCCTCAGCCCACCCAGACCCAGGACGGAGGCAGGCGGGGAGCTGCTGGGGCAGGAACAATCCAGGTTGGTCTCACAGTGCTCAGGGTACTCCGTCTGGAACTTGTTGAAACCACCTGAAAACAACAAATGGAGCCGAATTAGAATAGAATCAAATAGAATAGAATCAAGAAATCAAGAAAGAACAGGAATACAGAGATGGGTCAGAATCACAATTTGATTGAGGTTGTGTGACAAGTTGTCATTCCAGCTATTCAGTAAAGCACAACACAGAGACATTCGAATAGAATATAGCTTTATTGTCCAATGTGTAAATTGGAATATCGTCTCTGTGGGTGATGAAACCCCACCTCTTTAACGAATACCTGGAATAGTAAAAAAGTCATCCTTCTACCCCCCACCCCCCCACTGCCAATGTTTGTCTATGGAGATTGCATGGCTGTGTGCTGGATTTTATAGACCTGTCAGCAACGGGTGTGGCTCATCATAATGCTTTAAGTTAGGCCTGCATCCCAAATGGGAAACGAGGCCCTGTTCATTCATGAAATGAAAGTATTTTTCCTGAAGGAGCATTGGACAACATGGCAGAACCATTTTAGAACATTCATTGAAAACATATTTGGTTCGTTCCACATTCTTTCAAAACCGTTAATTCATATAACATGTTTACTCGAATAGATTAGTCTAACAGTCGAAAGTGGGGTTGAAACATTGTGAGTCTTCCTACTGTCAGGGAGTAAGAAATAAGCCACTATTAGACAACAGAAGAAGAATTGATCATTTTCACAACTACCTACAGATTGAGTCCAATGAAGGGAAATGAAAATCGAAAAAATATATAATTGGTTTAACTTGAAGCACATGAGAAAATAAAGAGCTTTATTTTTTATATAATGTTTTAATACTGTATATTATGGCATAGAAACAAAACCGTGGCTGCCCTCGATTGACTTTTCATTCAGACAACAATTATTTAACATTTACATTTTACATTTTAGTCATTTAGCAGACGCTCTTATCCAGAGCGACTTACAACTTTAATATGATACAGACTACAATGGAAAATAATAGTGTAACTTGTAGAAAGGGAAACAAATGGATACATAGTATCATACTGCTGCCTTGATTTAGCTACAATGCAACTTTGGGCTATAATCCAGTGGCAACTGTTGTTATTTAGGAATGGCTGCAACATGGTCTCACGGCATTTGAAATGATTCTGTATATAAATCCGTGACACTCCGTTTAGTACGATATGTTATGTTTGTGAGGTATGTATTAATTTGTCGATGTCCATCATCCAATCCCTATGATATGTTACCAATTACAATTAATATGATACAGTATGCTACAAATTGCAATTCGTACAATATGTTACGAATTTGCCAAACGTATGATATGTTGCGAATTCCAATGTATTGTTGCTAACGTTAGCTTGGTTAGAGTTTGGGTTAGGAGTTAGGTTAAAGGCTTACGGTTAGGGTTAACTAAAAGGGTTAGGGTTAGAGTTAGGTGAAAGGTTAGCTAACATGCTAAGTTTGGGTTAGGGTTAGGAGTTAGGTTAAAGGCTTACGGTTAGGGTTAACTAAAAGGGTTAGGGTTAGAGTTAGGTGAAAGGTTAGCTAACATGCTAAGAAGTTGCAAAGTTGCTAAGAAGTAGTAAGAAGTTGCAAAGTTGCTAAAATTGTATGTGATGAGATTCGAACACACTACCTTCGGGTTGCTAGACGTTCGTGTTATACGCCCGACCAACCACCCTCCTTTCATAAGTAACCTTCTGTCTTATGTAACCAGACCAAAACATAACATATCATGCTAATTTCAGTGTCCCGGATTTATATGTATTATGTTACGTGTAGTCTATGAGATCAGGCTGAGGAACAGAACAGAGTTTGGGCTATAGTGGATTCGTAGGCTAACAGGTAGTCTAGAACAGAATAGAATATACACGTGGGGCGGCAGGTAGCTTAGTGGTTAAGAGCGTTGTGCCAGTAACCGAAAGGTCGCTGGTTCTAATCCCCAAGCCGACTAGGTGAAAAATCTGTCGATGTGCCCTTGAGCAAGGCACTTAACCCTAATTGCTCCTGTAAGTCGCTCTGGATAAGAGCGTCTGCTAAATAACTAATTATTATTATTATTATTATTATTATTATTATTATTACACTCCTAGAAAAAATAAAAAAAAGGGTTATTTGGCTGTCCCCATAGGAGAACCCTTTTAGGTTCCATGTAGAACCCTTTTAGGTTCCATGTAGAACCCTTTTAGGTTCCAGGTAGAACCCTTTTAGGTTCCATGTAGAACCCTTTTAGGTTCCAGGTAGAACCCTTTTAGGTTCCATGTAGAACCCTCTTTGGAAAGGGTTCAACATGTAACCCAAAAGGGTTTTATCTGGAACCAAAATGATTATCTAAAGGGTTATCCTATGGGATAGCCGAAAAATTATTTTAGGTTCTAGATTGCACCTTTTTTTCCCCCAAGAGTGTAGAATAGAATAAGGAAATATCACAAATGAAAAGATCAAAGAAGCTAACTCTCACCTTCCAGGTAAAAAGCCTTGCAACCGTCATCCCGGAGCTTCTGCAGCAGCAAGCCGAGGACAGAGCTCACCAGCCCGGTCTCCTGCCAGTCCGTAGTGGCCTCGTCGTAGAGAAGGACCGTGTCTGACTTGCACCGCTTCACGAATTTCTCCTTATCCTCGTTGTTGGGGATGATGGACCGGATCGGTAGATTCCCCTTCTTTAGTCTCCGCAGCATCAAACCGGGGATCGCCAGATTGATTGCCGACTCGATGTGTGATGATTCGTAGAGCTCGTGCGATCGGCAGTCCAGCAGCAGGAGCGAGCTCACCCCGAGCCCGGACTCAAGTTCCTCTTGAAGCCATTCCACACTTTTACTCGACATCATCTCTGTCACGTCCCGGGAACCCTTCCAAAGAGTAATTTTCATTAGGGAAATATGGAGGCGGCTCTTTGCACAAACATAGGGGTAAAATAAAATCACGGCGCTGAACTTCTACAGGTGTGGATAGGGACAGAACCGCGTCCCGTCCGCTCTAATCACGGTCGTCCACGACACCGCCAGGGCTGGTAGACGGGAGAACCGCGTCCCGTCCGCTCTAATCACGGTCGTCCACGACACCGCCAGGGCTGGTAGACGGGATGAACACACCACTAGGCTTGAACACATTAACGATATTTTCTCTCAGTCCGTAGAAATTACGCTGGACTCATTCAATACCGTCGACGACGTCCATTTGATACTGCGGTCTTTTAGCGGCCCATTACTGAAAAGGACCTATAGGCTGAGTATTGCCTGGTTTTATAAATCGGATCAAAATGTGGCTTCCAGATGAATCATAGCTACAGCACATTATTTTTGGACGTTTGCCGTTCGACCGCCTCCCGTGTATCATTTCCAGTAACCGCTGTGAATGGCAGACGGAGCTGAGAGGGGTACGCAGACAGGAGGTATGTCACTGGAGGAGGAGGAGTTGGGGAACAGTTAAAGACGCAGCGCACAGCGGAGAGGAGTGGAAAGAGATTCGGACATCATGTTCCCTCTATGTCTCTCGCCACTTGAATAGCACACAAAATGACCTAAAAAAAAAAATATGACTGATAATTAATTCGACCTGTTCGGATTCCGGGGCATTGTCTCTTGGGATCTCCATAATTTGCATAATTGCTTCAAGACACATTTTGGGCAACCTCTGGCACAGAGGCTATTATGCCATGCCAATTTACCATCAATGATGGGATAGGATAGTCATTGCACCATAACAATACAATTAGCTAAGACTGTCCCTTCTAAACATTCACATACATGCTTTTCAGATTGCAATAGGCCTATAATAGTGAGATTAGAAACAAAGGACAATGGGCAGTGGACACAGACAACGCATTGACGCGGCTGGTTCCTCTTTAACAGATCTGCCCCTTTCTCTCTCTCTCCCCCTCCCGCCTCTCTCTCCCCCTCCCGCCTCTCTCTCACCCCCTCCCGCCTCTCTCTCACCCCCTCCCGACCTGAGAAGACCAGTCATTATGAATGGACCACCCCGATTGAAAAAAATCTAATGGTTCATAAAATCCTATGGTGAAATCTAACTGATATTAACTTGTTGTTGGCCACAACATCCTACTACATTCTGTTCAATTCTATTCTATAACCATGTATTTACAAATAAGTTACATAATTGACAAGTACAGTGTTATGACTGTCCTACACATTTGGACAGCTAGCAGTTGTACAGCTGTAGGCTACATCCAGCGGTGGAGAGAGAAACTGAAGTTTTCACACTCACAGCTGCAGGACAGAAGGCGTAGAGAGCCACTGGCAGTAAGACAATGCCTCTTTATCCCTCAGTCCCAATGACTTACAGTTACTCCAGACTCTGACAGCTAGCTCTTGTGTTTCCATCCCTCTCATCACAAACCCCCCATGAACAATACGTTACAGACCTACCCACTGAGCGCTAACGCTACTAGCTACTGTTAGCCTCTCAACAGTAAGTTACAGACCTACCCACTGAGCGCTAACGCTACTAGCTACTGTTAGCCTCTCAACCTTAAGTTACAGACCTGCCCACTGAGCGCTAACGCTACTAGTTACTGTTAGCTTCTCAACAGTAAGTTACAGACCTACCCACTGAGCGCTAACGCTACTAGCTACTGTTAGCTTCTCAACAGTAAGTTACAGACCTACCCACTGAGCGCTAACGCTACTACATTTACATTTACATTTTAGTCATTTAGCAGACGCTCTTATCCAGAGCGACTTACAGTTAGTGAATACATTTTTTTTTTTATACTGGCCCCCCGTGGGAATCGAACCCACAACCCTGGTGTTGCAAACGCCATGCTCTATCAACTGAGCTACATCCCTACCGGCCATTCCCTCCCCTACCCTGGACGACGCTGGGCCAATTGTGCGCCGCCCATGAGTCTCCCGGTCGCGGCCGGCTGCAACAGAGCCTGGATTCGAACCAGGATCTAGTGGCACAGTTAGCACTGCGATGCAGTGCCTTAGACCACTAGCTTCTCAACAGTAAGTTACAGACCTACCCACTGAGCGCTAACGCTACTAGTTGCTGTTAGCTTCTCAACAGTAAGTTACATACCTACCCACTGAGCACTCATGCTACTAGTTACTGTTAGCTTCTCAACAGTAAGTTACAGACCTACCCACTGAGCGCTCATGCTACTAGTTACTGTTAGCTTCTCAACAGTAAGTTACAGACCTACCCACTGAGCGCTAACGCTACTAGTTACTGTTAGCTTCTCAACAGTACCCACTGAGCGCTCATGCTACTAGGCTAGCTACTGTACCACAGTGAGCTGTGACTGTGAGCCTCGCAACACTGGGCCCTGGTTAAATGTACACACCAAGAAGAATTGTACAGAATCTTGTTCAATTACCGATGAGTTGTTGGAAAATGATTTGAATCTGTTTGTCCTGTCATAGGGCAAGGAGTTTGTCCTTTAATAGGGCCAGGAGTTTGTCCTGACCATGTGATCGGACCAGGAAAAAAATAAAACAGGTCCTAGTTATACTCTAGAAGGGCCCAGAGTTTAAACCTCCAGGTCCTAGTTCTACACTAGAAGGGCCCAGAGTTTAAACCTCCAGGTCCTAGTTATACACTAGAAGGGCCCAGAGTTTAAACCTCCAGGTCCTAGTTATACACTAGAAGGGCCCAGAGTTTAAACCTCCAGGTCCTAGTTATACACTAGAAGGGCCCAGAGTTTAAACCTCCAGGTCCTAGTTATACACTAGAAGGGCCCAGAGTTTAAACCTCCAGGTCCTAGTTATACACTAGAAGGGCCCAGAGTTTAAACCTCCAGGTCCTAGTTATACACCAGAGGGCCCAGTTGAAGAATGATTACTTTATACTATTCCAGGTATTCCTTAAAGAGGTAGGGTTTCAAGTGTCTCCGGAAGGTGGTCAGTGACTCCGCTGTCCTGGCGTCATGGGGGAGCTCGTTCCACCATTGGGGTGCCAGAGCAGCGAATAGCTTTGACTGGGCTGAGCGGGAACTGTGCTTCTGTAGAGGTAGGGGGGCTAGCAGGCCAGAGGTGGATGAACGTAGTGCCCTCGTTTGAGTGTAGGGTCAGATCAGAGCCTGAAGGTAAGGAGGTGCCGTTCCCCTCACAGCTCCGTAGCCAAGCACCATGGTCTTGTAGTAGATGCGAGCCTCAACTGGAAGCCAGTGGAGTGTGCGGAGGAGCGGGGTGACATGAGAGAACTTGGGAAGGTTGAACACCAGACGGGCTGCAGCGTTCTGGATAAGTTGAAGGGGTTTAATGGCACAGGCAGGGAGCCCAGCCAACAGCGAGTTGCAGTAATCCGGACGGGAGATGACAAGTGCCTGGATTAGGACCTGTGCCGCTTTCTGTGTAAGGCAGGGTCGTACTCTGCGAATGTTGTAGAGCATGAATCTGCAGGATCGGGTCACCGCTTTGATGTTAGCGGAGAACGACAGGGTGTTTTCCAGGGTCATGCCAAGGTTCTTTGCACTCTGGGAGGAGGACACAATGGAGTTGTCAACCGTGATGGCGAGATCATGGAGCGGGCAGTCCTTCCCCGGGAGGAAGAGCAGCTCCGTCTTGCCGAGGTTCAGCTTGAGGTGGTGATCCGACATCCACACTGATATGTCTGCCAGACATGCAGAGATGCGATTTGCCACCTGGTTATCAGACCTGACCAGACTCCATTAGTTCTACTGTCAGTAATTGTCCAGACACAGTAGAGTTGATGAATATAAGCTATATATACAAAAGTATGTGGACACCCCTTCAAATTAGTGGATTTGGCTATTTCAGCCACACCCGTTGCTGACAGGTGTATAAAATCGAGCACACAGCCATGCAATCTCCATAGACAGACATTGGCAGTAGAATGGCCTTACTGAAGAGCTCAGTGACTTTCAACGTGGCACCGTCATAGGATACCACCTTTCCAACAAGTCAGTTCGTCAAATTTCTACCCTGTTAGAGCTGCCCCGGTCAACTGTAATTGCTGTTATTCTAAAGTGGAAACGTCTAGGAGCAACAACGGCTCAGCCGCGTTGAAACGCGTAGTGCGTAAAATCACCTGTCCTCGGTTGCAACACTCACTACCGAGTTCCAAACTGCCTCTGGAAGCATCGTCAGCACAATAACTGTTTGTCGGGAGCTTCATGAAATGGGTTTCCATGGCCGAGCAGCCGCACACAAGCCTAAGATCACCATGCGCAATGCCAAGCGTCGGCTGGAGTGGTGTAAAGCTCGCTGCCATTGGACTCTGGAGCAGTGGAAACGCATTCTCTGGAGTGATGAATCACGCTTCACCATCTGGCAGTCCGATGGACTAATCTGGGTTTGGCGGATGCCAGGAGAACGCTACCTGCCCCAATGCATAGTGCCAACTGTAAAGTTTGGTGGAGGAGGAATAATGGTCTGGGGCTGTTTTTCATGGTTCGGGCTAGGCCCCTTAGTTCCAGTGAAGGAAGTTCTTAACGCTACAGCATACAATGACATTCTAGACGATTCTGTGCTTCCAACTTTGTGGCAACAGTTTGGGGAAGGCCCTTTCCTGTTTCAGCATGACAATGCCCATGATTATGGAATGAGAGGTTTGACGAGCAGGTGTCCACATACTTTTGGACATGTAGTGTATAAACTATACTGCTACTGTAAATTACACAGATATACAACCATGACTTATGAACTGCTCCGACTGAAAACGATCTTCACAGATATACAACCATGACTTATGAACTGCTCCAACT
Source organism: Coregonus lavaretus (assembly GCF_964263955.1). Classification (NCBI taxonomy): domain Eukaryota; kingdom Metazoa; phylum Chordata; class Actinopteri; order Salmoniformes; family Salmonidae; genus Coregonus; species Coregonus lavaretus. The sequence continues at coordinate 2,559,265 of NC_139999.1, read as the reverse complement.
GAAAACGACCTTCACAGATATACAACCATGACTTATGAACTGCTCCAACTGAAAACGACCTTCACAGATATACAACCATGACTTATGAACTGCTCCAACTGAAAACGATTTCACAGATATACAACCATGTATATATGAACTGTACTCCAACAGAAAACCAAACACAGATCCCACAACCAGCCTATATAGTCCATGAGGCAGGCTGTCTGTAATCTGTGTAGGTGAGAGAAAGAGCGGTAAAACCTACAGCACTCTGGGATGAAAAGTCCAGTGTAGCCCAGTTGGTAGAGCGTGGCGTTTGCAACGCCAGGGTTGTGTGTTCGTTTTCCCACGGGGGGGGGGCCAGTATGGAAAAAAAGATGTATGCGCTCACTAACTGTAAGTCGCTCTGGATAAGATCGTCTGCTAAATGACTGAAAAAAAAAAAAACTATTTCTTAACTCAGCCAATTACATAAAGCCCTGTAGTCTGACAGTAGTTTCTAGGGCTCTGGTCTAAAGTAGTGCACTATATAGGGAATAGGGTGCCATTCTCTGGTCTAAAGTAGTGCACTATATAGGGAATAGGGTGCCATTCTCTGGTCAAAAGTAGTGCACTATATAGGGAATAGGGTGCCATTCTCTGGTCTAAAGTAGTGCACTATATAGGGAATAGGGTGCCATTCTCTGGTCAAAAGTAGTGCACTATATAGGGAATAGGGTGCCATTCTCTGGTCTAAAGTAGTGCACTATATAGGGAATAGGGTGCCATTCTCTGGTCTAAAGTAATGCACTATATAGGGAATAGGGTGCCATTCTCTGGTCAAAAGTAGTGCACTATATAGGGAATATGGTGTCATAGGGCTCTGGTCTAAAGTAGTGAACTATATAGGGAATAGGGTGCCATTCTCTGGTCAAAAGTAGTGCACTATATAGGGAATAGGGTGCCATTCTCTGGTCAAAAGTAGTGCACTATATAGGGAATAGGGTGCCATTCTCTGGTCAAAAGTAGTGCACTATATAGGGAATAGGGTGCCATTCTCTGGTCTAAAGTAGTGCACTATATAGGGAATAGGGTGCCATTCTCTGGTCAAAAGTAGTGTACTATATAGGGAATAGGGTGCCATTTGGGACTTACACACTGACTCCCACGCCTTCACTGGAATGTCTTCTGCCTGCAGTTGGATTGGCTAGCCCCTTTAACACCAAAGTCCCTAAATCATAAAATACTGTAAGGCCGGCTGCATGGAAAACCCATTAATTCTGTCTGTCTGTCTGTCTGTCTGTCTGTCTGTCTGTCTGTCTGTCTGTCTGTCTGTCTGTCTGTCTGTCTGTCTGTCTGCCTGTCTTATCTGTATGTCTGTCTGCCTGTCTCTGTCCGTCTGTCTCTGCCGTTCTGTCTTGTCTGTCTGTCTGTCTGTCTGCCTGTCTGTCTGTCTGTCTGTCTGTCTGTCTGTCTGTCTGTCTGTCTGTCTGTCTGTCTGTCTGTCTGTCTGTCTGTCTGCCTGTCTCGTCTGTCTGTCTGTCTCGTCTGCCTGCCTGCCTGCCTGCCTGTCTGTCTGTCTGTCTGTCTGTCTGTCTGGTCTGTCTGTCTGTCTGTCTCGTCTGTCTGCCTGTCCGTCCACGTGTCATTGTTCCCTGTGACTTTTAAAAAGAGAACAGTCCTTTCAGATTGTGAATCAGGATGACACAGATAACCATAACTGTAGTATGGTCATAACCAGCAGCGTTACGTCATAGTGTGTTACAATGTTTGCATTACTTTATTACGTTTATTTGACAGAGATAGGTTTACCATAGAGACCAGGAGGAAGTGTCATATGATTCATTATAATGAAGAACGTGTATGTGTGTACGTGTGTTAGAACGTGTGTGTGTACGTGTGTTAGAACGTGTGTGTGTACGTGTGTTAGAACGTGTGTGTGTACGTGTGTTAGAACGTGTGTGTGTGTACGTGTGTTAGAATGTGTGTGTGTGTACGTGTGTTAGAACGTGTGTGTGTACGTGTGTTAGAATGTGTGTGTGTGTACGTGTGTTAGAACGTGTGTGTGTACGTGTGTTAGAATGTGTGTGTGTACGTGTGTTAGAACGTGTGTGTGTGTACGTGTGTTAGAACGTGTGTGTGTACGTGTGTTAGAATGTGTGTGTGTGTACGTGTGTTAGAACGTGTGTGTGTACGTGTGTTAGAACGTGTGTGTGTACGTGTGTTAGAACGTGTATTCGTCGTCGTCGGGTGAGGTTGTGTCTCTCTCTGGCGGGAGGTAAGCTTGGCTTATATGGCTTATATACATAGTTTTAAGCTTTGTCGAGTAAAGCTTGAACTATGTACTTAGATTGTAGTTAGGTATTGTAGGTAGTTATCGTGGGTTGTTGTATGTAATTATTGTAGGTTAGTATTGTATTCGGCTGAGCCCGGTGAAGCACGAAGCTAGCTAAGCCACTACCTGGACTAGCTAGCGGGTGGCTACTGGTAACTATTAGCAACTGTGGATAGTTGTTTCACGCCTGAGAGTGCCTGTAATTACGCCAGCTAGCTGCCTACAATAATTACATACAATAATTGCCTACCATTCAGCTGTTTTCTACCATTCAGCTGTTTTCTAACCTCATTGTCTGAACCGTTAACGTTAGGTAGTAAGTGGCTACTGTGCTCGAAATGTAGCTAGCTTGTTGCTACCTGGATAGCTACTAAACAATAGCTGGAACGACCTACTGAACAGACGCGAACTGGCTGAGTCAATTCAGTGGCTAGCTTTGCACTTGGCTAGCTAACAGTAGCTGCTAGGGGTAAGTCATAACCTACATTTGTGTTTTGTTTTTACATACTGGTAGCCAGAGTCGTTCAAGGGAATTCGAGACATGGGTGACTAGTTAACGTTAGCTTGGCTCTCTCTGTGTGTTCGTGCCGTGGGAGGAGGGGTTTATTCGTTGGCAGATAGCAATGGCTAGCTAGTATGCTAACTATTCTAGCTAACTAACTGGCTGAATAAGTTGACGACGGACTTGCTCAAGCTGTCGGGACTAACCCACAACGTTAGACACAGACACGAATGATCTGCTTGGCGTGTTGACACACTGGTGGTTTGTTGTGGCCGAGTATTGGTGCTAGACCGTGTTGTTGGAGTCCGGCATGCTAGTTGGCTGTGGCGTCATATGACTAGGTGCCCTGGACGGTTTTCACGGAAGAATACTGTACCAAGTTAGCTAGCTGAATAAACTAAGTTAGTCTATTCCTAGAAAACATTGAACCGCTGTAGTTTACAACAATTATAGTTTCTGAGGTGGAAGTTGGGAGAGTTATATTTGCGTGTTTCAGTGAAACATAAGTGAGGAAGGCCCCGCTCTCTCGCTTTCCCAGATGTTTAGTTAATTTCATTCCGATCTCCTTTGCATTATTGTAGCCATTTTCTGTAGCCTGTCAACTTTGCCTCTGTCTATCCCTGTTCTCTCCTCTCCGCACAGGCTATACAAACGCCTCACACCGCGTGGCTGCTGCCTCTCTAACCTGGTGGTCCCTGCACGCACGACCCACGTGGAGTTCCAGGTCTCCGGCAGCCTCTGGAACTCTGGAACTGCCATTCCGCGGCCAACAAGGCAGAGTTAATCTCAGCCTATGCTACCCTCCAGTCCCTCGACTTCTTGGCGCTGACGGAAACATGGATTACCACTGAAAACACTGCTACTCATACTGCTCTCTCCTCGTCTGACCATGTATTCTCGCATACCCCGAGAGCATCTGGTCAGCGGGGTGGTGGCACAGGAATCCTCATCTCTCCCAAGTGGACATTCTCTCTTTTTCCCCTGACCCATCTGTCTATCTCCTCATTTGAATTCCATGCTGTCACAGTCACTAGCCCATTCAAGCTTAACATCCTTGTCATTTATCGCCCTCCAGGTTCCCTTGGAGAGTTCATCAATGAGCTTTATGCCTTGATAAGTTCCTTTCCTGAGGATGGCTCACCCCTCACAGTTCTGGGTGACTTCAACCTCCCTACGTCTACCTTTGACTAATTTCTCTCTGCCTCCTTCTTTCCACTCCTCTCCTCTTTTGACCTCACCCTCTCACCATCCCCCCCTACTCACAAGGCAGGCATTACGCTTGACCTCATCTTTACTAGATGCTGTTCTTCTACTAATCTCACTGCAACACCCCTCCATGTCTCCGACCACTACTTCGTATCCTTTTCTCTCTCGCTCTCCTCCAACACTACTCACTCTGCCCCTACTCAGATGGTAATGCGCCGTCGCAACCTTCGCTCTCTCTCTCCCGCTACTCTCTCCTCTTCCATCCTATCATCTCTTCCCTCTGCTCAATCCTTCTCCCTCCAATCTCCTGATTCTGCCTCCTCAACCCTCCTCTCCTCCATTTCTGCATCCTTTGACTCTCTATGTCCCCTATCCTCCCGGCCGGCTCGGTCCTCCCCTCCTGCTCCGTGGCTTGACGACTCATTGCGAGCTGACAGAACAGGGTGCCGGGCAGCCGAGCGGAAATGGAGGAAAACTAGACTCCCTGCGGACCTGGCATCTTTTCACTCCCTCCTCTCTATATTTTCTTAATCTGTTTCTGCTGCTAAAGCCACTTTCTACCACTCTAAATTCCAAGCATCTGCCTCTAACCCTAGGAAGCTCTTTGCCACATTCTCCTCCCTGCTGAATCCTCCTCCCCCCCCCCCCCCTCCTCCCTCTCTGTGGATGACCTCGTCAACCATTTTGAAAAGAAGGTTGACGACATCCGATCCTCATTTGTTAAGTCAAATGACACTGCTGGTCCTGCTCACACTGCCCTACCCTATGCTTTGACTTATTTCTCCCCTCTCTCCTAGATGAAATCTTGCGACTTGTGACGGCCGGCCGCCCAACAACCTGCCCGCTTGACCCTATCCCCTCCTCTCTTCTCCAGACCATCTCCGGTGACCTTCTCCCTTACCTCACCTCACTCATCAACTCATCCTTGACCGCTGGCTATGTCCCTTCCGTCTTCAAGAGAGCGAGAGTTGCACCCCTTCTCAAAAAACCAACACTCGATCCCTCTGATGTCAACAACTACAGACAAGTATCCCTTCTTTCTTTTCTCTCCAAAACTCTTGAGCGTGCCGTCTTTAGCCAACTCTCTTGCTATCTCTCTCAGAATGACCTTCTTGATCCAACCCAGTCAGGTTTCAAGACTGGTCATTTAACTGAGACTGCTCTTCTCTGTGTCACGGAGGCTCTCCGCACTGCTAAAGCTAACTCTCTCTCCTCTGCTCTTGTCCTTCTAGACCTGTCTGCTGCCTTTGATACTGTGAACCATCAGATCCTCCTCTCCACCCTCTCCGAGTTGGGCATCTCCGGCGCGGCTCACTCTTGGATTGCGTCCTACCTGACCGGTCGCTCCTACCAAGTGGTGTGGCGAGAATCTGTCTCCGCACCACGTGCTCTCACCACTGGTGTCCCCCAGGGCTCAGTTCTAGGCCCTCTCCTATTCTCACTATACACCAAGTCACTTGGCTCTGTCATATCCTCACATGGCCTCTCCTATCATTGCTATGCGGACGACACACAACTAATCTTCTCCTTTCCCCCTTCTGATAACCAGGTGGCGAATCGCATCTCTGCATGTCTGGCAGACATATCAGTGTGGATGACGGATCACCACCTCAAGCTGAACCTCGGCAAGACGGAGCTGCTCTTCCTCCCGGGGAAGGACTGCCCGTTCCATGATCTCGCCATCACGGTTGACAACTCCGTTGTGTCCTCCTCCCAGAGTGCGAAGAGCCTTGGCGTGACCCTGGACAACACCCTGTCGTTCTCCGCTAACATCAAGGCGGTGACCCGATCCTGTAGGTTCATGCTCTACAACATTCGGAGAGTACGACCCTGCCCTACACAGGAAGCGGCACAGGTCCTAATCCAGGTACTTGTCATCTCCCATCTGGATTACTGCAACTCGCTGTTGGCTGGGCTCCCTGCCTTTGCCTTTAAACCCCTACAACTCATCCAGAATGCCGCAGCCCGTCTGGTGTTCAACCTTCCCAAGTTCTCTCATGTCATCCCCTCCTCCGGACACTCCACTGGCTTCCAGTTGAAGCTCGCATCTGCTACAAGACCATGGTGCTTGCCTACGGAGCTGTGAGGGGAACGGCACCTCCGTACCTTCAGGCTCTGATCAGTCCCTACACCCAAACGAGGGCATTGTGTTCATCCACCTCTGGCCTGCTGGCCCCCCTACCTCTGTGGAAGCACAGTTCCCGCTCAGCCCAGTCAAAACTGTTCGCTGCTCTGGCAACCCAATAGTGGAACAAGCTCCCTCATGACGCCAGGACAGCGGAGTCACTCACCACCTTCCGGAGACACTTGAAACCCCACCTCTTTAAGGAATACCTGGGATAGGATAAAGTAATCCTTCTACCCCACCTTACCCCACCCCAAAGAAAGAAGAAAAAAAAAACATATTGTAAAGTGGTTATCCCACTGGCTATAGGGTGAATGCACCAATTTGTAAGTCGTTCTGGATAAGAGCGTCTGCTAAATGACATAAATGTAAATGTGTGTGTGTACAAGCTGTGAAACATGGCTCATGGTGGTGGGAACTCTTAACACTCCCTGAGAAAAGCCTCTCAGATATATTATTTTAGACTACCTGGAAGACAGCGAGGGAGAGTGGTGTGTGTTTGCTTACAGTATGCGTGTGTGTGTGTTTGTGTGTGTGTGTTTGTGAGTGTGTGTGTGAGTGTGAGTGTGTGTGTGTGTGTGTTTGTGAGTGTGTGTGTGAGTGTGTGTGTGTGTTTGTTTGTGTGTGTGTGTAGGACTGTATGTGCGTTCGTGCGTTGATGTGATGGAGAGTGTCTAGGACTGTGTGTGTGTGTGTGTGTGTGTGTGTGTGTGTGTGTGTGTGTGTGTGTGTGTGTGTGTGTGTGTGTGTGTGTAATGCATCAGTAGTACAGTGGCTACCACTACGGTAAAAAGTAATGCACTATGTAGGGAATGAGGTGCCATTCTCTGGTCTAAAGTAGTGCACTATATAGGGAATAGGGTGCCATTCTCTGGTCTAAAGTAGTGCACTATATAGGGAATAGGGTGCCATTCTCTGGTCTAAAGTAGTGCACTATATAGGGAATAGGGTGCCATTCTCTGGTCTAAAGTAGTGCACTATATAGGGAATAGGGTGCCATTCTCTGGTCTAAAGTAGTGCACTATATAGGGAATAGGGTGCCATTCTCTGGTCTAAAGTAGTGCACTATGTAGGGAATAGGGTGCCATTCTCTGGTCTAAAGTAGTGCACTATATAGGGAATAGGGTGCCATTCTCTAGTCTAAAGTAGTACACTATATAGGGAATAGGGTGCCATTCTCTGGTCTAAAGTAGTGCACTATGTAGGGAATAGGGTGCCATTCTCTGGTCTAAAGTAGTGCACTATATAGGGAATAGGGTGCCATTCTCTGGTCTAAAGTAGTGCACTATATAGGGAATAGGGTGCCATTCTCTGGTCTAAAGTAGTGCACTATATAGGGAATAGGGTGCCATTCTCTGGTCTAAAGTAGTGCACTATATAGGGAATAGGGTGCCATTCTCTGGTCTAAAGTAGTGCACTATATAGGGAATAGGGTGCCATTCTCTGGTCTAAAGTAGTGCACTATATAGGGAATAGGGGGCCATTCTCTGGTCTAAAGTAGTGCACTATGTAGGGAATTAGGTGCCATTTGGGATGCAGCTCAGTCTCCTGGCAGTTCGAGGCGTTCAGAAATGAGACGCTATTATGGAGATTATTTATGTAGTTAGTGCTGTAAGGAAATTAGGTCAAGCACTTTTCAAGCACGTTCTGTTTGGTTTCTGAAGGTAACTGGAGGGTTGATGATTAGTCCAGGGTTTCTGTGGGTATCTGGAGGGTTGATGATTAGTCCAGGGTTTCTGTGGGTATCTGGAGGGTTGATGATTAGTCCAGGGTTTCTGAGGGTATCTGGAGGGTTGATGATTAGTCCAGTGTTTCTGTGGGTATCTGGAGGGTTGATGATTAGTCCAGGGTTTCTGTGGGTATCTGGAGGGTTGATGATTAGTCCAGGGTTTCTGTGGGTATCTGGAGGGTTGATGATTAGTCCAGGGTTTCTGTGGGTATCTGGAGGGTTGATGATTAGTCCAGGGTTTCTGAGGGTATCTGGAGGGTTGATGATTAGTCCAGTCACACCGTTTTGTAGAGAAGTGGGTCAGTTCTCCAACCAGACAACACTTCACTGAGTCATTCCAGAGAATGAATATCTCAATATAATACTCAGCTTGACTCATGCGGTGTTGAAACCTTTAAGCCATAATGACTCTGTGACCAGACCAGGGAACTAGGACATGAAAAGACTAATAAAAGGTCAGGATATCTCTTTACATAGTTCTGCTTTCCTCATTTAAGCTGCCCTATCTTATAACAGGCAGTTGAGGACCTGATAAGACACTATA